>NC_138042.1:25724535-26217502 GCF_964106645.2 Podarcis pityusensis
CAGTCAGAAGACTGGAGGTCTTGAAATCTTTGCAGATGCAAGTTTTGGAAGTGACACCATGGATGGTACAAGCACTTCTGGAGTATGCTACATGTACAACCACTGTCTGTTTGACTGGCTGTGCGAGAAGCAGACGACAGTGAGCCTAAGTTCCTGTGAAGCAGAACTCAATGCTCTGTCATTTTCACTCATGGATTGTGAATGGTTGATGCAACTGTTTAAGGACATCAGAGTTTCTGTGAAATGTCCTATACAAGTGTATCAAGACAATAGATCCTGTTTGGCTTTGCTGAACTTGGAGAGTTGCAAGCAAAGGACCAAGTACTTGCAGATTAAGCTACATCGTGCAAGGGAGTGTATTCAGAAAGGACTCATTCAGGTGTCCTACATGCCAGGAAATGAAATTCCTGCTGATCTGTTGTCTAAGGTTGTTAACAGAGAACAACTTAAGGTTTACGTACAAAGGTTGCAATTGGGTTGAACCACAGGTACTACAGGTTACACGGAAAGGGGGAGGATGTTAGGATATTTCCGTTCCACCTTAAAAGGGAGCAGGCTTTTGTGAGTCACAGAGTCTGCACATTTCCTGTTCACAGGATGTTTATGTTTCCTATTGCTTTCGTTTTCTCTCTCTGTGTCATAGACACTGATGCAGGCAGTCATGTTTTTCTTTGTTCTGATCAACGCTGAATAAAACTTGTAAATAATGGTCTCCTGAGTGCAACTTCTGCTGTGCATTATCTGCTGATAGAGTGTGCATGAGCTCTGGAATGTGGCAAGCTATTTCTGAAAGCTCATGTCACTAATTGCTGATACTGCGTGACTACGGGAGATCGATGGATCGTCCGGCAGCCGGCTTGGGGGCCATGATGGACTTTGTCTCCCTGGCAGTATCCCAACAGATACAACATCTTCCTACTGGGACTTTTTTGTCTCCTGGCATCCTTCTGCCTCCTTCTGTTCCCGTGTTTAGACACTTGGTAAAAATTCACCTCTTCACTCCGGCATGCTCCAGCTTCCTTGCAAAGGGTTGCTGTTTGCTCCCCTTCCCTTTTTAGCATGGTTGCTTAGATTGTATGCCTGAAGTCAGGGCTTGCAATTTTGTACCTAGTCACTTTATGTGTGTTACAATTATGTCTGTTACAATTTCTGCTTTGCGTTTTCTTCTGAAAGCATTGAAATCCCTCTGTCTGAAGCAGCTGCTTCTCTGAACTGCTTACTCTCAGCAGTGCCCTTTTTTTTTAGCAAGTGAAATGTAGCAACACTGTAAACAAATCTAATAGGCAACTGACTTCTTGAATGTGGAGGTCCGCAGGTAAAAGAGGGGTGTGAATTTGGTCACTTGGGTTTCGTAGGAAAATCATATTGCTGCTCCTAATATGTTAGAACCTCAAAGGAATGGACATTAACTTTGCTCTGGTGGTGCCACAAGCCTCATTCTGCAAAGAGCCTGCAGGAGAGAACAGAAGCCTCATTTTTTGCCATCAAATTACATGCAGACGTGCCTTCCTTGTTCAGAAATGAATATTTGTATTGAATCCAGTTGGTGTTCCATCTGTGTTAGAAGTCAGTTATCGTACATACCTGCCCAAACCATGTGGACATATTTATGTTCTGCTCTCAGTAAACTGGGTAGTTCCCAGAGGAAAAACAACATATGCCCTAGCTGGGGGGAATGTTTACATTACTTCCATTGTTAAACTCCCGCTGGTACCTGTTTATCCTGGTGACTGCAGAAGCCAGCCACTTTTTTCAACAACAACAACAACAACAACAAAAATAGGTACATCAGAGGTCTGCTTTACAGAATGCAGATTAACATACCCTCCAAGTGTCCCTATTTTCCAGTGACAGTCTGGGAATTTCAAAAGCCATCCCAACTTCTGATTTGATCCCAGAATGTCCCTATTTCCCCTGCCAGTGCCACCACTGCTGAGCTCAGGGAGGAGGATGAACTGGCACTTGTCCTGAGTAGGGATGGTGGCAGTGACAGCTTTGAGGGAGCATCCTGTGGCCTCTCCATGGCTGCTGTTGCTGGCCTCCTGCCTTGGGCAGCTCATAGCAGCTGCTGTAGAGTGGGTGAGGAGGAGGAGAGACAGCCACTACCCATGCCCAGCCCCGTGTGATGTGCCGGCTCTGAGGGGCAGGCAGAGGGCAGAGCTACCCTGGACGGGAAGAAGGGCCACAGAGCACAAGGAGTCTTGCTTCTTCTTCTTCTTTTTCATGCTTTGTGTGTCCACGTCTAATCTTGCCCCTTTCTAAAAATTATTTATTTGTCTGTGTTTTTCTTTTTCTAAAACTACCAAGGAATAGAATAAAATCAGGATAAAGGGGGTTTCTCAGGATGGTGGAGGGCATGCATGTTGTGTCCCTTCTTCTGATAGGAAATGCTTGGGGGGGAATGGGGCACCAAGAAGCATCAGGTTTTTTTGGGGGGGGTGAGAAATGTCCCTACTTTCATCAGAGGAATGTTGAAGGGCATGGCTCAACAGTCAAATCCTATACAAATTAAGCAGAATTACTTAGTTTTATGTCTAAATGTAAAGGGACTGCTGACCATTAGGTCAGTCGTGGCTGACTCTGGGGTTGCGGCGCTCATCTCGCTTTATTGGCCGAGGGAGCCAGTGTACAGCTTCTGGGTCATGTGGCCAGCATGACTAAGCCGCTTCTGGCGAAACCAGAGCAGCAGACGGAAATGCCGTTTACCTTCCCGCTGGAACGGTACCTATTTATTTATTTGCACTTTGACGTGCTTTTGAACTGCTAGGTTGGCAGGAGCAGGGACCGAGCAACGGGAGCTCACCCCGTTGCAGGGATTCGAACCGCTGACCTTCTGATCAGCAAGTCCTAGGCTCTGTGGTTTAACCCACAGCGCCACCCACATCCCAGTTTTACGTCTATGTAATGCAGTTAAGGAAAGCAGGATGTTTGGGACTGGCAGGGCTTGGATGTATGTGTGTCAGATACAAGGGGACTGGAAACTGACTTGGGAGAAGGGGCCAGCAATTTATGGAGCTCAGTGACCCCCGGGAGACAGGAACCAGGACCTGGGAAACATTCAGAACTTATAAAGGACGGTGGGTGGAACACCGGTCACGTCAGATGAGGAGGGAGAGGTTGATCAGGCAAGTGGAGGGCTGAGCGAATTCCCACCATCTCCCAACCTGCTGTCTCCTAGAATCAGAAGAGGAGTGAGGAGGGAAGAGCAATGGTGGCTGCCATGCAGGCGCAGTCTCAGGCTGCATGCATGTAGCCCGTCGAAGGAAGAGTACATAATCCATTGGAGAGGCTGTGGCTCCCTGTTGCTGCAACTGCTCTGTAGGATGGATGGGGAACAGCTGCCTAGACAAGGGCATAGCATGGGGGCAGGGGGCAAAGCCTAAGGTGCATGATTTTTAGGAAGCACACTCAGGGATCCCCACTGCACATGAGCATCATGTTTCAGGGCACATCTCTCTATGCATCCATTGCACATCTGGGAGCCTGGGTTCATGTGCCACTTTCCCTTGGTGTGCTAGAGATTATGTCTTTACAAAAGGATTTGTAGTTTGAATACCCGGCTGATATATTGTCTTTCGGAGAAGAGCAAATTTTGGGAGGTATCCTTATCCCGTTTCTCAAAATATATAAATATGATATATAAATGTGCATGGATATATATGTTGGGATGAGGGTTAAATGGTTGCACCTTTCTTTGTGTTGTGATTTGCAGAAACCTTAAAATTGTTTTGGTTTTTTAAATACAAACTTTTTCCAGCCCAAGACTTTGAATGACTTTGAGGACAATAGTAGGTCAGCAACGAGTAAGATCATAAATAAAAATGAACACGCTCAAGCTCTTTTAAGTATGGTACTTTGATGTATATTATTATTTTCATATATATCAGATATTGGGCAAACACTGCAAAGTGTGCTAAGGATTCAATAAACAAACTGACAAGGGCAAATGAGTCACCTATTAAAAATAAGTCTGGAGGTGAGTGTTTTAGGATGGTAGCAGCTGTTTACGGAGCCAAAGGAAATGGAAGCATCATCTCTAAAATTTGCTACAGCAGTTGGGCAAGATATTAACATTAAAGTTGTTCAATTCCAAGATTATGCATAAAATAAGCCTGTGTACTGATGGTGTGCTTTTTGCACTTGAGAACCCAAAAAATATCTTTGCAAGAATTTCTTGTAGTAATTTCTTGTAAAAATTAAGTGGAATAATTAATTCTGCAGGCATGGGGGCTCAGCAATTGCTTACTAGAATTCAATGGAATAACAAGGCGTTTGTGTGTCCTTTAATTAGCTGTATATCATAATTATATTATATTTAAATGTTCAAAGAAATTTAAAAATAGGTATGTGAGTGTGTGTACATGCGTATGTGTGCCAGCATGCATGTCATTCTGAGGAAAGCAGGTATGTCTTCTCTGAGCTATAATGGAAGTCTTGGAAAATTTTATAAATCTAAGCCGAGTCTGAATTTCTTACCATTAATATGTGAGAGGCATTTGATTCAGGGTTATCAGGAAACCTAGAAGTTTTGGAATGACATAATTTAACTAAATGGGGGGATCTTTTATGTAATAAATCCCTTCTTTCTGTATATCTTTCACAGCGATATATGATTATGCAAATGTCAGTATGGAGCAAGATCATCTCTTCTTTTTTGAGTACTTGCAAATATATATATTTAAAGCTCTTTAAGTAGACATTTCGGAAGTATCAAGGAAAGGTCACCATTTGAGGAATCTATTGATACGTGGTTAATGAAGAATATTTATACTGAAGTGCTAGACATTAGTCTGGAAAGGGAGGAATCAAGTCCCACAGAAGAAAGAGAGGATATCTAAATATAAGAATCTCATAAGACGGTTGGAAATTGCTTGGGCTTCTGTACCATAAAAAACCAAGAAGTGTAAACTAGAAATATACTTTTTTTAAAAAAATTAAGCAATACTAGATGCTTGTAGGGCCGTCCCACCCATGAGCCAAGGTGAGGTGACCACCTCAGATGGAAGGATTCACAAGGACAGCAGATCCCAATGTCAGGCTTTCTCCCCCACCCCTTTATTCCTGATATAGATCTTCCCTCATCCTTCTTACCTGAAATTTGGGGGTCCACCTCAGGTGCCAAAATGTCTTGGGCTGGTCCTGGGTACTTGACCCTCCAAATGTTTTGGGACTACAATTCCCATCATCCTTGACCACTGGTCCTGTTACCTAGGGATGATGGGAGTTGTAGTCCCAAAACATATGGAGGGCCGAGTTTGGGGGTGCCTGCTCTTTAGGCTCATAAAATAATGTGGAACAAACCCAGCCAGCTACTGGAGATGCAGGTTTTCTTTCTTCTTCTTCAGCAGTTTGTATATCTAGTGAAAGTGTTCAAAAATGTACTGGCAATGAGTAATTCAAAATATTATAAGATCGTGGCACCTCCCCCCCCGCCCCACAACTGCCACCACAGGGGCACCAAGGACCATCTTAACCTATCAGTAATACCCTTTTAAAACAAAATTGTTGTAATCTTATATAAACTGCTTTGTGAGGTCCACCTCAAAAGCATTGTATAAACTGGGTCCTCCCTTAAAGAGGGCACGTGTTGCGGTGAGACCTGGCAACCAAACCCTGTGTTGTGGGTGGGTTTGATTGAATAGCCACGGCACCCAATTGGTAGGTCCCTTGATGCTGGGTTTAATCAGGCTAATGGGACACAGGCTAAATGGATTAAGGAACCTATATAGACCTATGTACGTGACCCAGAGCATCCTCTTTCGGTGCATGCATCGGAACACCCACCCACCTCTCCCTATATTTAGGGCTGTGCGCTTGACCTTGCTATGCCATCATGTGTTGTCTGTCCTTGGGATGGGGGCGCGGCAGGAATTTTCCCCACTTGGCTGATTGGCTGTTGCCATTTGGGTTTCACCTGCCATGTAGCAAATCGTCACAACTTGTAAGGTTGCGGATAGGCTCTGGTTCAGGTGATAGGAATGGGAGAATGCTCTCGCCATCCCTATGTGAAGGCTATTCCGTAAAAGGAATCCAGGGACTCAATGGTTTGGTCAACCCTGTGAGGGGGTTGTGCCTGTTCCTGAGTCCAGGGGGACATCTGGGTGGTGGACATAGCCTGTTCCCGGCTTTCCGCCTATCCAGGTGTTCACCCTAGGCTGACCTATGCTGGTGCCCTGGGTCAGCGCTACCTGCAACGGTGCAGGGAGTAGGAACCAGAGCCTATGCAACCACTCACTTGCTGTAATCAATAAAGTTGTGGCCTAAATTCTGCCAAAAACCAAACCAAAATTTGAGTCTTGTCTGAATTTATTTAAGGGGGAGGTTTAAAGGTCTGAACACGCAAATACAGTAAGGAGGTAAAATGCAATTATTGCTTACCTCCGAATCTATTAACTGTTATCCTGTGTGATATCTCACTCGTCATTAAGTTTCAGTGTTTTCCAATAATAAACTTAGGCTGCCTCCAGAGCCTTGCTATTTTGAGGAAGGGATTCAACTGCATACTGGCACATTGAGGTTTGCGCAACTAAAGCAGATTGTTTATTTCTTCTTATTTCAACAATTTGCATACCACTTAATCACAGTTAAGTCTAAGCATGGTCAAAACGTTCTGGTACAACAAACCCACTCTAAAAAATACTAGACTTTCATGGTAAGGAAACTGATGGGGGGAAAACACTTAAAAGCATGGGATAATGAGCAATTGACAGGAAGCCGTATAGCTACCATGCAAACAAATCAGGACAAATGATCATTAAATCATTGGCGTTGTCTAACCAGGGCCATAAGGCAATGTGAGGTGACCTCATCAGGCGGCAAGATCCACAGGGTAGCAATTCTCAATGTAGATCTTCATCTTCACTCACTCCTTTTCCCCTGGTGGGACACCATTTTGTAGTTCACCTCAGATGCCAAAATGTCTTGTTCTGGTCCTGTGGCTAACCTTCCCAACAAACAAATAAGAATGAACCCTCAATAAAGAGCAGACATCATGTAACCTCCATGCAAGTTTTATGCAAACCAATTCTGATCAGGGCTAGATTTAGGTTTGATGACGCCCTAAGCTACTGAAGGTAATGGGGCCATTTATATGTCCAGCTGTCCTTTGTCAGCAACAAATTGTTGCTGGTTTTTGTGTGTGTGTGTGTTGAATGTATGCTGTATGGTAATTTATGGGCCTAATAGGTATCTAAAGCCATTTGCACATAACAAAATATGTGTTTTATCAAAGGAATGGTTGAACTGGAATACAATTACAGTGGTACCTCGCAAGACGAAAAACTCGCAAGACGAAAAACTCGCAAGGCGAAAGAGTTTTTCGTTTTTTGAGTTGCTTCGCAAGACGAATTTCCCTATGGGCTTGCCTCGCAAGACGAAAAATGAAAACGTCTTGCAAGTTTGTTTCCTTTTTCTTAAAACTGTTAATACCCAGGGTGACTTCGAGGAGCAACTCATAGCACGCGGTGTGGTAGCCTTTTTTGAGGTTTTTGAAGACTTTGGTGATTTTGAAGACTTTGGGAAACCGTGCTTCGCAAGACGAAAAATTCGCAAGACAAAAAAACTCGCAGAATGAATTAATTTCGTCTTGCGAGGCACCACTGTAAGAAGAGGTATATTAATAGTGAAATACAATTAAGAAGAAGTATATTAATATTGAAATAATTATTAAGTGCTAACTGTAGGTAGGTTTTATTTTATTTGTTTTTTATCTTATATTTTGGAAATGTACATCTAGGTTGTTTTTTCTTTAATTTTTTTGGGGGCCCCCCAAGAGAGTGGGACCCTAAGCTATAGCCTGTTTAGCTTTTACGTAAATCCAGCCCTGATTCTGATGAATACCCAATAAACAAACAACCTAGAAGTGACCTTAAAAACAAGTCAGTGGGATGAGACCTGCAACAAAAATGTAGTGTGGACTGTTCCTGTTTGAGGTGCCAATGAATTGAATTATATGATTGAAGATATCATTCAGTTTCTGCTGGCATCTCTCAACACCTATGTCTGCAGGCTACTATACTGTAGGAAGAAATGAAGGAAGAAAAACAGAGTAGACTGCTCTGAATCCCTTAGAATTTTGTCAGATTGAGCCCGATTCAAATGGTTGATTTTAACCTTTATGGACCTGTGTGGTCTCTGATGAGAGATATTTTAAGGATCATCTGTAGAATACTGAACTCTTTATATGTCAGATGTAGATTCACAACCCTCAATGTGTTGCTATTAATAAATGGTCTGTTTGCTTCATATAAAGTTTCTGTGTTGTGTGTTCTTCAGTCGCGGTCATACTGTGGTTTTGTTGGGTTCAGGGAAGCATAAAGAGCTCATGACTCTTGTGTAAGATGCATGTAAAAACAAGGCTTAATTAGAGAAAGCACTAGGCTCTATAATCTGATTTTTGTGTGAGAAGTTGACTATGGAACATACAAAACAATGTCAGTGTATTTGTGACATCAGTACAAGGGAGAACCAGGCTTGTGGTTTGTGGATGCCAATATTACTATCCTTGTGAATTCCGCAGAATATAAACTAGATTTTACCTAATGTGTTGGCTAGACTTCACTCAACCAGGGAAGCATAACATAGCACCATGCATATTGATCGTGCTATATAAATAATATATAATACAATATAATATTGATATATCTTCAGCTAGGTTTATGTTTGGCTTTACAGATAGAAAAGTAAAAGAATAAGCTTCAGTGCTTAAATGAGAAGGCTAAATGGCCCCAGAAATTTGTTTCAGAAGCCAATGTAAGACTTTGAAAATACACATTTCCTTCCTCTCAGCAGCAAGCAAATATGCTTGAGATTGCACAGCAGCTACAGTGTGTATTTTCTTCATCAACCACATGCATGCTGGGTTATTCGGGAGGAGGCAGAAAGGGCTGCTTTCTGGTAGGTCTGAGCCTTTACAATTGAAGCACCAGGGTTTTTATTCAACTAAGTTATCATGTCACTTAGCTCTGAAATATTTTGTTAAACTGAGCTTTTTGTGAATTGTGTGATATTATCAGGGGTTACCAACCATTGGGCCAGTGGAATTCTGGGAAAGTGTCATGGGCACCAGTGGGGGGCAGGAAATGGCTGTTGTGGGGGCCTGGCGCATCACAAAATGGCTGCTGTGGAGGTGTGGCATACCACAAAATGGCTGCCATAGGAGCATGCATAATGGCTTCGTGGTAAAAGAGGCTGAGAGAGTACAAACAAGAATTGAGCAAGAGAAACAAATTGTACTGTATATTGTTTGAAATCACTTTACTAAATTTGATAAATCACAACCAAGCAGAGTGTGTTAAAAATAGATGCTTATATAAAAACACCAGACTTTCATTGCCCTAATAAATATTGAGCATTATAATAAGAATCAAGAGGATAGATGGTGAAAAGGTTGATATGGGGTGGAATCCATTCCCTTTGCATCAGCTGAATTTGAATGTCTTTGAAACAAAATTTCTTCAAAAAACTCATTACTATAATGAAAATAGATGTTCTGCCTGAAAGTGGACATATACCCAAAATGCTTCCAACGGGGAGTCACGGAAAAAGGCCTTCTCCTTTCCTGCCCTTTTCACAACCAATTTTGCATTTGATCTGCAAAGAGAGGTTTAGGGGAAGAAAACAAATAGAAACATCCAGCTCTGAAGTGTCAGCAGCTTGTGTGTCTGTGTGTTGGCAGGCCTGTTGTCAGTGTCTGGCTGGTCATATATCATAGAATAAAAGAATTGTGGAGTTGGAAAGGACCCTGAGGATCTTCTAGTCCAACCCCTTGCAATGCAGAAATATACAGCTGACCCATACGGGGATCAAACCTGCAGCCTTGGCGTTATCAGCACTATGCTCTAACCTACTAAGCTATCCACTCAGTGTCAGTGCCTGGCATCCGTGGGTAACCACTAGGGCCCCAGCATCCTGGCAGCTCCCACTCTTGACACTAGCCCTGGACCCACATTTGTGTTTTTTACAATATGATATTTTTTAAAAAACTAACATAGTATGGCTGCGTCTAGCTGCCATTTTGATCCCCCACTCTGTCCTCAATATGACGTTACTGTGGGGCGAGGGTGGCTCGTCTTTGTCAGCCCTATGACATGGCTTGGCCAAAATGGTCTTGGGTGTCAAATTGGTAGTTTTAATTAGTCCCTCAACCACGGTTCCAAAGAGCAGACAGAGAACCACAGCACTGAGGTCAAGATTGGGGGACCAATGGTTTCCTAGGCTGAATTTGGCCTGCTGGTTATGGGGCATCCACCCCTCCTCTAGAGCATTTTAGATTTAGGGCAGCACTATTTGGAGCACTGCTACCAGTAAGTCAAGCATGGCCAACCAATATAGGAGTCCTCCTAGAGGACATTTTACCCCAGGGCTCCCTCACACCTGGAGCCAGTCCTGGAGAGAGAACAGGAGAGACTGAGGACCAGATGAGATGAGATGAGAAACTTGTGGTCTCATTCCATTCCATATCTCTTTTTTAATTAAAGAAATAACAGGTGCAGGGCTAATTAGGACTGGAACACACTGTGGGGAGGGATTGTTCATTTGGATGTGGGTGATTCTATTTCTGATCCATGACACTTTTTACTAATCAGCCCATTGCATTTCCGCATTAATTGTTCGCTTGTTTTAAAAAAACAAGTATTTTGTTTTAAAGTATTTTAATGTGTGTTTTCCATATTCCATGTATATTTAAATATGGAATATCTAGATGCATATTTTACTATGTTTGTTTTCAGACAGGAATTGCATTGCAACGTTGGAAAATGAGCAGTGACTGAATTGTTCGGTCGTCCTTAGCTTTAAACCTGCCCCACCTGTGATGTCATGTCAATTTCTTTAATTTTAAAAAAACCCACCCTCAAAGCCGCTGTTCATCCCAGGAGGTAAATTGCCATAAGCAGCTTTGGCGAGGGAAACTTCCACACTACGCCAGTGTGGTGTAGTGGTTAAGAGCGGTAGTCTCATAATCTGGGGAACTGGGTTCGCGTCTCTGCTCCTCCACTTGCAGCTGCTGTGTGACCTTGGGCCAGTCATGCTTCTCTGAAGTCTCTCAGCCCCACTCACCTCACAGAGTGTTTGTTGTGGGGGAGGAAGGGAAAGGAGAATGTTAGCTGCTTTGAGACTCCTTAAAGGGAGTGAAAGGCGGGATATCAAATCCAAACTCTTCTTCTTCTTCTTCTTCTTCTTCTTCTTCTTCTTACCAGGATCATGCCTTAGGGGTAAAGTTTAAATTGCATGTTCCCACAATCTGGGGTCTTCATCCTGATGTGTTAAACATTATCACACCTTTGTCCTGGATACTTTTGTTTATAATCAGTCTTCAAGGCCTTTGTAAGACCATGCTTCCAAAATGTATGACCCCCCTGGGCCAAACACAGCACAGCAGCCATGCAATCTGAAAAGCACTTGAAAATCCACTCACACCTACTCATCCCTTGTAGACCAAGGCAGATGCCAAGCTGCCATACTGAGCTTTCCTAAGTGGCTGGTTGGCTGCGTTTAGCATGGAAAGCCACAAATGCTGAGATCTTCATATAGGTATTTCCTGGAAACAAACAACAATATAGAAACTTTGATGAATGTACAGCCACTATCTCCATGATTTTCAAAATGTGTTCTGGGAAATCCTGGTATTCCTCAGAAAGTTACTGGGGATTCTTCTGAGCTGCAGTGGCCCACAAGTGTTCCATAAAGACAACAGGGGCTTCATCCATGCAGTCAATTGGCCTGTGGGGGAAATAGGAGCAAGACTGTTGGCCATACATCAGTAGCCATACCTACACCCAGGCTTGTGCAGAGCTTGTCTGAGGCCCAGGGCAGGGATCTTGTTACTGTACAATAAAGTTATAAACTAAAAAGGGAAAGGGGGGGGGAAGCACCCAGTCCCTGATGGGTCCCCTTCAGCCGGCTTAGCCCTCTGAGGCCCAAGGCAAGTATACCTGGGTACTCCCTCCTCTGCACTTGACAAAATAGCATTAGTGAGATAGAGGTCTCACATTGTTACATGTGTACAGATCTTCTGCTTGACTTGAGGATCCCTAGTTACATGTAATCTAGGACCCTTGTTACAGAATAATGTGTTGATTAATAATGATTGATTAATAATGATTGACAGAAGGAGAGCATAATGGAATGGAAAGTGAAGTCAGAGCAGAGGTGCCAACTTGAATAAAATATTGGTAAGCCCCACTCTGCATAATCAATCACAAGACATGACACCTGCACACCATTTGAATGTCAATGCCCATCACATATTTTTTTTTGGGGGGGACGAAGGGACCTCAGCCCCCAGGAGTTGGCTCCTATGAGTCAGAGTGACTGACAGAGAACATTTAGGGAGCTCAAACGGCAGGGAGATGAGTAGAGAATGAGTGAGCGAGATGAATAAGTGAGAGAGATGAGTAAGTGAGAGATGAAGATGGAAAAGGAATAAATGAAAGGCAGGTGGTTTGAATAGCTGTTAAAGAAGGTGGTGTGTGATGTGATGTGATGTGATGTTAGGTTATAGATAGAACCAATGTTTGTTACTCTTAACTAAAGGACGGCTTGTTCTGATTTTGTTGGCCATAGATAAATAGATTTACAGATGCTTAAATTAATGAATGTGTTCTGCACCGGGTAGATTTTAGAAACAGTATGTCTCATACCATGTGCTAGTTTTGATATATATACATAATTAAATGTAGAGGAGGAAGGTCTTCCTGCATTTTGTGGCTCAGTAGATTGTGGTAACAGGTTATGCACACCACTCAGAGAGCTTTGTAAGTGGATTATAAATAAGCAACATTAATTTTAGGGAATACTAAGGAAAGCCTGGACTCAGTGGGCCAACCGAGTCACTGATGGAGTGAACACCAGAGGCCAGGAGATTGAAAGGGATCCATGAAACATTGCAGGGTCTTTCTCACTAATGCTGATTGTGTAGCTACTAGAAGGACGGGTAAGTTTTGCAGGCAAATGCTGAGGTGCATGACCAGCGGGTGCAATTCTGCTCCTTCTTCAAGCATTCAGTGTTGGTGCTGACCTTTAAAGCCCTAAACGGCTTTGGCCCTGTATATCTGAAGGAGCATCTCCACCCCTGTCATTCAGCCCAGACCCTGAGATCTAGCTCTGAGGGCCAAAGCCATTTAGGGGTTTAAAGGTCAGCACCAACACTTGGAATTGTGCTCGGAAACATACTGGGAGACACCTTTGCACTTCATGGGTTTCTATTTCACATGAAATAGAGGTGTTTACTGTATATTGAATGGATAGATGAAAGTAAAGTTACATTGCTTGTTAATGTCATAGGAAGCTACAGCTCACTGTGAAGAACGATCCATCTACCTGATCTTAAAATCATGAGGTGTTTGTAATAAAATTGCTATAAGCCCCAAGACTGCATCCAGTCTGGTTGCGCCATTGAGGACATGAATAACAGCTTCTTCTACTCAATGTCTAAAAGTCTTGTATAGCTTTCTTCTATTATTAATATAACAGAATGTGTGTCACTTTAAAGAGATCTGTATATTATAATGGGGTTGTTTAGTGATGGCTAGAGGGCACTTCTGAAGGCAGCCATGTTTCTGTCTGTACATGTTTAAAACTTGCAAATGAGAACATGAGCTGTCATTGCAAAAGCATCAGATATTTCTGATCCAGTTGCCCGAGTTATTTTACCTAATCACTTGGATATCTTAAAAAAGCAACAACAACCCACAGGAGAGACTCCAAAGGAGATGTACACTGCAACAGAGAACTTATGCAATATGAGTGACTCTTTTAGAACTTGTGATCAGTTTTTTCTCTTCTCTGCGTAATCCACACTCTCTTAATTGATGGTGATTATTTGAAGTTACAGCTGCATCCAACATGCTGCAGTTTGATTCAGCCAGCTGACTGCCCGGCATAGTGCCTTACGAATATTGTTGGATTTTATTAGCACCAGCCACCACAGACAGTGGTCAAGGATCATGGGAGTTGTAGCCCAACAGCATCTGGAGGGCAGCACATTGGCTAATGCTGAACTAGAGCATCAGGTGCTGATAACGCCAAGGTTGCAGGTTTGATCCTCATATGGGACATCTGTGTATTCCTGCACTGCAGGGGATTGGACGAGATTACTAAATGGTCTCTTCCAACTCAACAATTCCTTGCTTCTATGAAAGAGCGTGGTGGCACTCTGAGGAATGATTTCCAGTTTCCTTTCATGCTGGAGCAAGGTATGGGTCAACAACTGCAATTACGGTACATTTTACATATTCTTCCCAAGAATAACATTTGTAATTTTCCTCTACCTCAGAACATAGTGGCCATCTTCTAACGAGAGGTGACAGGAGCATATTTGAAAAACGAAACAATATGAAAGCTATGTATAAAACTATGCTTTAGCACATGCATTGCTTGCTGGTTCATTTCTGGGTGCTAATGGAGTTGACTTATTTTGGCCTGTAAGAACTTCTACAGTGCATATATTAAGGGCTTCATGGCCTTGTTGTGTTATATGGGGACTTTTCTTGTAGGGATTACTTGCCCTAGCACTGCAAAACCTTTTATCTTCAGAAAATTGCTTTGAAATAAAGCTGCAATTAATTCTATAGCGAATTTGTTTATAAAAAGGAAGCTTTGTGCTTGATGTGCTGATTTTTATTATTTTGTCTTTTGGTATATTGTGCACTCTATTTAAATACATTTATGACAATTTTAAACTGTTGTAAAGGTTTCTGCAAAGGTGAACAGGGAACGAAGGTAACAGATCAATAGCAAATGTAACAAAGAATACATAACAAAGAGCTACGGTTCATATATTACTGAAGAGATTAGCAGTTTGTTTTTTAAAGCTTCAGAGTGTGTAGTCTCTTTCGAAATATGTAAAGTGTTATGGCAAGCAATGCACCTTTTGTGCCTGGATGTATCCAGTGGGCTTTCTTTGGACTCAGGATTTGATCTGCTGTAGCAGAGATGTGTTATGAGTCGCTCTGTTGAACTTCCTTCAGGAAGCGTCAACAAGCAAGGATGCGACTTGCTTGTTTACAAAGAAAACTGTTGGAAATTTCTCCCCAACCCCTGCTCTCCATAAGGAGCCTGAACTCCAAAGGCAAAGCTAAGGCAGGCTATCACATTTAATGAAGTCTGAATGTTTCTTTATGACCTGGAGTTACGAAGCAGCTGCTGTCAGAGCCTCCGAATAATATCAGAGGCTCAGGTGGCATTCCTTTAGGGCAAAAAGGGATTCATGGGACTGTCAAGGGGGCCCAGACATCTAATATAGCGTCTGGGATGTATCAAACCTACTTTATCTGGTTTCCATGAAGGGACTGATAGTACAAAAAGGTTAAGATCTGCAACATATTCAAGAAAAGTGGCTTGTACGTGAAATGTTGGACTATTCATGGGTGAGAAAAAAGGACCAAGGAAGTACAAGCCAAGTTAAATAGCTTACAAGCACAGCATAAAATGTACCGTAACTAGTGATGCTCCTTCACACGATGTCAAAAGTCGGTGGAAGTTTGGCATTTTTATAGAGCAATTCTAAGTAGGGCCAAGAGGGATGGGAGTGGATGTTGAACCTCCAGGAGTAGCTTTCATCACCCTCAGGCAAAACCCAGTCCTCAGCTGCAGCTGGCAAAGGCTCGCAGATAGGTGGCTGAGCTGCCATACCCCACCATCAACTTTTTTTGGAGGGAACAGTAAAACTTTATCCAACTTCCTTTTCTTGCATCGTCATATTATTCCACACATAGGAGCCAACTGCAAAGGGCTGAGGTTCCTTCGCCCCCTCCCCCAATAAACAGTTTGAGGGGTCCGTCCCCCCAAGTTGATGGGCATTGCCATTCAAACGGTGTGTGCACTTTTTTGTGATCGATTATGCAGGGCAGGGCTAACCTTTCCCCCTCTCCCCCCCCCAATATTATATTCAAGTTGGCACCCTTGATTCCCAAGTATGATGGTGTTATCTTGGTTTTTTATTTTTACTTCTCAGTGAGCAAGAGAAGTGATGATATATTGGTCCAGCTTCTCACCATCCTGACAAGCAGAAAAGAACCCTTTTCAGAAATTTCTCCAGCCTTATTAAAACATTTTTATATCTCTTTCAGACTTCCTCAGATGTTTCTCCTAAAACAAAAGCCTCCACATTCACATTTAAATTTTAGGGAGAATATGCTGGCATTTCCCCCCGAAATTCCTTAGACCTAAAGCAGGAACCACCAAATTTGATCAAAACTTTGGTGGCAATTGTGAATCTAAATGATTGGTTTATTCCCTCTAATTGAGTCAGGTCATACATGGTGTAGTTACTGTAGTTAAATTAGCCTTTCTTTAGTACCAGAGCTATACTTGAATGTCAGTGCCTGCAGTCCTTAGCATTTCTTTCTTTCTTTCTTTCTTTCTTTCTTTCTTTCTTTCTTTCGCTGTTGGGAACAAGTTAGTGGTGCTTCTGTTAATGCGCAAAGTGTGGGCATTCCAACATGTTCTCAGATGTCCAGTAAGCATCTCTTGAATTGGAGCTTTGGGAAATTTCAGAACTATCTCCCTCTTAGCATTCACTGCTTTTGCGCCATCTCTGCTCCTTATTGCATCCAAACTCCAGACAGTTCTTCATTTGAAATTTGTGTGTCTCTGGGATTGCAGTCAGGCATCTAAGTAAGAATACTGCAAAGAAGGTGGGTGGGGAGACTCTTCGGCATTACTATTTTTGAGTTGCTATATCCTTGTTAGATTTCTCAACTGTTGTTCATTTAAATGCTATATTTATTGTATCTGTTGATCTTCAATCACCTCATTCCCAGAGCATCAGCCACCGAGTGAAAGAACAGACGGCGCCGTTCAAAAGAGACCAATCCTTTTAGACAGAAAAGGCAAATCATGTACATAATATTACTTGATTGTGCCTAGCATTTTTATGGCATGGAAATTGTTTCCTGTTCTAGCTGTTAAGTCGATTACAATACTCCACATTTTGACCCAGCATTTTTAAAAAGTTGAGATCAGTTCGGTGTTCAGACTCTCTTCCCATTGCAGATGGGAGGTGGCTGAAGCCAAGAGATGGTGGCTTCCTGTGCCCATCTTATGAATTAGTTAAATGAGACTGTGGCGATCACACAGGGTTCCCAGACGTTTCACCATCTATTGATCCCTGTGCCACCACTTTATTTCTCACTGCCACCACCCTGACCCTACCTGGGACAATACCAAGTCCAGTCAGGGTTAAATTGGAACATAAACTTCTGTTTATTTATTGCAATTTAACAAGTGTGTGGTTTTATAAACGGTATCGGTCCATTACAGTAAAGGGGTGCCTATCCAGACCTATAACTTCTACTACCTGCTCTCACTCACTAAACCACCTCTCAGATATTTACTTGTCTTCCTAGTTCCTAACTGTTCCTGACTCAGCTTATTTCACTACACTAACTCAACCTACCCACAGACTCTATCCCAATTCACTCCCACTCCAACCAACCATCCAACTTCACCCCTCCCAGAGCTGGTTTTATAGTCCCTCTGAGTCCACCCCCCAGGTTCTGATTGGGTAACCTGTTTAACTATTTCACCTCCAGCACTCTCATATGTTAACGTCACAGAGACGTGAGCCATCGACTTCCTGGTTGACCGCTTTTTCTCTTACCCATTATGTTTCACTAGCTCTAGTGACTTGTGCTTATCAACCTTTACAGTGTTATGAAAACTCTCTTCTCCTTCTCCCAGCCACTAGAATAGAATTCTTCCCTTGCAGTTCTCAAAGTAGACTGCATTAGTGATGAAGTTAAGCAAGGTATGTAATCTTTTGTGAGGATCAAGAGGTTTTTCCTACCTCCAGAAACTTCAAATTAGAAAACATGTTCCTGCAAACCACTGTGCTAATTAATGAGCGGGGGGGGCACATTATTTAGCAGGTAACCTGAATTTCTGGTCTAAAAAAGAATTTTGCATTGCACGATGCCAGCAGCAGACTTGCAGGTGCATGAGGCAGGTGCAATTTTTCCCCTTCTGTTGTTTTTGCCTCTTAAGTGACTGCTACCTTCAAAAATAGGTCAGAAATAAGACTCATACTCATTTAACAGCTCATACAACATGTTTGTGTTTATTTCTGCTTCCGTATCCTATTCTATGAGTCAGGGATGCATAATTCCTGGTTTCAGATTAATGGGGGTGCACGTGAGTCCTCACTCTCTCCTCTTTCATGCATCTTTTCATTTTATCTTTAAAATGATCCTGCAGCAGCTCATTCCCAACTAGTGTGTCTCAGGGCACAAGCAAAAAAAATTCCATTAAGTAACGAGGGTCCTTGAATTCAAAGTGCCCACCAACAGAGGAAACTGCCCCTTACATCTCTGTATGAATCACTGTTCTGCCATTTCAACCTTCCGTGAGCAGACAGAAGGTTCCCCACTGTAGCAGTCACCCCTCCGAAACATGGAGGCTGAAGGAGCTGGGTGACAGGTATGTGATGGATGTGGGACAGAGCAAGCAATTGCAATACAGTGGTACCTCGGGTTAAAAACTTAATTCGTTCTGGAGGTCTGTTCTTAACCTGAAACTGAGGTACCACTTTAGCTAATGGGGCCTCCCACTGCCACAGCACGGCCGCTGCACAATTTCTGTTCTCATCCTGAAGCAAAGTTCTTAACCCAAGGTACTATTTCTGGGTTAGCGGAGTTTGTAACCTGAAGCGTCTGTAACCCAAGGTACCACTGTACAGTATTCCTGAAGTTGACTAAGCTCTGTGTATCCATGTATCAAGTCTACTTTAATCAATCTAGCATATCAGACTCGTTCTGGGCGCTTGAGGGAAAGTGAAACAGGGCTGGAATGTCCCCTGCATGAAAACTGGGAGAGTCA
Source organism: Podarcis pityusensis (assembly GCF_964106645.2). Lineage (NCBI taxonomy): Eukaryota > Metazoa > Chordata > Lepidosauria > Squamata > Lacertidae > Podarcis > Podarcis pityusensis. Next base: position 25,743,352 of record NC_138042.1, read on the forward strand.
CTGCCAGACCATAGAAAATACTGAGCTTGATGTTCTAGATGCAGTATAAGGTAGACTCCTATGTTCCTCCAAAAGTCTGCCTAGAAAGCTGTGTTGTTTCCTTTCAGACAATTTATCCATCTTGCTCATTGTCATCTACAATGACAGCGATTCTCCAGTGTTTCCCTTAGCATTGCGGTGGCATTCTTTCTGTTTGGGGTCATTCCTGTTTCACTTGTCTTCAAGCATCCAGAACTAATCTGATATGCTACATTGATGAGGGTAGACCTCATATATGGTGCTGCAGTTTATCAGCAGAGCTTAGTCAATTCCAGGGATATTGTGATTTGATGCCATTACAGCCCCAGCAGAAGGCAGGAGAAGATGTTGGATTCCAAGGCATGTACACAAATTTTCGCTGCCTTTCATACAGTTGCATCATATGGCATGATTGACTGTGAGTTAAATTGTCTCTGTGTGTGTGTTACATTTGGTGAAATATCATTTTCACTGGGCAAGGGCAGGGTTGACATGGTCCATTTCTGTTACAAGAAGCTATAAGGACACCATTGGTGGCATTGATATGGTGTGAGAAACATTCTTTGGCATGCACTTCTGTGTGTAAGCAGCTGAGCCAAGTTGGAATATCTATCGTTTGTGATCCTATTGATGTTTGTGGTGAAGGAAAGCATTTTGCACAGCTTGAACAGTCTGTGGAGAGGGTGGCCTGGTGAGTAGCTAATTGATTTAAAGACCCTCTTCTCCTTCTTAGGACAAAAAATGTTGGTCCTGTCCTTGAGTGTGTGGGTGGAAACAACACATTAAAACAAAAAACCAAAACCAAACCAACCAGAATAGTCTCAGCAGAGTTCTTAAAGTCAATACACCTTTTTCTGTTCAATATGTTTATTTTTCTAACTTGGGAACCCTGGTGAAAAGTATAATTTTCATTATGGGGGATGGTTTCAGCTAGTACAAATTTGCAATTCGTTTTCTGCCCATAATATTTAGCCTGTAAGTTTTATTCTCTCCCCTAACAAAAATAAGGGGGGATGATGAGAAGTACTGCATTGCAGCCAAACTTAAATAAAGAGACAGTTGGATGCATTTATTTCAGATGATTTTATAATTCACCCCTCCACTGTAGACACCATGCTCAGGGCAGATTTAACAGCGGAACAAGGGATTCTGTTTTAAGTCATGAAATTTGGATTAAAGGACTATAGGAGGTTAAAATAATATTAATAATTAGGAAAATATTATTTATATGCACCACTGGTGTAGGAGATGAGCCGTTACAGATTTAATATAAGCAAAATAAAATAGAAGTAGGTCCCTGCTTACCAAAAGCTTGCAATCTAAATTTTAAAAGTTGAGGAGACAACAAATGGCAGGAGGACAGGGAGACAAGGATAACAAGGAATGGATGTGAGTAACAGCACGTGTCATAGTTAGGCTATGGGCACTTCCAGACAGTCCCATATATGGGATTCAGTCCCATATTGGCAAACTCGGGTTGTACAACCCTTGAGGTAGATCAGGCTAAGATATAGTGACGGGCCCAAGGTCACCTAGTGAGTTCCATGGCTGAGTGGGGATTTGAACCCTGGTCTCCCAGGTCCCAGTCCAATACTCTAACCATTACACCATACTGGCTCTCGCCTTAATGCAACGTTGTCCAACCTCCCCACAAGCAAATCAGGATGAAGGCTCATTAAATGTTGTATGATCCTCCCTCAAGCAAATCTGGATGCATTGTTCAATTAAGCAGGTTGTCCGGAGCATAGCTGTCAACGTTTCCCTTTTTTTAAGGGAAATTCCCTTATTCCGAATAGGATTCCTCTCAAGAAAGGGAAAAGTTGACAGCTATGATCTGGAAGCATCCTTTGTTTCAGTTGCAGGTGAGAACTAAGAAAGATACAAAACAATATATGGATCTTTAGAGCCAGATTATGTCAACTGGGATCTCCATTCTCTGTGATGGGAAGCAAACTGACTGCGAGCAGCTGGAAAGAGCAGCCTTCACTACTGCTGTTGTGCCCAAGACAGACCTTCCCTCAGTTTTACATCAGGAGCTAGTAAGAAGAATCACACTTCCTCTCATTGTTTTTCTCCAGAACACTGGTAGGCAGAAGGTAAGTTGGGATCTACTGGTAGATCTCTTGCAAGAGACTGGGAAAAGTTTCCAACCCCCAGTTGTTCAGTGATGCTAACAATAAAATGGCTAGTTTGACCTAAATTAGGCTTCTAAAATAATGTGCTGAGGTAAGCAGAAGCAGACTCAGAGTGAGATCAGTTCTGCTACTATTAATTCTGTGTTCAAAGGTACCCTGGTCTCTAATTTTAACTGTATGTCTTTTGTACCTTCCTCTAGTTTTTAGATCTTGGGGTTCTAGCAAAAGACAAAGTAGCATCTACTAAAGACTGAGAATTTATGTGAACATGCAGGGAGAACATCAGATGTGGTACTCTTGGGGTTGTAGCACTTCAGACTGAAGTGTGGGGCAGGCTCCTATTTGAATAGTCTCACTTTGAAAGCAAAAAAACTGACAAGTAGATAGAGAGCATATCCAAAGGTCCTAAACTTTCAAATGTATTCCAAATCAGAGGTCCACGACCTATGATTTCCAGTGGTACAGTCCGAGGAAGGCTTGGGGAGTGCAAAAAGAGAGAGTCCATAATTTGCTATTCAGAGCTGTGTCATTAATTTCGCCCTTATTTTTTTTATTCTTTTCAAATGTCTCTTCTAAAGAGAAATTGAAGATTCCACATTTAGCTCCCCATTCGCCACCATCAAACTTAGAAGGTGAACTCATAAACTGCTAACAAGACAAAGGTTAATGTCAGAAGGGGCAAGACTGCCACTGAGTATAAATGTGTTGCTAGAGAATTTTCTAGGATGGGTCTCTCATATGGCGCATGGAAACACTAATTGTGTTACTTAACTAATAGGCCAAGCACTAAAAAATAAATAAAATACTGCTTTATAACTGGTGTCGGAACACAGTTCATTTAACATATCTTCAAATGACCACTTAAAATACTGCTTTGGTGCATACTTCAGTGCACTTTTGAGCTCTTATCTTTCCTTAGATATGTGGAATAATTATGCTTTACGATAACCTTGGATGCCTGTTGGTATTCACGAAACAACCATCATGCAATAAAGAATTTTATTTGAGACAGTAACAATGATTTATGGCCCATTTCCTTTTTGCTGTCAGTGTTTTTAAGCACTGATTTGAATAAAAAGACACAGGGTGAAACGAGGAAGCTGTAATCAGCAAATACAGTAATTAACTGTGCTGCACTCATTTAGCTTCTAGTGAAAGTACAAAACAAAGGAATAGAAGCAAATAGTTTAGTTTTAGTGAAGCATTACTTTTTTAAAAAGAAGAAAATGAATAAATGTAATGTTTCTCATTCAGTTCTCCCAGTTTTGACTTTCCCACCCAATCTATGTCAAATCCATGTCATTTCCCCCCCTTGCATCAGAAAATAGCATTAACATAGAAACAACATAATTCACTGAACTGAGGTGGTTCGCTTTTGCAGACATAACTGGAGTGATCCAGTCCCCAGAAAGCAGCTCAAATAACACTCCAGTCACACAACTCCCTTGGAAGGCTGCGGGCTCTCCTTCTTTGGAGGTTTTTAAGCAGAGGTTGGATGGCCATCTGTCATGGATGCTTTAGCTGAGATCCCTGCATTGTAGGGGGTTGGAGTAGATGACTCCCTAGATCCCTTCCAACTCTACAAATCTAGAAGAGTTTGGATTTGATATTCCGCTTTATCACTACCCGAAGCAGCTAACATTCTCCTTTCCCTTCCTCCCCCACAACAAACACTCTGTGAGGTGAGTGGGGCTGGGAGACTTCAGAGAAGTGTGACTGGCCCAAGGTCACCCAGCAGCTGCATGTGGAGAAATGGGGAAGCGAACCTGGTTCACCAGATTACGAGTCTACCGCTCTTAACCACTACAGCACAATTCTGTGACTAGCCTACTGCATCAAATGCATTGCCACTGTGACATTATTGTCCAACTCAATTTGCTGGTGCCGTGCTAGAACTTGTGACATTGGCCCAACATTGGCCATTTGGTGAAATCCTAAACTTCTAGCTAAAGATAACTTCGCTCCATGTCCCACTTTTGTCTGATGTTAGTCTGGTGCAGGCATAGGCAAACTCGGCTCTCCACATGTTTTGGGACTACAGCTCCCATCATCCCTAGCTAACACGACCAATAGTCAGGGATGATGGGAGTTGTAGTCCCAAAACATCTGGAGGGCCGAGTGTGCCTATGCCTGGTCTGGTGGGCTCACAGGTCATTGACTTCTCCATAGTGGACAACAGATCTTGGAACACTTCAGCATTGTTGAGCTCCAGTGCTCATCAGATCCTGCCAGCAAGGCCTATGGGAATTGTAGCACAGAAACATCTGAAGCATAGCAATTTCCTAAACCCTTCCCCTCATTTTATCAGGCCTTTTATAATGGCAACCTCTATCCCAAACTGGTGAAGCAGGACATGGGATTGCCCTTTAAATGCTGGGTTCTCTGTGTAACGTTTCACTCTAAACCAGTGTTTTTGCTCCATGCATCAGTGTGGCAAGATACCTCCACTAATATTGACTTGAGCCAGGGTTGTTCCACCTCGCTTTGATGAATCGTCCTGTCAAGGGAGGAAGTGGTGCAAATCAGCAGCGCTGTGCAGACAGCAGGCTGGTCTCAGATCTGTCATTTTAGTACCCTAATAAAAGAACCAGCTGAGCAGCTGCAAGTGCCACTTTCTGAATGAACGTGAACAGTACGAATAGATAGTGTAGGAGATTCAAAATATTTGCGGTTGGGTGTAAAGGAGATGAATCAACTTGAGGGCATTAATGCCCTGATTGATTGATTAATTAATTAATTAGTGGACAGTGGGAGACAGAGAGATGAAGCAAGAGAAGAATATGGAAGGACAAAGCAAGATTTAGTATATCTCTGCGTAGCTATTCTGGGCAATGGCTCAGGGATGATTTCAGTGCTATGTATACCCATATTCACTTTGGGTGGGCAAAATGTTTAGACACACTGGCATAACTAAATGGTCCTAAATTCTGTGAGGATTAAGTGTCTTACAGTTCAAGCATGCACTGGGTTGGAGAATGTTCTCCCATCATCTCTGACCATTGCTAGCTGGGGCTGATGAGAGCCACAGGTTTCCCCTATACATCATGGACTTAAAACCTCCTTTTTAAGAATGCCAGTTTGGAAATAGAGTGATTCTGAAGATCCTGGTGGGTTGGATAATGTGGTAAAAATACATGGTTTGGGTAGGTGGGAGAGACAGTTGGCCTTTCTGTGAGGTCCTTCACTTAATTTTCCTGAGTGCCTTCAAAACTCAGATATGTTTTGTGATGGGTATTTGACAGTAAACTAATGTTGAAGAATGAATTTCACATAAACCATTGAGCAAACCTCCTTCTTTAAATAGTTTCAGTTACCACACAGAACTTAGTGGCAGTCAGGAGAGCATACTGCACTATTCCATTCAGTGTTAAGCACTTTCAAGGCTGCAATCTGTACAAACCTACCTGAAAGTAAGTCCTAAAATTAAGTTCATGTAGGCTTACTTCTAAGTTCACCAGCATGGGAATTCTGCTGTAAATCCCATTGACTCCAGTAGGAGGGAGAAAGGCATATGTCATAATCTAATGATTTTCTCAGCTATCCAATTCAATTTATGCTTTTGATCCCCCGTTACCTTCTGCGCTGCCTTTTTCTTAGTTCCACCTATGTTTTCTGTTCCATTTTCCTTTTAAGATCAATGAGAACTTATTTTGGCATTCACTTCATAGTAAATTCTTTTCAAGTTGAGAAACCTTTGTGCCTATCATGTCTAAATTCAGCACTTCTAAAGAGGCGGTTTTGCTATCTAAAATGTTGCACATCTCTTCAATATTTTTATTTGCATTTTTTATTTTTGGAATGTAGCACTGAAGCAAGATTCATCTATTCATTGTGGGACTGTTTCCTTATGTTTTTCTCAGTATGGTGACAGAAGCTGATAGGTTTTGACCAAAGGAAGAAGCAACCGTGAAATCTGAAAACTATTTAGGCAATGTCAAAGCCAACTGTGTCTGATACAGGCTGCCTTGGTTATGGTCTCACCTTTTGTTGATTCTGCTGCTGCGTTAGGGACTGTCGTGACAAATATTAGGGGTGTATGTTGGCCCTCTAAGTATCCTAAATAACAAGGGGGACGTGGGTTAGTTTTTTATGTTACTGAGCTGGCTTGCACCTTTAACAATGTGTGTTGAAGTGGATCAGGGAAAACCTAACCTTTCAAGAAGCTCTGTTGCCCTGGGCTTTCCATAATGTTAAAAGCATAGCTGAACCCTTTCCTTTCTGTGAAATGAAGCCAAGCTGACTAGGGAAACGCCCAAAGCTCAAGAGGGAAAGAGGTGGAGAGGAGAAGGGAGGAGCGAATCTTTCATTTTGACAACAAGGTCTAACATTTAATCACACTGAATTATTTTCACAGTGTGCTCCAAACACAGTAACGTCGGAAGCAGCTGTGTGAGTTGGCTACCTCACCGCTCACCCCTAATTCTAGATCATTTATGAGTAAGTTGAGAAGCACAGATTCCAATACCCGTCCTCATCTGGTGGAATTTTATTTCCTATGTTTCAGACTCAGGTGCTCAGCATCCACCATCCATGCCAGCTTGGGAAACAGAGATGTCTTGCATGCCAAGGCACCCAAGCCACAAAGTTCCCAGGAGAACAATAAAACACAGAGACACAAAGTATTTTGGCCTGTGGATTCAAATAGGCCGCAACTTTATTGGGTACAGATGTGAGCAGTTTGGCTTCGGCATTGGGGTGAAGCCAGGCTATATCTTGACTCCTGCCCGTGTGCAGGGAGTCCAGTTAAGGGTAAACCACTGACTTACATCAAATACGGGCACCCCGATGGGTTCCCATAGGGGCTGTGACATGGCCCTAGCCCACATCCAGGCTTTGGACAGGATTCACACCCCGGATCCCTTACTGAGGAGGGGCAGGCAAAGGCTACAACCTCCCTTCCATCCAAACAAAGGCTTACCCAATGCCTAACCTCACAAAAGTTGTGACAGTTGCTTCTAGGTAGGCGAAAACCAAATGGCCGGTGCCAATTTGCCAACTGAAAAAATTCCTACCTGGTCCCAACAATATGGCAACTGACAATGGTGCATAGCAAGGTCATATCTGAGCAAAGCATGAAAAGAGGGTGGGTTGGGTGATCTATTGATGGGGTGAGAAAGAGGGGGCCGGCCAGCTGTGCCACAGTTAAATTGCTTATAGCCCCACCCATACTGAGAGCTGATTGGCTGGGGCCATCCCATAGGGGCAGAACCCTAGCAATAATAATGCGGCTGGCATGACACGGGAGAGGCGGCGACCCCCTAGGCCAGTATACTGTTGTGACCCAGCTGCCCAACCGCAATGCCACCCACCAAGAAAAGGTGAGCGGACTTAGTCTATAATGCTGTGTCTTCAGTTCTTTCCCTCATTATTTATTGCTTGGTTGATTGGCATCCATCTGTCTGTGGAGAGAATGGAGGAGTGTGCTTTTGGGAGGTGAAGTCAGACTGTTGGAAACTTGTGACTGTAGAGCAGGCATCCCCAAACTCGGCCCTCCAGATGTTTCGGGACTACAACTCCCATCATCCCTAGCTAACAGGGCCAGTGGTCAGCGATGATGGGAATTGTAGTCCCAAAACATCTGGAGGGCCGAGTTTGGGGATGCCTGATGTAGAAACTGATATGGGAGAGACATGTTTTGTTGCAGCTGAGGCAGGTGATGGCATCCAGTTGTGCTGCTGCAGATGCACCATGACATTTCTTCTTCTCTGTGTTCCCCCCAGCAGCCATTCCTCCTCTGGTGACTGTTATGGATGCTCCGTCATTTACATTGGTCCGTTGGGAGAACCATTTATTCCTCCTCTCTGTTTCCTGTTTCTTTAAGCAGCTAACAATCCACAAGAACAACCTCTCCTCTAATTTATGACTTCCTCTGATGTCTTAGGTGAGACACTTTGTCAAAAGCTTTTTGAAAGTCTAAGCTTACAGTGTTGTTCGGAGTGTTTGCTGACACTCTCAAATAACTCTAAGAAGTTAGCAAACTTGGCTTAAAGAAGGCAATCTGCTTCAGCTTCAGCATGAGGTGTTATTCTATATGTGTTGTAATTTTATCTTTAACGGTGCTTTTGATGAGTCCCTGCATGCATGGAGCTCAAAGTAAACCCCAGAGCTCGTGCACTATGGCTACTCATTGAAAACAGGACTCACTGATTTCAGGGAAACTTACCCCCATGTAATTTTTTTAGGGTCATGGCATAAATCAGCTCAAGTTCCAAAATCTACTGAACTGGACCGTGGAATTGAGCTGCCCATGTTTTTACACTTTAGAAACATTTGACGTATATGGTTTGGAGTATGCCGTGAACCATGACTGAAGGTGTTCACAGCACTTCATTTATCTGTCAGCTCATAAAGTTTCTCTATAGAACACTTCTACCTACAAGGGAACATGAAAAGAAATTTAGGGGAGGGCAAAATTGATAATTATAGCTTCCTTTGTAATTTGTCTTGTAAAGTATTTTCATTGAAATGCACTTTTGCTAATTCTTTTCAAAGGGAATGCTTAGCTGTGTTATGTTAGTAATCAAACTTTATGCCTCTAGCAACCTCTTCCTGCCAGAAAGGGAGGAAAAAATATTACAACTGGTGCAAAAGAGGATGGGGAGCCTTCAGTGTGAAGTGTGTACACAGTGCTTTTCCTTTGTATTTTGTGTGACGAAACCTGGGGAAAAAATCGTCCAAAAATCTGAAGCGTAAATTAGCTGTTTCCCAGTGACAAGAAGACAATATTGAAAGCTGTTGCTGTCAATGCCAGATATTTAAATTAACTATATAATTTATCAAGGGTTCATTAGCCTGTACGGCAAATTCATTGATGTGTGTACAAGAGCTTACTATTGACTAAATTGGGCCTCTTGTTCATTGATTTGTGAATTAGCAATGGAGTTGTCAGATGTGGTTTCACAGAATTGCATATTTGGCTCTCATGTTCATCAGTGTTTCCTCTAATTTTGATCGTCAAGGCCAGGGCTGGTGTCAGGGGTCTATGCTTATTGGTCACACCCTGGCAGGCAACCACGACTTAATCCCAGAGCCTTCTAGCCTCTCCAAGTTGCGCCAGGACTGGGCCACAAGCAGCAGCCTAGAGTAGCTCAAAAGGCCAATGTCTAGACCAGGGTTTTCCAAACCTGGGTCTCCAGCTGTTTTTGGACTACCATTCCCATCATCCCTGACCACTGGTCCTGCTAGCTAGAGATGATGGGAACTGTAGTCCAAAAACAGCTAGAGACCCGAGTTTGGGAAACCATGGTCTAGACAAAAGAGCCACCCAGGTCAGAAGGTGCTGGAGGAGAGACATTTATAACTATCACTTGTTTATTTCATTTATATCCCACCTTTTCCACAAAGGATCTCAAGATGGCACATGTCGTTCTACCCCACCCCATTTTATTCTCATATCAGCCTTGTAAAGTAGGTTGTTGTTGTTCAGTCATTTAGTCGTGTCCTGCTCTTCGTGACTTCATGGACCAGAGCACGCCAGGCACTCCTGTCTTCCATTGCCTCCCGCAGTTTGGTCAGACTCATGTTCGTAGCTTCGAGAACACTGTCCAACCATCTCATCCTCTGTCGTACCCTAAAGTAGGTTAGGCTGAGAGATTGTGATTGGCCCATGATCACCCAATGAGCTTCATGTCTGAGTAGGGATTTGAACCCTGGTCTCCTAGGTCTTGCACCACAGTGGCTCAACTAGTGGAATCCCCCACTTCCTGTAAGATGGCATCCCATTATTTTCAGGAGGAAGCAAAATTATTTCAAGTTTTAGGGTAGAGGCTTACCGTGTTGCAAGAGCAGCTTTCCTTGTGTGTTCTTTATGGATGGCCACCATGCTGCCTTTCAGATGATGCTGAACAACTCCCCGACAGCCTGAGCCAGCATGGCCTATGATCAGAGATGATAGGAATTATAGTTCAAAAACACCTGGAGAGCATCACATTGACTACCTGTACGCGATGCAAACAATCACCCACAATATCTGCTTTGGTGCTGTTCTTATGATGTAACGTCTGGAGTGATGTAGTGCCATGATGGCTTGTGATCTTGAAGTGCTAAAGAAAACTATGTGCAGACACAAACATGAATAAAAACTTACTTATGGCTTATATAATGAAATGGACCTGAAATTGTGAAAGATTCCATCAAAGATGCAATAAAATGGTTTCATTTCATATCTAAATTATGGGTTTGTTGTTTTCCAAAATGAATGCAATCATTTTACTGTGCTGCTGCAAAGGAAGCCAAAAGATGTTCAGCTATGACATCAAAAGAATGTGTGTGTGTGTGTGTGTGTGTGTGTGTGTGTGTGTTTGTGTGCGTGTGTGCGTGTGTTGAAATAAATTGGGTTCGGGTGTATGAAACTCAACCCGTGTGTCTCACCAGTCCCAATTTTGGCTCGCTTTCAGGGTCATGTCTCAGCATAAGTGGCTTATGGATTGTGGAATGCCTGTTCTCCTTGCTCCAAACACATTTGCTGGTTGTTCCTGGTTCACTCTGCTATGATGATGAATTTCTCACACTTATTTTCAGAGGAAGGATGCTATAAAACAGCATTGTGATTCTTGCAAGATACCATGAAGATGCTGGATTAACTGGTGTTGGGTACATGAAAAATGCTTCAGATACCTGTGAAACCATTTCCTCTTGAAACACAGCTATCTCCAAGAAGCAGAACGCAGAGCAAATAAATGGATTTGCCATTGCGTGTTTTTTCATATTTCCTTTACTCTGAATGTTTTTTCAGGTGTTTTGTCAGAAACACAGTGGTGCAGAGAAAATAAAATGCATATCTGTTGTGCCAAAAGGCAGCAAAAACTGCCCAGTAGTAAATTTATATAATCAGCTTTACAGAGCCCAAAACAAATAGTATTAAAATAAATTAGAATATTCAGAGGGAATAATTTACTATCCTATTATGTCACAGGAAGCATTGGTTTGCTCCTGGAACTAATCTGTTGAGATGTATACAGCATTGGCATTGTGTTTTTTTAATGTACAAGTGCTATGATCAGACATCCCCAGTGCATATACACAAAGAGTTATACATATAGGGGGAACTAGGAGTGGACAAATATATCAATTTCAGTGTCTCATTTTCCCAAAGCTCACCCCGTTTCCACATTAGCTGGTATTATGCTTCTTTTTTTAAAAAAAAGTTTGCATAAAAAAGTATTCATTTTTGTGAACATTACTCCAAATACACATTTTTTTGTATGAAAAGCCTGGTATATGAAAAAAAAAATGACAAAGTTTTCTCTAATATAATGTAGCTTTTCTGCTATTTTTACTAATACGTGGGTTTGGTGCACACTTTCTGGTCGGAAAAGTGCACCAGAAAATTCAGAGTAGTGCAAATTTCAAAGGACAGGTGTGTTTTGGTTCAGTTGTTGGTTTTGGGAGATGTGAATAAGGTGTAAATCAGTTCAATATCTCCCCCACCCCGACCTGTAACTTAAGGAGTGTGTGGAAAAGCGAATACTGTACCCTGTCCTTTCCTGGCATGGAATTCTCTGGATGGCACTAGCTTTGTGGAAGAAAATGAGTTCTTAAGCATTGCTCACATAACAGTCCTACCAACTTCCCTTCTTCACAGCCCTGCGATGAAAATCAAGCTGCCCAGCTTTGTCATTTTAGCTGCATTAAATTTTCTCGCTATGAATGTGATCCACAAATATGGTTTTGCATTAGTGCAACTGATTAATCAGCAGCGTGTTTCGTTTATATAATAAATCCCGGGCTGCACTTGGGAAGCTGAAGTTAGCCGGGTTCCTTTTATGAAACCAAATTAATCTGAATTAAATATAAGCACCAGAAGTCTTGCAACTGAAAAGTTCTATTAATGTATTTTAAATGTATTTCATAACAGCATTTTTTCTATTATGCACCTATAATTAATGTGACTATAAATGTGTTGAAAATGAGACAGATGAAAGTTCTGAAAGCATTCAAGCTGCCCTTTAGTGGAATCACATTAACATACGTGAATGCTTTTATTGTTTGTACATTTAAACTGGTTATCAAATCAATCAGAGTTTGACTCTGCGCTGGAGAAAAATTACAGTTAACCATTCTTTGGCAATAACAAACTTGGATTTAATTTCTCCCCGTAAACTGTAAGCACACACACCTGCCCCACTCATTCCTTGTTTTTATAGCTGAAAAATAAGGTCATGTAGAATTAATATTGTGTTAACTTATTGGTATTAGTTTGGGGTCAAAGGCACATCTCTTAAATTTTGACAAGAAACTTACTTGCTAAATCACATTAAGTGCATATTTAGATTTTAGAAAATTGCAAAAAAACAAACAATGAGCCAATGAATACAGCAAAATGTGAAGGAAAAGAACCAAGTGTAAGTTGCATTTCTCTATATGAAGAGGGGACAAGAAGATCCCACCTTCATCTGCCATGCATTTTGCATAACTAGCAAGGAGAGAAGAGAAAAATGCCCACTCGCCTCCTTTTGCATCATATTCGAGTTGGCTGTAACAGCAATTCAGCAGTGGAACGTGCTGCCTGAGGGGGGCAGGGGGTGGAATCACTTTCCTTGGAAGTTTTCAGTGACAACCCATGAGTTTTTGGGGTAGGGGTTGTTACGGGATATTTGCCATTTGCTTGTCAGGTTTGAAGGGAGGCGAGTAATGGGGGCTAATACTCTCAGACTGTGTCTCAAGTAACAGAGCAATTAAGACCCCTTTACCACTGTGGTGGGGGAGAGGGGGTTCAGTGAAGTGGGTGTGTCCCTCCACTCAGCTCTGCCCAGATTTCCTGGCCTCTTCTGGTAGGGAAACGCCACAATCCTCCTATGAAAATGGAAGATGGGTGGAAGCTGCCAATGGTAGCAGTTCTCATTACATCACTTTTCGCTTCTAAAGCGCCAGAGGCTCCCTGGCCTGCTACAGGCAGAAAGCACATATTCTTTTGCGTGTTCAGACCCAGAACACCTCCCCCTTAAATAAATTCACAAACCAAAAATTTGCTTTTGGTTTTTGGCAGAATTTAGGCCACAACTTTATTGATTACAGAAAGTGTCTGGTTGCATAGGCTCTGGTTCGACTAGCTCCCTGCCATGCAGGTAGCGCTGACCCAGGGTTCCAGCATAGGTCAGCCAAGGGTGAACACCTGGATAAGTGGAAAGCCGGGCACGGGCTATCTCCGCCACCCAAATGTCCCCCCTGGACTCAGGCATGGGCACAACCCCCTCTCAGGGGTTGACCAAACCATCGAGTCCCTGGATTTCTTTAATGGAATACCCTTCACATAGGGATGTCGAGAGTGTTCTCACATCCCTATCACTTCAACCAGAGCCTATCCACAGCCTTACAAGTTGTGATGATTTGCTACATGGCAGACAAAACCCAAATGGCAACAGCCAATCAGCCAGGTGGGGAAAATTCCTGCCGTGCCCCTGTCCCAACAACAGACGACACACGACGGCATAGCAAGGTCAAGCGCAAAGCCCTAAAAGTAGAGAGAGGTGGGCGGGTGTTCCGAATGCACGCAGTAAAAAAGAAAGCTCTGGGTCACATGCACAGGCATAAATAAGTCCCTTAAACCATTTGGACTGCGTCCCATTGGGCAGATTGCACCCAGCTTCGAGGGACCTACCAATCGGGTGTTGTGGCTGACCAATCGTACCCACCCACAACACAGGGTGTCAGTTTTCCAGGTTTCACTGCAATACGTGCCCTCTTTAAGGGAGGACCTGATTTCCCACTCTCCAGGTGTTGTCCTCTTACAAGGGATTGGAGTGGTGGAAAGCGTTCTCAATTGACATGCGGGTCATTTCAAAGTCGCCCGGCCCTCCACTTCTCTCTCCATTCAAACCTTCTCCCCGATAAACAATCGTGACGCTGTCCTCAAACTGGTGTTTGAGGTGCTGTTGTAGCATTCTGACAACCGCACACCTGGTTTTTTTCAGTTTGTACTGGGGATTACCTATTGATTGAAAGCCATTTTGTGAGGTTGCATTCAGCTCCCTTCCCAGCCCTCTTGTTTTCTTATACCTTGGTTTTTGAACAGCTTAGTTCTCCAACATTTCAGCTCCCGAACGCCGCAAACTCGGAAGTGACTGTTCCGGTTTGTGAACTATTTTTGGAAGCTGAGCATCCGATGGGGCTTCTGTGGCTTCCAATTGACTGCAGGAGCTTCCTGCAGCCAATCAGAAGCTGTGCTTTGGTTTTCAAACATTTTGGAAGTTGAACAGACTTCCAGAACAGAATCCGTTCGACTTCCAAGGTACGACTGTGCTATAGTCAAACTGCTCCTAAACAGATATTTGCTTGGGAGTAGCATTTGATGTTAAAGACTCTAGAACCAATCTTTTCACCATTTTTTTTAAGGTTTAGAGTTACTATTAAAAATGTCAGCCATTAAAGGCAGTAATGAAAATAGATGAAAATTGAATTCTGAAGAGAGAGAAGTAAGCATGTATGTATAGTTCACGCTTGTTTTACTCTTTCTTTCCAGATTGCTTTTGGTATTTTAGATGACACTGGAGGCAGCAGTCTTGATTGGTTTATGAAGATGAAGTAACAGAGAACAGGATTATATGGTTCATCTGGGTTTAGCTGTGCTATTTGTGGGAAGGCATTACTTTTAGTTCAACCTGTTTGAACATGAAGGCTGCAGTCCTACATCCACAAACCTGGGAATGAGCCACATTCAAGTAAAGGGGGCTTACTTCTCAGTAGATATATTTATAGGATTTCACTGTAAGTAACTATATCACACATCAGAAGTGCATTATTATTAGGAGTGAGCATTGGCTCTGTGTACCTCCCAAGTTACAAGATGCATAGAAGTGATACAGGGCAGGCTTTCACATCCTCAAGTGGGTTTGAGTCATTAGCAAAGTGTGTTAAGTCAGATCTGACACTCTAAAATCCCATGTTTCTCTGTAACTTAGGTGCCCCCCCGCAATGTTGTGTTGTTGTTTATCTATTATGAAGTCAGTTTACATTTCTTAGTACAGAAAGTATTGATCTAATGTGTAGAGATCTTTCCTGTTCTGATTAATTCAAGAGGGTTCTGGAAGGTTTCTTTCTATGTGAAAGAAACAGGCAGAAGGTTTCTGTTGTTTGGGTTATTCCTTCTGGGAAGCTGAGAACAGCTGGTTTAAAATGGTTCTGTTATCTTTCTGTCAAGGTTGTGCTGACTATCATAGTAGGGCCAGAAGGAGCCTGGGCTTTCACTTTCTCTTTCTGTCTCTTTGTTCTGGTGTGGTGTTCTGTATCCTTAGTGTTAAGTTTAGTCTTATTAGAAGTATTGTAAGTTTTATTGCAAGTGCTGCAACTGGATTTCTTACAGACAGTGTATTGAATGTTTTGAATAATTGGTGACCATTATGCTCATTTGCCTTCAGTAGCAGTAAGGCTGTTCTGTTGGATGAAGTACAATTGTCTCTGGTCTATTTTTGGGAACCCTGCAATGTGTTTAAGTTTTTTACTCCTCCAGACAACAATTAGCAAGGTGTGTTAAGTCAGATCTGGCTCTCTAAAACCCCATGTTTCTCTAACCTAGGTGTACCGCACCAACCCCAATGTTGTGTTGTTGTTTATCTATTTATTATGAAGTCAAGCTGACACGGCAAACACCAATGGGGTGGGCCTGGAGAGATCTTTTTTTGTCTGGCTGACAGTTCTATGACTGAATCACAATGAATGATTTTCCGAGAGCACTCCAATCACAATGATTTGAGGAAGGGTCATTGAAGTTTTTAAAAAAGAAAATCAGCTGGGTCTATTTTTCCCCACCTTCAGCTCTTTCCCCTATGCAAGTTGATGGAGAGGTCTGAAAAGGACCTGTATCCTCAAAAAAAATGGGGTTCTCAACCCCAAACCAACAACCCTTGGAGTAGCAATGATATTGGTGGGAAGTGGCATCCCCCCTGTCAGTTGTTTGTGGGGAGAGGGAAAAGGTTCTAACCTCCTTTGCTTCCTTTGCCTGGCCCTCGGACCCTAGTCAGCACAAAGAGTCCTTGAGAAAAAGTACTTTGCAGAATGCTGCTTTTATTCTAAAAAATAATCACTTTCTTCAATTATGACCAACAGCTTTTATATACAGTGGTACCTCGGGTTAAGAATTTAATTCGTTCTGGAGATCCATTCTTAACCTGAAAGTGTTCTTAACCTGAAGCACCACTTTAGCTAATGGGGCCTCCCGCTGCTGCCGCGCCGCCGCTGCGCAATTTCTGTTCTCATCCTGAAGCAAAGTTCTTAACCCAAGGTACTATTTCTGGGTTAGCGGAGTCTGTAACCTGAAGCATTTGTAACCCAAGATACCACTGTACATCAAACACAACCAGCTTTCTACCATCCGACCAACCCAACACTCACACAATCAATGACCACTCTATATATAAAGGCATGTGTAGGTGAAAGGTTGCATGAGTCATTCAGGTTTTGCCGATTCATTGTAGGCCGCTGACTCATGCTGACTCAGTTCCTTTTGTATTAAAGAAACAGCAGCTAATTTTTAAGCTGTGACACACACACACCAGTCTTTTCTGGTGATCCATGCTCTTTTTTTCCATGCCCACCCCTTCCTCAAATCAATGGAGATAGATCTCTTTCCCAGGGAGAAAAAGTTGCACCTCCATCATTGGTGGTGAGGGACCAATGACCCTTGAAGGGGCAGGGTTCTTACTGGAGGGTGAAATTTTCCCCATCCTCATCATTCCTGGGTTCCCATGCTGTTTTTTCCTCCAATACTCTGCCGCTTATGATTCCTGTTATACCCACCCCAAAATATGTCCTTTTGGGGAAAACATTGCAGTTGTCATTCTGAATTTTTTCAGGCTTTGTCCTTTCAGAAGGAGTGGCCATGTCAAAAAAAAAAACATGCATTGAAGTCTGGAAGAAAATAGGAGAGACTTATTTTTTATTTTTTTTTTTAAATCAGATTTTAATGATACCCTGTAGGAAAACCCCTAGATATATGGCTGCAAGTTTCAGAACTTCTGTGAAAAGGAAAACAAAAAAGTATATATAGCTGTTTTTAGATTCTCTGTTGTGGCAAATGGGGGGGGGGGCGGACCAGACCATCATTTTTAACAGATCTAATTTGGTCCCAAACAATTAGTTAAATTAGGAAAGACACAGTGGTTCCAAAACAGATGAAGCTGCATCCCAAAGCTACTGTTACAAGTCAAATAATTTAGCCTTTGCAGATTTCCTCAGTTTTTTGTTTTTTGGTTTGAAAGCTTTGCAAAAATAAGTTATTGCTGAATGTTTCAAATTCTGCTTTTACCTTCTTGTACAGCCTCGATTCTAATGATCCATGTCTCAGCTGAGGTATATAAAGATAGCACCCCCTGGGCAAATTGGACACATTCTCTTTAAGACTTCTCTGTGTTTCCTGGGTCCATGAAAAATCTTCCACTGGGATATTGATTTGACAACTCAATTGGAAGGGGGAAAAGGACAGAATAAATGTGTTCCAAAATAAACAAACAAATCAAGGGGGGGAGTGTATTTGTTTCATAGGAAGTAAAAAATTGAGATGGATGGAATTTTATTCTGCTCCTTTTGTATTTGTTATGAAATATAATGCTATCAGCAACCAATAGGTCAGAATGTGGTCCATTTTCATTACCCAGTTGTACATATTCATCACTTGTTTGTGACTGAGGAGAGTTACTTATGAGAAGGCTTCTCTTCTCAGGATGGCTGCCATCTTCTTTTCCCAGAATGCCCCTATAATGTTCTTCTGCTACACTTGTCGGTGTTTTGAAAAAGAAAAGGTTCTGACCTCCTTTTTACTCCTTTTCCTAGTCCTCAGACCTTAGTTGGCACAAAAGAGTCTTTGAGAAAGAGTATTCTTGCAGAGTATTGCTGCTTTTATTCTTAAAAAGTCTTCTTCTCCAACCACGACCGACTGCTTTTTTACACACACCAAATGCAACCAGCTTTCTACCATTCAACCAACTCACACCAAACACAACCACTGACCACTCTATATATACAGGTACAATTTGGTGAAAGGTTGCATGAGTCATTGTAGGCCGCTGACTCATGCTGACTTAGTTCTTTTAGCATTAAAGAAACAGCGGCCAATTTTTAGCCGTGACAACACTCTAGGGGGGAAAATGGCAGCCGCCAGTAGCTGTTTATCTCTCTCGCACTTGCACCTGCAAGTAATGTCATGGAATAATGTGATATCTGGGCACTCTGGGAGATGAAAATGGAAGGTGAGAGGACCACTGCTGCTGTGATCACCAAAGGAGGTGGCAAAAACAAAGGAAGGGAAGGATGAATGTCATGGGGGGGGGGGTGAAACGAATGTGATTCTAGTGAATGGGGGGGGGGGGAAATGAGATCTTTAAAAATAAAAACAAGTGGCATAGTGACTTTAAAAATCAAATCAAATTGCACACCCTTAATGAAGATCCATTTAAATCTGTATTTGCCGTTTCCAATACAGAACCAATGCAGTCTGTTTTAGTTGTTACATCTTTCTACATGATGTAAGGTGTTTGAGCATCAGTATAATGAAGCTGACTGGAAAGTTAATTGCAGGTATAAACGTCAGCTCAGTTTTTCCTCTAAACGCTCGCACACACGAACACAAATTTTTTGCTTGTTGTTGTCGCTCTGCGAAAGATTGTTTGGGCTTACATAGTTCAATTTGGTGTTTCTGTTGGAGAAAATGAAATGTTCTGTGGCACCATTCACGTAACAAAATCTACCATGGAGATGTCAAAATTTTCAAAAGTCGGGGGTCCGTGGCTTGGCTGTTGAAAAACAAGGGCCCACAGTACTTAGTTAATTGGGAACTACTGGTTTAAGCAATCCACCTCTTGGCCTGTGTTTTGTGTGTGCCTTGGCGCTGAGTTATAGTATTTCACACAATTATACATGTGGTGCCCCAAGTTTTTATCATAAAAGAAATAGATTAAAACATTTTGTGATTCAGGCTTTGTTTCCAGTGACACCCCCCTCCCCGGCTTATATTATCCCCATCATGATATTTGAAGCCTATGTTTCATGCTTACTTCTTAGGGTACTTTATTCTTCCCATTTTTCAGCCGAAGCTTTTCATTATTATGACTGCTCGTAAATCTTAAACCTTGTAAAATTTGCCAGTTGTCAAGTTAACTTGAATTACACAAAAACAAATCATCAGTTTGATGACAACATGGAAGTGAATAGATTTATTCCTCCTAGATAGCCAAAGGACTGCTCTTCTCCCCCACTCCTCTTTTATTATTTTCCATTAGGAAAAACATCAACTTTCGCAGTTAACTTCTTTGTTTGTTTCAGAATACTCACCTCCTTATCCGCCGCTATATTCAACTATTGCTGCATGTCTTTAAGAGCTTATGACAATCTCCCCTGCTCTATCTGAATGCAATTTGAACAGTAGCATTTCTAGACTGAAAGGCTATGTGTTGATCTGATTTCTTCTTGGAAAGATTTGTAGCCTCTGTGGACAAGGGCATATTTCTCCGTCATAGACCTATTGTCATGCGTTCCAAAGGGCTTAAGAGACCGATATTAGATCAAAGAGCCTTAAAGTGTAATTTAGTAGGCTCGGGTCAGATATTTGCAAAAACCTGGAAATATCTATACAAGTTTTCTCCTTAAATCAGAGGCAGTTTTGGGCAGAATAGGCAGCTTAAAGTATTCCTACCTAGAGAATTATATATGTTTGCTACTAAATGTACTAAACATGAATGCATGTACAGTGGTACCTTGAGTTACAGACGCTTCAGGTTACAGACTCCGCTTACCCAGAAATAGTACCTTGGGTTAAGAACTTTGCTCCAGGATGAGAACAGAAATCGTGTGGCAGCGGCAGCGGGAGGTCCCATTAGCTAAAGTAGTACCTCAGGTTAAGAACAGTTTCAGGTTAAGAATAGACCTCCGGAACGAATTAAGTTCTTAACCCAAGGTACCACTGTATGTGATTTTCAGTGCTATTCTTCTAGAAAAAAAGGTGCAGAACTCACCACAAACAACACCTCCCTTCTTATTTTAGAATGGCAATGGTGCCCAACTGAGAGGTGCTGGAACAGAGCACCAGCGAGTTCTGACTGGAAAAAAGCCGTGCTAATTTTTATTACGTTGTGCACTGCCCTGGGTTCCTTTTGGAAGAAGGGCAGTATATTAAAACATGTATTATTATTTATTATTAATATTAATGTTGAATACCTGTGTCCTCTGAAACTATATATTTGCATTCAAATATGCATTGCTAGGCAGGAGATGTAGGACACAGATGCAAATGGCCTTCAGTTGCAACTTATCTCAGCACTTCTGTGTAAATGCTGTTCTGTGTATGCCTGGTCCTCACTGACTCACCCTTTGCAGCATTTTGTGTACTTCCACAGGACCTAGGGACCTGAAAGCTAGTACATGTAATGTCCAAGAGGCCATGCATATACCCCCCAAAATCAGAAGATACAACATCCATTTTTCTTTGACAAAGAAGTCAAAGTGGATGCCAAAATGGCTGACGTATTCTCAGGCTGCCCAGAAAGCTGGTATTATGGAATCCAAGACACTGTGATTATGTGACAATTTAAAAAAATATCACATTTCTACCTATCTCCCTCAGCATGAGGATCATTAAACATACCCATGGCTAGACTACCTCCACAGAAACACAGAAATATTTATATTGTTCCAAATTCTGATGCCTGAATTTGCACACTTAGTGTACAGAGTAATTTTATAGAAATAGGTATCGGTTGTTTACTCTGAAATTCACTTGTCTTCCTAAAATAGGAATGTTCTCCCTTCCCTTGCTTCCCACATAAACAGCAGCTACATTTTACACTTTGATGGTTTCACTATCACCTGCCATATGCTAATAGTTATATTTATAGGTGTTGACAGTGACTCTGCTGTTGGGAGGAATGCCTGAATTTCAACCAAACATGCAATAGTGCAACTACCACAGCAAAAAATTAGCTCAACCTTGTGCCCACTGAAATTCTGAAGTGCCCTGAGAATGAGGAAGAAAAGCAGAAGCCTCGTTTTTTGGAGGAAGAAAGCTTTCAAGAAAATGGAAGACAGGTTTTGGTTTAAAATAAAGGAGGAAGAAACTGCTGACAGGCTAGTCTACAGATCCAGTGTTAATCTAAATTGTTATGCCTCACACCTGTCTGAGTTTTTTTCATTGCTTTGCCTTGCTCTGCCCTACTTCTTCCAGAATTCAGCCTTTATTCCTGTTTCTTACCTGTTTGCTTAACATTCCCCACTAATTCTATGAGACTCTACTTACTTCATCTCTGTGGCAAGCAAAAAAGCACCAGGCTTGTTTTTGCAACCCATTTTGCTGAGCAGAAAGCACAGTTGCGTGTCGAGGTCCCCAGGGCCACCCCAATAACTCACACATCACACCAAAATTTTGTTTAAGGTTTTTGGCATAATTTTGGCCACAACTTTATTAAAATACAAACATGTGAGTGGTTCCTTAGGCATTGGTTGTGACTATCTGCCCCCACCGTGGGGGACAGACTGACATTCCGCACGCCTGCGAAAGTCAGAAAAGTGGAATACACTTGGGGGTAGCGACGGAGCAGGGAACCTGCCCTCAGCCCTCCCCAAATGCAGCCAGGAGCTCTTGCAGTGGCCCGAGCCCCCTTGACAGGGTGGACAAGCAATAGTTAGCCCCCAATTCCTTTAACGGAATCCCTTGCAGCAGCAGCATTAGAGGGGCAGGCACAGCCAATCCATGCCCCTCAACCAACCAAACCATAAACTAATGCCTAACCGCAACCTTACAAGTTGTGACGATTTGCTATGCAGTAGGCAAAAACCAAATGGCCCCAGCCAATCAGCCAGATGGACAAAATTCCTACCAGGCCCCTGCCCCAAGAGCAGATGACCCCATGACAGGCATAGCAAGGTCAAAGCGAACAACCCTAAATATAGGGAGGGGGGGACGGGCAATCCGATGCATGGGCGAAAAGAGGAAGCCCTAGTCTCGTGCAAGGAGTTTTAGCATTTCTGGCTGTCAATCAACAAATGGCAACATTAACTTCTTCCCAACAACAAGAGAAGCCCAATCACAACAGTGGCCAACGATCAATTAGCCCGCCCCACAACTTTGGAGTTTCCTGGCGGCCCCCACCGCAAAGCCCTTTCCGAACTTCGGAGGAGAGGGGGTTGCGGGCAATCCCTCCCACACACGCGGGGGCTGGGCTTGCCCCCGCGAGATCTCGGGAATCCCCGGGCGTGCCTGCTACCCAATCCGCCAATCGGCGGGTTGGGGAGGCGTGGCCTAGCCTATTTAAGGCCAGGCATGCCCGGGGACCGCCCTCTTTCCCCACCGCAACATGTGCTCTCCATGAAGGAGAACACGCTTTCTCTCCCAAGCTGATACTTGTTTGTATGTATGTCACATTTTCCCCAAAATCAAGCTGCAATATTTTGTCAACAGGTGAATGCAGTCCTCTTGCAAGATTCCATGATATGCCACATAACTTTGGATCACATTTATGGGTCTAGACGCCCATGCACATTAATTGTGCATGGGGAAAGCTTGCTTTTGAGGGTGTGGGAGGTTAGAGGTGGCATAACAAATATTGATGCTGAAAGCAGCAACAACAAAATAGAAACGGTACTCCCTGCGATGGAGAATAATAAAACTGACAGTTTGCCCCTCCTTAATGGCCGCTCAAGTTTCGCCGCGTGAAATGGGTCTAATTGTAGGGCTGGTTTTATTGGGAAGTTGGGAGGTTTGGCAGATTGAGGCTTGGCTGTCACTCTAATCAAAATGGTTTGATCAAGTCTGATGGCAGGATTAAAGAATGAGGTTGTTTTCATAAACTACATTAAATGCACATCTTTCAACTGATACTGAAAGAACAAGCGCAACATCTATGATTAACTTTCATTGTCTGGAATAGTTGATGTCTGTGCAATACATCTTGCATTGATCCATGTTTTCAGTATGCTGAAACGATTGACCGCATATCACTTCCAGTGCAAAATAATCTGAAAAGCAGCTTGTGAAATCCATCATTCCCTTCATCTTTTGGATCATCACACTGCCATTTATTTGGTATCTGTGACCAGCAGGCTTTGACAATGCTTCCCTTCAACAACGAAAAAATACTCCATCTTTCATGTAATGTTGTTCTGAAAGTCAGTTTCCTGCTTGTGGTGATCAGGTCTTCTGGTCTCCTCAGGCAAGTGAAATTACTGTACAGGTGATTATTTGAAGTAGACTGCAGTGCTAACCCAGTTTACCTAGGATTAAACCCCACCAACAAAGGTCCGTATAGTAAAAGCTATGGTTTTCCCAGTAGTGATGTATGGAAGTGAAAGCTGGACCATAAAGAAGGCTGAATGCCGAAGAATTGATGCCTTTGAATTATGGTGCCGGAGGAGAATCTTGAGAGTCCCATGGACTGCAAGAAGATCAAACCTATCCATTCTGAAGGAAATCAGCCCTGAGTGCTCACTGGAAGGACAGATCGTGAAGCTGAGGCTCCAATACTTTGGCCACCTCATGAGAAGAGAAGACTCCCTGGAAAAGACCCTGATGTTGGGAAAGATGGAGGGCACAAGGAGAAGGGGACGACAGAGGATGAGATGGTTGGATAGTGTTTTCGAAGCTACCAGCATGAGTTTGACCAAACTGCGGGAGGCAGTGGAAGACAGAAGTGCCTGGCGTGCTCTGGTCCATGGGGTCGCGAAGAGTCGGACACGACTAAACGACTAAACAACAACAAAGCCCCACTGAAGCCAGTAGGACTCAGTATCACTCTTAATCGTGGCCACTTTTGAGATGTGATAGGATTGTGCTGTTAATATATTTATTTTAATAAGTTCATTTATATACTTCCCCCATAACAGGAATTCTCAGAAAAGCAAAGCAAAACATTAAGAATGTTATAGCTCCGTTGGTTAGAGCATGGTGCTGATAATGGCAAGGTTGCAGGTTCGATCCCTGTATGGGGCAACTGCATATTCCTGCATTTCTGCTTGAGAAATAGTTTCTATCCAAATGCGATTTTGGTTTTAAATGCATTGTAAGGAGTCTGTATGGGAGTATTTTGTATTTAAAAATGGGGTATCAGAGTTTTTAGGGGGCTATCCAGTTTGGGATAGCTGGGATAGCAGGCTTGTTGGGTTTTGAATGTCTTATGTAGATTTTTCAATTTCGTTGTTCTGTATGGGACAATGACAATAAAGATTATCGTATTGTATTATATTTCAAGGGGTTGGACTAGATGATCCTCAGGCTCCCTTCCAATTCTATGATTCTATGAGAATATAGTAGGAAAATTTAAATATAGCATGAAATGATAAAAACTTGACAACTCAGGCAGGGAACCTTTACAAAAGTTGTAGGCATTGTTCCCCCTCCTTCCTCTTTTTAAGCTATAAATGGTGAACATTATTTAGTCCTGGGATAGCTCACTTGGTAGCACAGAAGACTCTTAATCTCAGAGTTGTGGGTTTGATCTTGGCAAGTTGACAGGGTAACTTCCTTCACATTTCTTGTGCAGTCTTGGAATTCTTATTTCTGATCTTGGACTTGTGAACTCTGCCCCTTAGTCCGAGACCAGGCATAGGCAACCTTCAGCTCTCCAGATGTTTTGGACTACAATTTCCATCATCCCTGACCACTGGTCCTGTTAGCTAGGGATCATGGGAGTTGTAGGCCAAAACATCTGGAGGGCTGGAGGTTGCCTGTGCCTGTCCTAGACTTATCCTATGACCGTATATACCAGGCATAGGCAAACTCCGGCCCTCCAGATGTTTGGAACTACAATCCCCATCATCCCTAGCTAACAGGACCAGTGGTCAGGGATGATGGGGATTGTAGTCCCAAACATCTGAGGGCCGTACTTTGCCTATGCCTGGTATATACTAATAGTTAACTCCGATGTTGAATTGCAGTGACTATGAGGCCAAAATGGGGCTCATGAAAAACAAAAGTGAATGATCAGCACACTTCAGGGGGGGAAACTAAGAAGGGATCTCCCCTCCCCCATAGAACAACCCAAAGAGGACTTACCATGCTGCTCAGTGGCCACAGAATGCTGAATGTCAAATGGGGAGGCTGGAAGAATATAGGGGGAGAGGGAATGGAATGGAAGACTCTAAGAGATGTCAAAGCTAGCTGGAAGAAACATGACAGCATGGTGCTTTACTAGTAGAAAGATGTGCATGGCTAGGAAGAACCTAGTGCCATAGCGCTGTTCGCTTATTTAGAAAAAAATGCAAACTATTTCTTCAAAGTGGTGTGTATAATAAAATGGTTGATAAAATACAGCTAAAATCCACAAAACTATTATTTAAAAACTACATAAATAAAATAATTATATATCTAAATAAAATAACTATCATTAAAAACATATAAAATTATAAAACTCAAAACAAATTTATGTTTAAAACGAATTGATGTCCAGATAGGTTTTCTGAATTTTTTTTAAAAAAGGTTTTCAGCAGATCTCTGAGGCAAGGGTGCCTTGTTGAAGCCGAGTGTATATGGGATTCAGCACGACTTAGAAGGGAAGGCCACCGGGAGCCATGCATGAGCTGATCCCAGCTTTCTAAAGGATGGGTCATGATGTAATTGCAACAGATAAATATAAATACATTTTGGGGAATGCTGCCTTACTTTCTGTACCAGGTTTTTCCATCAGTGAGGTGCCTCACTATGGGAAGCCAAAGGAAATTAATGGGATTCTGGCTAATGCAATTCCAACTTTGCTGTAGCACCACAAATCTGATTGCCCACAGAATGTGATAGTTATTAACGTAGCATAGATAAGGAAACTAGCGTGAAATAATAGCTTACATAGCACTGGGTTTCCATCTACAGCTGAGCTGAATTTTCTTTCCAAGTTTGGATTTTTGACATAAAAGAGTATAGCACAGAAAGATATGCAGAGCAGAAGGGATGGGCAAAAAGTAGAAATCTTAGGGTGAACCAAACCAAATAGCACCTTTACCAGGACATTATGCCATGGGAGCCACATGGAATGGGTTTCACACACATGTCCTTCGCATGCCACATATCAGTGAAAGACATTTTTGAGCCTTGCCAGATGATTGACCAGTTTAGCATCACATCCAAACATTGAAATAAGAAACATGGTCTCTCCAGATGTTGTTGGGTTACAACTCCTTCCAGCCCCAGCTAGGATGGCCAATGGTCAGGGATGGTGGGACTTGAAGCCCACAACATCTGGGGCAACGCATTGGATATTCCTGTACTAAATTGTAGTTGATCTTAACTATGGTTTGTTGAAACAAGGCAGTATCCATTAGAGAACCCTGAAGGTGGGATGCAGAGTTTTGTCATACTTTCTGCCGCAGGGTCTCAGGATTGGCTTGAGAAATCATATTCAGACAACTCACCAGTTACTGCAAGGGGGGGCAGTGCAGCAACACTAGCCCTTGACCCTCCTTTCTACACCTCTGTAGCTAGAGGAAGTGGCTCTCCAATTATCCTTAGACTCTGAGGATGGCTTCTCTGCAGATTCTTCTCATGCACAGCAACACAGAAGAATGTGACAGCAGAATCCACCATCCTTCTTAAGAAGAGTTTTTGGATTTGATATCCCGCTTTATCACTACCTGAAGGAGTCTCAAAGCAGCTAACATTCTCCTTATTCTCCTTTCCCTTCCTCCCCCACAACAAACACTCTGTGAGGTGAGTGGGGCTGAGAGACTTCAGAGAAGTGTGACTAGCCCAAGGTCACCCAGCAGCTGCATGTGGAGGAGTGGAGACACGAACCCGGTTCACCAGATTACGAGTCTACCGCTCTTAACCACTATACCACACTGGCTCTTAACCCTTCTGAAGACTCTTGTCCTTGGTTGAGACAACAACTTCCATACCTCAATTAGTAGGGCTTATTGGGACCAGTTAAAAGGTCCTAATTGGACCCCAGTGCAACTTTGGTAATCACCACCACTTCTCCTGCGGAGTTCCAACACAACAGGATAAGCTGCAACATGTTGGGACAGTTTACATGCATTCAGCAGTCTTCCTCATGGATGGCATTTTGGTGGATGTGGTGGGGGACACAGAATCATAGAACCATAGAATTGTAGAGTTGGAGGGGATCCCAAGGGTCATCTAGTTCAACCACTTGCAATTCAGGAATCTCAGCTAAAGCACCCATGGCAGATGGCCATTCAACCTCCGCTTAAAAACCTCCAAGGAAGGAGAGTCTACCGCCTTCCAAGAGACTCTGTTCCACAGTCAAATAGATCTTACTGTCAGAAAGTTTTTCTGAAGTTTCAACAGAATCTCCTTCCATTGACTTCATTGGTTCAGGTCCAACCTTCTGAGAGCCACTACACACTGAGAGCCAGTGTGGTGTAGTGGTTAAGAGCGGTAGTCTCGTAATCTGGGGAACCGGGTTCGCGTCTCCGCTCCTCCACATGCAGCTGCTGGGTGACCTTGGGCTAGTCACACTTCTTTGAAGTCTCTCAGCCCCACTTACCTCACAGAGTGTTTGTTGTGGGGGAGGAAGGGAAAGGAGATTGTTAGCTGCTTTGAGGCTCCTTTGGGTAGTGATAAAGCAGGATATCAAATCCAAACTCTTCTTCTTCTTCTTCTTCTGCAGCATGAGAAAACAAGTTTGCTCCATTTTCCATGTGACATGGAACCCTTTAGATATTTGGTGGCTATTATAACTCCCCTTAATCTCCTCTTTTCCAGGCTAAACATACCAACTCCCTCAACTGTTCCTCATAAGCCTTGGTTTCCAGATCCTTATCATCTTGGTTGCCCTCCTCTGCCCACATTCCAGCTTGTCAATATCCTTTGTCAATTGTGGTGCCCAGATTTGGATACAGGACTCCAGGTGTGGTCTGACCAAGGCAGAATAGAGAGAGATTTCATTTGATCAGGTCACTATACTTCTGTTTATAGCATTAGCCTATTTTTGCTGCTGCATCACACTGTTGACTCTTCTGAAGCGTGTGGTCTGCTAAGACCACTAGATTCTTTTACATGTACTACTGTCAAGGCAGGTGTCTCCATCTTATATTTGTGCAGCTGGTTCTTTCTGACTAAGTGCTGAACTTTACATTTGTTCCTACTGAGATTCATTTTGTTAATTTTGACCCAGGGTTAGTGGAGGTAGCCCCAAAGACTCCACACGGAGAGAAAAACACCAAAATAGAGATTGAGTTGCATTAATATGAAAAAGAGAGAGAATGGTAAGGTCCCCAAATCCTAAGTGTTTGTTTAGGAAATACCTGTTCCTGCAAAACATATTTTAGGTCACAGGCCATAGTTAAATCCTTAAAATTTATCTCTAAAATACATTTGGAAAAACAGATACAAACATTACTATCTTTTATCTTTTTTTATCAAAACTAAAGTATTAACCTAAATAAAAACAAATCAAAAAGAAAAAGAATGAGAGAATGGTAGAGAGGTAGAGAGGGGAGAAAGGAAGAGAAAGAGAAAATAATGAAAGAAGGAAGGAAGGAACTTGTATCAATACAGCAGGCAGATAGGAGATCTCCTGAGGAATTCGTGAAAAGGTACTGGAGACAAGACAAAACATAGCAAAGGCTTAAAAGAATGTCTGTGTTAAAGGTGCCCATATGGCAGAGCAGATAAGTAAGTACACAAGAGCTACTTCCACCAAAGTGAAAGGAGTTATGCTGCTTTACCCATCTTAATAGCCTTTTCTTGTCTCTAAAGGTGATTGAAACATCTTTGTTCAAGATATAGTTAAATAATATCTGAATGTAGTGGGTTGGATCAGTCAGAAGAATATGCATAATGTGAAGTGCATAAATAACATATTTTCCTTCCAATGAGCCCTGCTTTCTAGAGGGTTACATCTTTTCTAAATGCAATATTTAATCTTTCGGATTTCTGTTCTGGTGCCTCAGAACCGTTTCAGACACAATAAGGGCTGGGGTCCAGAAGAATTAACAGCTGCTTCCTCTACTCCATACTCTTCCATCCCTTCTGAAATTAAGCTTCATATCTCCATTGGGGGATATGCAGGACATTGATTTACTTTTTTAGTCAAGATTAATAAAACTGAGGAACACAAAGCTGAACCCAATTGTGTATGTGTATGGTATCCAATTAAGTCCTACTCCAAGTCATTCCGGGTCATACGAACAAGTGCATTGACTTCAGAGGGTCAACTCTGAGTACAACTAATGTTGGATTTTACCCTTTGTTCCTACCTGAGTTTTCACTTCATCAAAAGTGATTTTGCATTACAGCCCACCAATGGTACTTCCACACTATACATTTCTTTCTATCTATTTGTTTTTATTAAATACTTTCTTGGGTTACATAGGTACATAGAACGTCTCTGCTTTCAGTTCATGGAGTCCTTTTTTCTACAGATCTGTTATATTTGATGTGAGACACTAACATTTTAGGCAATATAAAGTTGGGAGAGAAGGGAGGTGGGGAGATAGACTGGGGGAGAGAAAAGGGGAGTAGTAAACTTTCATTCTTTCACATGGTGTGTGTGCAAGGTTTTGTGTCAGCATCACATGGGTAGGTTCCCTTTCTATTCATTTATTAGTTTTCATTGGCAGTGAGGGAGATTGAGGGGCCCAGGGCCTGGTTAGTTGCCTTCAGTTGACTGCAGTGAGTTTTGTTTCCATGTGTGAAGGGGACGGGTTGTTAGGTCAAGTTAGCCATATTGATTCATATGCTGTTGGTGGGTTATTGTTGTTGCCTTGTTGGGCTGTGTATGTAATAAAGGGGAGCCACACAGGGGTGAAGGCATCCTCTTTTGTTTGTCCCCATGGTAGTTTCAATTTGTTGGTTAGCTTTTCTAGTAGGGCTGTTTCTCAGACAGTTTGGTACCAGTGGAGCAGGGTCAGGACTCACATAGAGGGCTGAAGTATCCATTACAACAGTCTGATCTGCAATTGGAGCAATCTACTTGACTGACTTTTCTTTTTAAAAGCATCAGTTGATATTTCCTGTTGCTGCATCTGCCGCCTAACATCTGAATTAGCTGTGTGATATGAACAAAGTCAACAGTGTCACATGGATAATCTTGATGTTGCAGCTTTGATGTTGTGCTATCTGTACATATTTACCAAGAAACTGAAGAGGAGAGACGGATTGATCTTACCATGGTAAACTGTAAATACTAGGCTCTCCTTTCCAAATCAGAAGAAGTCTGATTAATTATGTGAATGTGTGACTGATGAAGGGGCTATAAATACAGTTCCATCAAAGGAATGAAGAAAATCAAGCTTCAGATATTGGAAACCATGAATATGCAAAATAGCTGTTTGCTTTTAAAAAAACAACACTACTAAACAAACCTGTAATTTTAAGCTTTATAATTCAGAAGGATATATATATATATATATATATATATATATATATATATATATATGGAGAGAGAGATTCTGAGCTTCATTGTAGCATTGAAGACTACCCAGATTCAGCAAGGCTGAGGATATGCAAAGGAGAAGAAATCAACACTGCCATTAAGATCACTAAACTTGTAGTTCAAGCTCAGAAGGGTGGGGAAGAGAGAATTCTGCTTTTGCCCAACTCAGGAAACTTAAGGAAGACGTCTAACCTTTTCTAACAGATCACCTGTAGATTACCCCAAAAAGGATATCTCAGTCAACTTTGCTGTGTGGCTATCAAAGAGCATTTGTGACCATTCTAGTCTCATGAACCCTCTAAACTCCCAAATGGCATCATTCATCTTCTCCAGTTTTGAGGGCATTTGGGACAGTGTGCACATCTCCAAACACCTTTAGCCTGTAATACTTCTGTGCATCCAGATCACCCATTGACCTTTTTGGTTGAATGGAGATTTGAATCTCCACTCAATCACACCAACCACGTACTACATCACGTTGGAGGTATACACCAACCTATATGAGTTTCCCTGGCACCAAATCAGATTATTGGTCTGTCTTGCCTTGCATCATCTACTCTGTGAATCTAAGTAAGGAAGACAGTAGAGGTGGAATCATTTCATATAATGACTTAGAAACAAAACTGCTTTGTTGTTGAGCAACTGCATATCATCAGAGAGGCAGAAGGGGCCACAACTATGACTGGATAAATTTGCCCATTTTGGTTATTCTCAGTTGCTCATTTCTCCCGTCTTATGCTCAGTTGACCACATCTCCACACAAAAATTGTCAGCATTTTAGTGTACATTTCTCTTATATACCGTACTTACATATATGCATTTTCTGCACGCTTTCCCCCCAATAAACACAATTTGGGGCTGGATAACTCCATCACAAAACCCAGAAATGGGTGGGTTTTGAAGGATAGGTATGTTTTGTTTCACATATTATTTCAGGAAGTTTGAATTGGGTAGGTTTTTATTAAAACGTGAACCAGACAGAATTTGTGCTCCATTCTTACCCAACAACATATCCTCATGGTCCATGGTTCTTACATCATGTGCCAGACTGCCAATATATCCCAAAAGATGCTCACACTCTTCCTGTGTGAGAGATTTATGTCCAAGCCAGAAAGACTATCAGGATAGAGCTCCTTATGCACCCCAAACATCTAGTCTGAACATCATAAAATTCCAGCAAGCTAAGTCCTCCCCCCCCCCCTTTGCTGGCACCAAACAGGTGAAACAGGATCTCTGGCCTTTCTACCACCTTAACTGCTTCTGTCTGATTTTGTGTAGCTTGCTCAAGGAGCTGTAAGGAAGTTTATTAGCAGATCAGTTTCATTGTCCCATTAAAAATGATAATGCAATCCCCTTTGCAAGAGGACGGGTTATGGGCGTGGGTAAAGGTTAAGCTTATTACCTGCAAAATGCCAAGTTCTTGCGCTGTTTGCTTGTGCTTTGCACACATAATGAGTGCTCTGGCTTTTGACTCATGTCAAACAGGAGAGCAGAGAGAACAATGGTAGTTTAGCACATTGAGTGCCACGGATTCTGTAATGAAACATTCCTCCTGCCTGTGAATTGAGTCTTCGGCCGAACAGATGCGGCTTGATGTATTTAGCAAGTGAGCGAGGTGGGAACTTGGTTGTTTTTCCTTTTTTTCTCCTTTTTTTACATTTATGCAGCTTTCAATAATAAAACCAAACATGATTTATTTCCTTGGGGCTGTTGCTTACTGTCTCAACAG
This sequence comes from Podarcis pityusensis, assembly GCF_964106645.2. Lineage (NCBI taxonomy): Eukaryota > Metazoa > Chordata > Lepidosauria > Squamata > Lacertidae > Podarcis > Podarcis pityusensis. The sequence goes on from NC_138042.1 coordinate 25,775,538, forward strand.
AGTCCTCTAGGAAAATGTAAGGAGAGAATAAACTGAAGCAAAAGCATAAATATTACATGTTGTTACGATAAAAATATTAAATGAAGATGCACATGAGGTATCCGAAGGCTGGAGCAACTTTATATCAGTCAAAACAAGTTCCCCTCCCCATTCTTTAAAACCTTGAATCTAATGGAGCAAGGTGTGTTTGTGATCTGTATTGCAATTTGGATAATTTGTTTTGAGGTTCTTGGAGTCGGCCTTATGACTAACACCTTTTAGTGTTTTAGATGTTGCATTCAGAAAACAAACTAAAAAAACCTGCTTGTCTTGCAAAAATGATTTCAAGCATCTTCCAGTCATTTCTGGGTTTGGAGTTGTCTTATGTACATTAGCCAATGTGGTTAGTGTTGGAGGGCAGGGTTCAAATCCCCACTCAGCCATGAAGCTCGCTGGGTGACCTTGGGCCAGTCACCATCTATTAGCCTAACCTCCTTCATAGGGTCGTTGGGAGAATGAAATAGGGAGGAGGAGAACCATGTACATCACCTTGAGATCCCTTGGCAGATAAAAGTGGTACACAAATGTAATAAATGAATAAGAAATAAATCTGAGTTTTACACTCATTTCTCCGAACAAGGACCTGTGTGCTGGGCCTGGGGGTTAACCCGAGCAATGCAGTCCAGGTCCGGTCCCAAATCCAAGGATTCCACGAGGAGTCAGTCCGACAGGGCCTAGGCAGGTCACAAAGGCAGGAAACCAGGCTAGGTCAGGCACAGGGTCTCAGGCAGGTTCTAGCAAACAGCAATGTTGCTCCCACAACCTGGGGCGGGGTCCGACAGCCTTTTATCTTTGTCGGGGTAATGACCGGTCCTGATCGCCTGATGACTCACCTCCCTGTCTCGCCTGAAGGCGAGCACTCCTCCTGCGAGTACTCAGGTCTCTCCTTCTCTCAGAGTCTCTGCAGCTTGGGAGATGTCGGTGGGTTACTAGACCCAGAGGCCACCTCAGCATCTCCTGACCCAACTGGTAGTAGAGCAGCTGTAAGTGATTGCCCAGCTGAAGGCAACGAGGTAATCCCCGCATCTGGAGCCAGGGCAGGCTCAGGCCCCTGACTCGGCCCAGCTGGTGCTTGTTGCAGGGGAACCTGTGCAGACTGGGGGTCTTCAGAATCAGGCCCAAGACCTGGTTCAGATGCCGCCTGAGGCAAAGGATCTGGTATGGACTGAGACTCCTCTGGTTCCGAGTCGAAGCCCCAGGCCATCACAACCTGAAATGCTGCCCATTCTGCCAGAGTGCAAGAGATGTTGGCTCCTTCATTGGAGGATTTTAAGCAGACACTGGATGGCCATTTAGATGAGATTCCTGCATTGCAGTGGGTTGGACTATATGACCTTTGGGTCCCTTCCAACTCTACAGTTCTATGATTCTATGAATCACAAAACTTGGTTGGAAATTTGTGGAAGAATGCTCAGATCTACTGGGAGTTTCAGACGGGATATCTTCATGCATATACCCAACATGAGGAGGAGGAAAACCCCATACATGTATCATGTGCTTATTTTACATAAAATCTGCAAAGGAGAGTCTCATACTGCTGTCATTCATATGCTCTTCATACAATCCGGAAACCTGATTCTGCCCGTTTCCAGAATGCCAAAAGAGCTTATACACCTGCATATGGGCTCCCCTTTCAGACATTGTGATGAGCATGAAGAGCACGCATTGGGGCCAAGAATCACAATCTCACCTTTCTGCCCATGCACCAGAAACAAAGCAAATATAAGGAGTTCTGTATTGCCTGCACGAACTAGCTGTGGCTTGCCAGGGTTTCAGGCAGAAATATTTCCCAACTCTGTCCAGATACCTTTAGAATGCAACGTATGTGTTTTACTAACAGGGTGTTAGTGTGGAGTTAACAAGTGAAAAGTACTGTTGCTATATCTAGTCCAACCCGCTGCAGTCAAGATGGAGACAGCAGTGGCATGCAGTCGGTGAACTAGGGGGATTAGGTAAGGTAAGGTAAAGGACCACTGGACGGTTAAGTTCAGTCAAATTCGTCTATGGGATGCAGAGCTCATCTCCGCTTTCAGGCCGAGGGAGCCGGCGTTTGTCCACAGACAGCTTTCCGGGTCATGTGGCCAACATGACTAAACCACTTATGGTGCAAGAGAACACTGTAACGGAAGCCAGAGCACACAGAAACTCTATTTTCCTTTCATTCTGCAGTGGTACCTATTTATCTACTCCCGCTAGGTTGGCAGAAGCTGGGACAGAGCAACAGGAGCTCACCCAGTCACAGGGATTCAAACTGCCGACCTTATGATTGGCAAGCCCAAGAGGCTTGGTGGCTTAGACCACAGCGCCACCTCCATCCCTGGGGACTAAACTAGTCCTCTAAACGTTCCCCTGTCACTTCTCTCCCAAAGCGTGGGAAGCTTCTGCCAGGCTTAGGGATGAAAGCACAACGCTCATGTGTGCAACGCCAGGACACCAAGACGTCACACATAGAATGTTGCCTCCCCAATCACCCTTGGAAGCGTGCACCTCTGGCCTTGACCTATAAACCTATCCTACAAACAATTTCACCGCACAGCACTGAGAGGCAGTGTGCATCTGAATGCCACTTGCTGGAAACCACAGGTTGGGAGAGTGCTGTTAAACTCAGGTCCTGCTTCTGGACTTCACAGAAGAGGCATTTGGTTGGTCACTGAGAGAACAGGATGCTGCACAAGACAGGCTGACCTAACAGGACTGTTCTTAAGTTCTTATGCTTGTATGTTTGGTAGGTGTTATGTACTGAGTTGAATAGGATCCAAAATGCAGCAGCCTGATTGGTCCTAGAACAATAGGATCCAAAATGCAGCAGTCTGATTGGTCCTAGAACAATAGGATTCAGAATGCAGCAGTCTGATTGGTCCTAGAACAATGCAGCAGTCTGATTGGTCTGCAGGAGCCACCCAATCCAGCTCCAGGTGGAAGTGAATCCACAACCTGATTGGCCTACAGGAGAATCCCGGAATTAGCCAATCACGTGCAGCCTATTATGTAAATAATGTATATAAAGGAGATATTGTGGGGAAACTTCCATTCCTCCTCACCCCTATGAGCTGAATAAAGAGCATGAAATCCACTCTTGACTCCAAGTATATTTCAGTAGGCCAGGCTGAGCATCTCACATGGGCTTGAATGCAGCAAGTGAACAATCTGGTTGTCCGGAAATCCCACATTTCTCTAATACATGCCAAGCACTCTAACCAAACTAGCAAGTGAGTCTCTTAGAAAGAGCATTAAACTGTAGAGTACGGTACCTGTCAGAAGTCATAGGGGTTTAACCAATGGGGGTCTGCCCATTTGACAGATAGGATAATTGCCTAATCACTAGCATCAGAGGAGGCCCTGAGCAAGACATGGTGACCTCGTGGTCACCTCTACAGCAACTTGTTTGTACCCTCTCTTCTCTTCCCAGTGTCATTCTTGATGTAGGAGGAAAGTAGATAACAGGTGAGCAATTATGCTTGTCATTCTTCATGATCTGAAGGTGTAGGAGACTTTTGATTGTGGTCTGAAGGACATAGTTAAATGGTTTCTGTAGAATATGAAAGAACCTTCTCTGAGCTCTACTGCACTTCTCTCCCTCCAGCCACCAAATGAAGTTCACCAAGTGAAGCTTTGTGTGCACATATCACCATGGTATTTGCAAAACAATAGAACTGAACAGCCTTCCTGGAAAAGTTTGCCTGGCACCTATTTTATTGCCTTTCAGTGCCAAGTGTATATCTCTTTTTAATTTTCCCCAGGATTTTAGTGTACGGTTCTGATCTTGTTGACTGTTTTTGGCTCCTGATATGGTTCGGTTGCCTCCTTCTTTATCATTGGGAATGGGGTTGCATTTGCATTTTATTTGTTTTATTGTGCCTTGTACACCACCCTGGGGATATTTTATATAGTAAGATATTAGTGCTATTTTTCTAGAAAAAGAGGTGCTGGAGCTCACCAGGAACACCCCCCCCCTTTTCTCTTAGAATGGCAATGGTGCCCACCTGAGAGGTGCCAGAACTGAGTTCCAGTGAGTTCCAGCTGAAAAAAGCCCTGTACATAACACATAATAAACCTTCAAACTGCTTAATCTGGTGGAATCCATGTAAAATTGGAAGTCACCCTGAGCTCACATTCATTTACAGCCAGCCAAACGTCTGCAAGCGTGACTTTATAATAGGCTTACATAAACCACAAGGTGCAATTATGTCAGTGACAAAGCCACCAGAGCTGCTTTAATCTTGATGCCCCTTATATACTCCATTTGCCCCCAGTAGCAGTAATTTAATTTTGGTAAAATCTGTTTGCAAATATCTCTATTCCAGGTTACCCCCTCACCTATTCCTAGAATCACGTCATCTTAGGGATGCAGAGATGTCCCTTGCGCAATGGGGGGATTAAAGATAATTTTGGTCATTGCTAACCAGACAATATGTAACATATTTTCTTTCCCTTTTGTTGGTTGAGAAGCCAACAGATGATTTATTTGACTTTATCTCTCTGTGGTCAGAAACGCATTAATGTGTGTTTGCAGGAGCACAGGGCATTCGGCAGAATAAGATTTTTAAAAACCCACGATCTCTATCAGCTGGTAGAATTCCTTGTGCCTTAATGGGGGTTGGATTAGATAGACCTACAACACAGAAGATATTATTCTTACTGAGCGAAGATCCTTGGGTGGTTAGAGTCAGACATAGGTAAACAATGGCCTTACTGTGTTCTAGTGACGGTTATGGCCTTAACACCTTCTCTGAAAAGAAAAGGCACAGCAGGCTCTGCCTCTCCGAAGTTCCTTTGTGTCGCTCTCAAAGGCAATTATCTGCTACTATCAGGCCCGGATTCCCAGAAGGACCAGTGAAGCAGTATTTTATTAATGATGCTCATCAGCGAAATCTGTTTTGAATTGTGCTGTTAGATTGAATAGAAAACCCTTCTCTATTGCCAAGAGGATACTGTCTCTCAAGTGGCGTTGCAGACCTTCTTGTCTCCCGCCCTCACATTCCCAGTATGATTCAAACATGCCTTGAGGGTTTGAGCCTGTGCAAGATGCATGTATGTGAGCTTAAGCGCCTGTTTCCAAATGTAAATCAACATAGGCCTAGATTTTTGTTTTTCAACCAACCAATCTATGATGGCTCAATAAATATCAGCCTTAGGAAAGCACCACTGTTTTTTTAAAAAACACCTTGGCCACAGGATTGCAAGGAGCGTCTCCACCCCCATCGCTCAGCCCAGACACTGAGGTCCAGCTCCTAGGGCCTTCTGGTGGTTCCCTCACTGTGAGAAGTGAGGTTACAGGGAACCAGGCAGAGGGCCTTCTCGGTAGTGGCGCCCTCCCTGTGGAATGCCCTCCCATCAGATGTCAAGGAAATAAACAACTATCTGACTTGTAGAAGACATCTGAAGGCAGCCCTGTTTAGGGAAGTTTTTAATGTTTGATGTTTTATCATGTTTTTAATATTCTGTTGGGAGCCACCCAGAGTGGCAGGGGAAACCCAGCCAGATGGGCGGGGTATAAATTATTGTCATCATCATCAATGTCTGTATACTGAATGCTGAGCCTCATGTACTTGTGTGATGAATCAAGGATATGGAGCTTCCTTCTTTTTCCGCTATGGTGCTTTTCCAGAGAGACAGGTTGTGCATTGATTCTGGTTGCTTAGAAATGGAATAAGAACTTGGTAGAGAATACTAAATTGATCATACCCTCTCCTTCTCACTGCTTTGTACTCTAATGGCAGAGATGTACAAAGGCCTTGCAAAGCCCACCCCCATGACCCCATTGCCAATGGGCCAGCTTGCCCCTTTCTATGGACCCTGTGAATATGTATTGTTCCAAATCACAATGTCAAAGGAGACAGTTCTTTACTAATTGAAAATGATTGCTGTCTGGCCAAGGAAAGCTCTACTTTTTCCAAAGAAGGAAAGCTGGGGCAAAGTCAGGAAAGCTTATGCACAAACAGGTATGGAGTAACCAAATAAAACAGACTGGATTCAGGAGAGACAGAGACTCATGGAAAAGAGAAGTGCTATACAATGCAAAATAAGGGATGCGGGTGGCGCTGTGGGTTAAACCACAGAGCCTAGGACTCGCCGATCGGAAGATCGGTGGTTCGAATCCCCGCAATGGAGTGAGCTCCAATTGCTCGGTCCCTGCTCCTGCCCACCTAGCAGTTCAAAAGCACGTCAAAGTGCAAGTAGATAAATAGGTACCGCTCTGGCGGGAAGGTAAATGGCGTTTCCATGTGCTGCTCTGGTTCGCCAGAAGCGACTTAGTCATGCTGGCCACATGACCCGGAAGCTGTACGCCGGCTCCCTCGGCCAATAAAGCGAGATGAGTGCCGCAACCCCAGAGTCGGTCATGACTGGACTTAATGGTCAGGGGTCCCTTTACCTCTACCTTATACAACGCAAATACAAATGAAGGAACAAACTGTTTTGATTAAAGGCACCAACGTAATTAAAGGCACAGCCAAGAAGAACTCTAAACATGACCCATGGACAGCTCTTTCAGCAGCTGATTTATGGGTGTTACAAAGCAGACTGTCCCAGAGCCAGCATGGAGCTCCAGTTGTCGTAGCTTTCCTCAGATTCCAAGGCAAAGCAGGACTGAGAATAATTCCTGGCATCAAGTCAATTTCCTTTCCTCCTTCAGCAAGCCAACCCAAAACATTTCGCTGCCTGAGGCAAAGGACAAAATTATGACTGACTTGACTGCTGTATTTGGGGCAAAAATTATGCCTATGAAAGGGTGAAATAATTGCAAGGGGTATAATCTTGTATGATCTGGAGCACTGGAGGCATACAAAGGAGGGTGGGGAAAGAAGAAAGCATGAGTAACTTTTGCTTAACCTTCGTTGTAATGCCTGAATCATAACTTGATTCCTCATATATCAGCCCACTAGGGATGTGTGCTTCTGGTCATTGCAACACTGTATTTTACTATACAGTCATACCTCGGGTTGAATATGCTTCATGTTGAGCGTGTTCGAGTTGTGCTCCGCGGCAACCCGGAAGTAACGGAGCCCGTTACTTCCGGGTTTCGCTGCTCGTGCATGCACAGACACTGAAAATGATGTCACGGGCATGAGCAGAAGCAGTGAAAAGCGACGCACATGTGCGCAGACATGCCGTCACTAGTTACGTTTTCTTCTGGATGAGAATGGGGCTGCGGAACGGATCCCATTCGCATCCCGAGGTACCACTGTATATCTTTTCTAACTTGCTTGGGAAAGGATATGAGACCCCAGCTAGATCCTATGTACAGTGGTACCTCGGGTTACATACGCTTCAGGTTACATACGCTTCAGGTTACAGACTCCGCTAACCCAGAAATAGTGCTTCAGATTAAGAACTTTGCTTCAGGATAAGAACAGAAATCGTGCTCTGGCAGCGTGGCGGCAGCAGGAGGCCCCATTAGCTAAAGTGGTGCTTCAGGTTAAGAACAGTTTCAGGTTAAGTACGGACCTCCAGAACGAATTAAGTACTTAACACTGTACTTGAAATGCTGAGTGTTGCTCGGAGGATTAATTCCATTTTTGCTTTAGTTTTTGTATCTCTTCAAGGCATCATTTGCATCCCGTCCCCCGTTCTGAAAATGGGTGTTAGTGTGGGGGTTGAGATGGTATTGAAACCTGACACTTAGACTCGCCTTCCTGAATGTGCGCGCCAACTTTCATTCTGATATTTCAACATTCGGAGGATATAATTGCAACGCGAGGGAGGAAACTACCAGACATATGGCGTGGTGAGCCACGGAATTAAACCAAAGGCCTCCTTTTGCGGAGCAAATGGATAATTAAACGGGCTATATAAATATATTTTAGCCGCAGCAGCTAAGCTGCTGCTCAAGGTTCTTTGGAGATTACAGTTCCTACTTGTGTAGGTTAAGAGAGGAGACAGAACATGGGTCTGATGTGATGTGCTGTGAATAAAAGGAACCGGGAGACAAACACGAGGCGAGCATTGCCTGTGAAATATACCGAGAATACCAACACATCTGGGAGCAGCCTAATTAGCCAGCTGAAGAAGTTGCTGTATTAGTTGTAGGCTCAGCATGTTCACCGTACAGCAGGGATATTACATCAGCAGTGCAATCAGAGAACAGCAGCCCCTTGCCACTGTTTAAATTGTCTGTAAATTACAGGTTAAACCTGTCCCCTTGCTGGGGACTTGCTTATTGTAGACATGCTGAATTATAACTTCGGGGATTCTAAGTCTTTTCTCCAAGAACGAAGTTAAAATGCAGTAATTGTGTTCATTTGTCATAGCTGTGGCACATGAGATGAACTCTTAAAGACTTTCTGCCGGGCCAGTGCACAAACCCAGAAACCATCATGCAATGTTAGTTTGGTCTGATTCTGCATCTGCCCTTCATTTTTTCTAGGAATCCCCAAAGATCACAAGTGAGGATTAGTCATTCATATACCATAATTGTATTCTCCATTCAGCTGTGTATATAACTGGTGCCACTAGGAGCAGAGAGAAGTTAATGAAACAGAATAGATGCTTGTCTGAAAGATACTTGCCTGGAGAACAGGGTGTAGCATTTGAACAGAAAGCATTGCAATATTGGGAGTTTATGGCAGGACTGCAACAGTTGCTCCCTGCAAAATTGTCCTTGTGGATATTTTCTGGATAATCTCAGAACCTTCAAAAATGCATGAAATATGTGATATCTAAAGATATTTGCTTCAGTAGCTGATACTTAACAGTATTTGATAAATGACATATAATGTTGTTTTGATACTCTTTGATAGATGGCATGCAACTGTGCACTGTATTTAATAGTTGGCAATCCATAGTATCTTACTGTACTAAATAGTTCAATTTTTGCTAGTTATTGTGGTGGTAATAGAATTTGAAAATTAGAATTTAATGAGATTTTGTACCCAAGGTCTAACCAATTTGATAGTTGTAATGATTTTAGGATTTGAACGCTGCAAGGTTATCAGATTTCATATTTGACGCCTGCCAAATTTGCAACAACCAGGTGATGCTACCACAGGGAAAGGAGTTGGGAAGAATAGGTTTTTCCAGAGGCCAAACTGCAGCAGCATGGAAATAGAGCCGCATGAGGTAGACACAGGTTGCTACGGAAATCAGTGCCCGATTACATCCCCAGCTGAAGGATTGGAAATGATAGCTAGGACATCATTTCACATTGCAGCAAATGCTATCAGGCAGCCTTGCCCTCAATTGCCATCCTGACAACCAGCTCCCAACCACCCACCTAGCCAGCTAAGGAGAGAAGGGAGGTCAAAGAGTGCCAACAGGAAGACCATAAAAAGCTTGCAGGGAGGTAGAGGAAAGCTGTCAGGAGCTCAGCCTACACTCGAGTAGGGCCCTGGCAGAGACACATTCCTGACTGGCATGTTCTCTCCCTCCTGGTCATTCGTTTGGGAGCTTCAAAAGCTTTCTTCAGCCCAAACATCATAGTGACCGATGTCAACAGACATCAGCACAATTAAGGATCTGCAGAGTCTTCGCAGCTTTGCGTAACAGACCTCAGCAACTCAGCATTTTGGCTAATCTACTTTATTTATATATAAACACACACAGAGCACTGCAACATGGCTCCCTCTCTCTCTAGCATCAGACAGTAAAGAGAAAAAGACAAAGGACAATAGTCCCACTTCACGGAACACAATAACACAAACATCCTGTCTCCGTCACTTCCCACTCTGTGGAGTCAAAACATATACCATCATGTGATAGACAACAATCCCATGACTGCAATCATGGAGCAGAAATTCTAACAAAAGCATCATGCCATTCAGGAGTGGGGAGGAGTGGGATTGGGTCTGGGTCGGGAAGGCAACATTTCCCAGGCTGTGGGGAGGCAGTTTCAACCTGACAGCACCTCTGTCTTCCCAGTACTCATATCCAGTATTGTACACGCTTACTAGCAGTAGATTCAGACAAATATATTTTCCAGCCCTCCTGCCTGAGATTCTGGAGTTCAAAGTACAGTGGTACCTTAGGTTACAAATGCTTCAGGTTACAAACACTTCGGGTTACAAACTCCACTAACCTGGAAGTAGTACCTCGGGTTGAGAAATTTGCCCCAGGATGAGAACGAAAATCAAACGCCAGCGGTGTGGCAGCAGCAGGAGGCCCCATTAGTGAAAGCACAGCTCAGGTTAAGAACAGTTTTGGGTTAAGAACAGACCTCCGGAACGAATTAAGTTCGTAACCCGAGGTACCACTATGGTATTCAACTTGGAGGTAAATGTATACAAAATTCATGTGTGACCAGAAAATTTCACTTGCTGGTCATGAACATTTTCATAACTGTGGAAGGTTAATTTTCTTGGGGGAAGTTCCATGTGAATGACACAACTGATGACAGTAGGTTCCCAGAAGAAAATGTACAAAGCATGCATGAAATTCCTGTGTCTTTTAACACTATCTCTCACCTGTCTTATTGGGCCACTCCCAAAAGTAAACCCTCCCCACTTCTTTGCATGTTTGCTGTTGGGAACTGCTGTTGTGACACCAGGATACCACAAAAGCATGCCCCATTCCACCCCTTTAAAGGGTGGAGTGACATGCCACACAGCTGGGATTCAACTGCAGGGTAATTCTGCCTGTCATTTTCTAGCAGAAATGTTAACTCCTGGTCTATGTATCTCTCTCTGCCTCTTATGCCATGGATTGCTAGCTTTGTAAGCATCTTGGATCATGCGGTAAACTCTTAAACCACCTTGTACCCCATCCCTGTTTACCTTATCAGAGAGATTTTGTTGCAGAAAACCAATCTTCCAGACTTCCCAGCTATGACACTCTTTGTGCTCTTGCTTTGTCCCCATGGCAACTGCTTCAACTGCTTGTACAGAAAACAGATCCTAACAAAGCACTTGCATTTTTCTTCATCCAGGTCTACTGCTTTTAGCCTTATCTGATAAACAATCACAGTGCTTTCCTGTTTTTCTTAATTTCATATTTGATTCCCAACGGTTTTGTTTTCTTGTCTTCTCATGCCTCACAGTATGTGTGGTCATATTATATAGACATAAGTTTAGTTAGCACACGAGAGGAGAGGAGAGGAGAGGAAAGGAAAGGAAAGGAAAAAGAGTCTCAAGCTGAGGATGTTCTGGCCAGCCTCTTTGGGTCAAGTGTGCCACACCAGTTAAATCCAAAGTATCATCGGATTCAGTGAACTTTGTTTATTCCCATAGGGGAGTGTGATTCAGTTCGCATGTAAGGTGAGCCTACCTAATTTGCACTTTCTGAAACAATAAATGAACCAAAACACACCATCCTTCAACGTTCTTACTTCTCTGAGTTTTGTAATGTTGTTCTCCTGCCAACCAATCGCCTGGGACACGCCCAGCAGAGAGAAATCTCCAGAGGCAGAGGAATTGGCTGCACATGAGTCGCCAAGAAGGAGGAGGCGGAGCAAGCGATTAGAGCAAAGGTGGGCCAGCAGGAGGCGGGGGAGGACTTGGCGTATATATCGGGCTTTGGGAGGAGTCAGAAACCAGTCGAGTCAACTGACTCTGACGGCGAAGGATGACTTGCGGAAGCTTGGACTGCTGTAAGCATGTTATTGAGAAATAAACCTCAGCTACTTAAACTGCCAGCATTCCGTGTCTTGTGTGGGAGAAGTGCTAAACCTGACAGCAATGCATCAAGAAACTGTCGAGCAGGCCTGGGTTATCCACAGGGCAGGAGGCATGGAATGCAATTAACTTTTTATTAACAGAAAATAACAACACAGCAAAGTCCTCTGGTTCATCTTAATCCAGCTGAGACTTTACTGAAATTGACCACTGGCCCACTCTTCCCCCTCTAGCCTCTCGCTCTGGTTCCTTCCCAAGCAGACAGAGGCTGTATGGAGTGGATTGGCTCCTCCTCTGGGTTTGTCTGACTCAATGTTGTGCATGACTCTCCTCAATCGGGGAATCAGAAGGGGAGGAGAGCCAGCAGGACTGGGACTGTCCTACTGCTGAGTAGCAAGGGCAAACTTTGACACCTCTCTGTCTGAGTCTGTGTTCATTCTGTGACTCTCAGTCTCTAACCCTGTCCCGGAAGTCTCTCATTCTCCTGACTCCCTTGTTCGCTCAATCCCCCAGTTTCTAGCACCCCCAACTCATCCCTTCCCCCGATGGCTGTTCAGTGTCTCACCACCAGGATCCAGGATCGTCTTCTTCTGTGTCCTCCCCCCCGGGGGGGGGGCTCTTCGGCGGGCGGCTCCCACCATTCTTCTTCATCCCTGACAGCATGTGTACAAAAATGCATATACTAGGTGAAAGTGTGCATTGCCCCAGGGTGAATTGCTTTGCCAAAATTAAAATAAAAAAATTCCTTCCTGTAGCACCTTAAAGACCAACTAAGTTAGTTCTTGGTATAAGCTTTCGTGTGCATGCACACTTCTTCAGATACACTTTTCAGTGTATCTGAAGAAGTGTGCATGCACACGAAAGCTTATACCAAGAACTAACTTAGTTGGTCTTTAAGGTGCTACAGGAAGGAATTTTTTTATTTTGACTATGGCAGACCAACACGGCTACCCATCTGTAACTTTGCCAAAATTGTATGTTATGCAAAAAATGTATACAACTATCAGTGCATTATGATAAATTTACACTAAAATGGTGCAAATAATGTGGAAATGTTGAGAATAGAACTTCAGACTAGACAAATGAATAACTGAGGAAAACCAAAATTGGCAGATCCCTACTCACACCCAAGGAATACCTAGTACAGACTGTAGTCTGGCAATGCGCTTAGCACCAAAGTTGCACTAATGTTGAGTCATAACAAACAAACAATGTGTTGTACATGATAAAGTGTCTCAAAGTAATTCTCCTTCAGGCTGGCTAAAACTATGTTAAATGGGAAACTGTCCCAGTTCCAATTCCATTTTTTTTTTTTAATTACTATTTTTGACCCAGATCTCATTGCTGTTTGCTCATATATGTATCCTTGTTCCAATCTACCTATAAACCAAATGAAGGACTTATGACACAATTTTATTCCTATTTATTAAAAAAACCAACCCTAAGTCTGTTAAAGAGAGATGTGTTTTTAACTTAGTAAGAAACATGAAGATCAGTGTAGTTGATGGATTTTGGATTGATCCCCACGCTCTCATAGGTAATCCCATTAGTCTACTACAGGATCAATACCTCTTTGCAAAATATTGAAAGTGCTTAAATGTCTAACGAAGTGCTAAAAATGTGGCTACAATTTCCTGGATCCTAATCACTGTTGTTGGCATTCATCTGTGTTGAAAGACAATGGAATGCACTTCTAAGGGTGAAGTAAAACTGCTGGAGAATCACAGCACCTGCTATGACTGCAGAGACCGGTAACTCATAACTGCTGCCTCTCACATTGTTTTTGCTGTGTTAGCAGCACTGATAAGAATTCAGGAAACCCAAGTAAAGGGACCCAAAGGGGGTTTTCTGTCTGATGGTCCAGACTGGGGCCACCAGGCCATAGAACACCATTATGGCATCCTGGTGGGATCGTCTTATTTGATCTCCGTCCTGGGGAGATCCCTGAATCCAGAATCGACCCTGAAGGAGTTATCAATCAGAAGTTGGGCTGGTTCATTTAGGATACATATGCCGAAACCTACTACATCTGTGATCAATAAACTTGTGACCAATTCTGATCCCAGATTGTTGTCTTGTCATCATTTCTGCTATTACAAATCACCCACCCAGGTCAGCAGCCTGCTGCACTTGGGACTGCAACAAGCAAGAAGAGGCTTATATTCTAATAATTGATATAGCTTTCTCCCTCATTCTGTTCTCTCCCTTCTGGTGGCAACAAGATGATGAGCTTCAGATTAGATAATCCAATTCTCAAGCACAACCATTGGACTTTGTATCTATCCTTGCATATGTTTCTGGTGTCTTTCGGCTTCCTTGCTGGTTTCCCATTTCATCTCCCTCCTCTTTCCTGCATCATTTGTTTTGTCTTCATCTCCTTCAGTTTTGCTTTTAGCATCTCCCTCTGTTACCCAAAGCAAAGCCAAGTACCCATAACCCACAGTGATTTCCCTTAAAAGATGCTCTGCTTTATGACTTCACCTGCAAGCTTCCCCTCTGCCCTCATCTCCTTGACAGAATGCAACTACAAGTGGATGAAATTATACCTTGAATGACAATTACAATGAATTTTGAAAGGTCACAGCTGGAGCACTCTACAGGATTTCAGCTACCACGTTCACAATTTTGTTTTAAATGAAAATGTTTGACATATTGGTATGAACACCTTTGGCAAATTCACAGCAGTTGCTGAAGAGCCTTCTTACGATTATGGGAAAGATGGAATCAACATACAGGAATTTTACTGTCAAGTTTCTTCTATGGGCAAGTCTCAATAATATTCTTCCTCAACTGTCCTCATTAAGGAGAGGGGGCCATTTATTCATGTGTGCACCAAAATGAGGAAAACTGGGACACCTCTGGGTCCATTCTTTGGAGAAGACAACCAGGAAACTATATTGTTCAAGACATGTTTCAGTAGCTTATGCATTTTCTAGCTTTAGAGTTGTATCAGACGCTAAGATTTGGGGGCCTGTTTTGGAGTTCGGTGCTGCCTGCATATCGTTCTCCAGTTGATTTCAGCATCAGCACACCTTCCTCATCCTTCCAGTTCTTTTATACTGATGGCTCTTGTTTTGTTGAGAGCTGGAAAGGTTTCTTATGTTTTATCTCTCAGAACCTGATTACTCAAGTTTTGAATGACATTTAATTCCCAGCTTCACAGATTCAACACATTTTGATAGGGTCTGGTGATCTTCAAGCAAGAGTACAATTGTTCAGTGCTTGTTCAGACGGAACCTTGGATTCTGCCCACTGCTAGCCTGGTTATTTGTGTTCTTCCTTTTTCAATTTTTTTATTTTTTATTTGGAAGGGATCCTTACTTTCATCTGGGCAAGCAACCGACAAGCAGTCTGAGTGAAGGTCAATACTGGCAGCTTCCCATCTCTTCACCTAGCCCAGATCTAGTTTAAAAGAGCACTGTGTCAATAATGAATGAAGAGTTGCATGTTGAATGGTGATCCGTGACTTCCTACAGCAGTTTGGAAATAATCAGAAGCACTAATCAGAAAATATTATTCTTTTTCTTTTTCTTTTTCTTTTCTTGCCTTCCTGAGCATGAGTTCCTGTCTCTGCTGGGAATTGTAAAAGCAGAATACCCCCATTTATTTATTTATTTATTTATTTATTTATTTATTTATTTATTCACGCAGCTTAACTTCATAACTTCTGATCATTGCAGACTGACAGCTACCAGTTTTGAAGCCTTTTTCCTCTAACGGGACAGCAAACTCAGTCTCTGATTTCAACTCCTTCTTCTACAAGTTGCCGTACCCCTCCAGAGGCACAGTCCCCAGGAAATAACAGTTTTCCAATTTGGCATTGCATATACTGTGGGTCCGCTCTAGTGCTTCTTCAAACTCAGTACCAGTCCTGCACAAATTTGTCCTTCAGCTCCCACATGATCAGCTGCCTCATGCCAACATTGTCAAAAACGGAGAACGTCAAATGCTTGGAACTTCCTTGTAATGGGCAAGACATTGGTCTGCCTACCTCAGTATTGTCTACGCCAGGTGCAGTAGCCAATATGGTACCCTCCAGATACTGCTGGACTTAAGCTGCCATGATTCCTGATTATTGGCCATGTTGGCTGGTTGTGGCTGATAATGGTTGTTGCTGAACAGCATCTCTAGAGGACGTAATAGTGGATACCTGTTGGCTACTGGCCGGCAGTAGTTTCCCAATTGTTGTTGTTTAGTCGTTTAGTCGTGTCCAACACTTCGTGACCCCATGGACCAGAGCACGCCAGGCACTTCTGTCTTCCACTGCCTCCCGCGGTTTGGTCAAACTCATGCTGGTAGCTTCAAAGACACTATCCAACCATCTTGTTCTCTGTCGTTCCCTTCTCCTTGTGCCCTCCATCTTTCCCAACATCAGGGTCTTTTCCAGGGAGTCTTCTCTTCTCATGAGGTGGCCAAAGTATTGGAGCCTCAGCTTCAGGATCTGTCCTTCCAGTGAGCACTCAGAGCTGATTTCCTTCAGAATGGATAGGTTTGATCTTCTTGCAGTCCATGGGACTCTCAAGAGTCTCCTCCAGCACCATAATTCAAAAGCATCAATTCTTCGGCGATCAGCCTTCTTTATGGTCCAGCTCTCACTTCCATACATCACTACTGGGAAAACCATAACTTTTACTATACAAACCTTTGTTGGCAAGGTGATGTCTCTACTTTTTAAGATGCTGTCTAGGTTTGTCATTGCTTTTCTCCCAAGTTTCCCAGTAGGACTGGGTAATATCTGGTTTTCAACATTGTGATATATCACCAGCTAAACATGGCAATATACTGATATATCACAATGTCTGAAATAAGGATGGAGCTACATAGAGGCATTGGCTGGCTTCACGGTTTTTCCTGCATCACAATTTTTGCCGGCGCCTCCTCTTGTGATTTGATGCCCGCTGCAGGAGGCAGGGGAGAGCTGAGCCAGCAGAGTTAATGGGTTGCAGGAATCAAGAGAAGCATTGGCTGGATTCACGGTCCCCCCCCCCCATGATTTTTGCATAGCACACACAGACACATCATGATTTGCGATAAATTGCCAGGTCAAAAATTATGAAACCGATATCACGATATGGACTTCAAACTAGTTTTGGACGATTTATCGCCCAGTCCTAACACACATCATTTGTTAGTATTTTCATTCTCCATTGCTGGATCATGTGATCCTCTGTTTACATTCCTTACTTTTGTATGTGTGGGAACGGAACTCAGACTGGAGAACTTCCGCTCTTTGTTCTCTTCTCTCCAACAGAGAGGACGCGTGTGTGAGATGCTGTTCACACTAGCCATGTTACTTTGTTTTAATTTGCTGTGAATAATAAAGAAATTCGTAGTGATACATTCCTGTGCAGTCTGGTTTCCTGCTGAACTCTGCTAATGTGTGCACAAAGCACCATTGGATGTGTGTCGCAGATGTCGTATAGGACGGCTCCCAGAGGGGTTGTACGGAAAGGTTTGCGATACATTGTCAGGTCAAAAATTATGAAACTAATATCACAATATGGACTTCAAAATGGTTTTGGATGATATATTGCCCAGCCCTATTCCCCAGAGTGTCAGGCAAGAGCCTTTCCCAAATCAATCTGGAAATGCCATGGGTTTTGTGTGCAAAGCACGTGCTCTACTCTTGAGCAAGCAAAAACCAGAGGAATTGAATTTCTTGTTTCTTCATGACTTATCGTCAGCCGACTTTGACTTCTCCTCTCCCTTCCACTTCTCTCCTTCCCCACATTTTCACTCTACGCGCCTGAAGAAATGAGGGTTCTTGTGTGCAGCTGCTTATAAACTAAGTGCAGCTTTGCAACAATAAAAAGACGTTCTAATTTGTTATGACCCAATTAAAATGTCGTAAGGGAAAGAGGGTTAGGAAATGGGCTTCTGTCCCTCTGTCTTTTTGGCAGTGATAAAACAGGTTTTTCACATCTTTTTTAATTAGGCTGTTGTAAATGCTTTACACACTCGAATCGTTTAGCCAGTGTTAGGAAAGATGTGTAACTGCAGCGCTCATATTCCCTCATTGCAATTTGAGCATGCCATGTGCCACATCCAGACATCCAACATCTCAGTCAAAGTTCTGTCTGAATCACGCTGTCGGCTGATGGGTTAGTCACAAATATTTGAGGAAAGGAGGACATTGCAGTAATGGCCAATGTACTTTACTTCACCTAACATGATCTACCCACTGAGTTTTCAGATTATGCTTCAACCTCTTGTTGACCTGAAAATATTATTTGGGAACTTAATGGGTGTTGAGAGCAGGAGTCAAGGAGCAGTCAGTAAGGAGTAAGCTTATTCCCTGTAAAGGAAAGCAGTGGGGACTTAAAAATCTAAACCAGCATAACCTGAGAACATGAGAGCCCCTCTAGTCCAACTTATCAGCCAGATACTGATAAGAAGGTCTGCTCTCACAGTGGCCAACCAGGTGCCAATAGGAAGGCCATGAGAAAACACAGAATCATATAATTGTAGAGTTGGAAAGGACCACGAGGGTCATCTCATCCAACCCCCTGCAATTCAGGAATCTTTTGTCCAATGTGGAACTCGAAGCCAGAGCCTTGAGATGCTCTACTAACTGAACCATCACAGCAAAACTCTTTGCTTCTTCTCCCCAGCAACAGAAACACATGGTCTCTGGTACTGGAGGAGACTAGCAGTCAGTGGTAGCTTTATTTTCCACCTAGCTGCCTAATCGCCTTTTAAAGCTGTTACAAGTTAGCAGCCATCACTACCTATTCTGGTAGCAAATTCAGTGTATGCGCTGTGGTGATTTATTTACACCAGTGGTCGTTTCTGCCGTTATGGGCTAGAACTCTCATCATCACCTGTCATTGACCATGTTGGTGGGAGCTGTACTCAAAAACAATTGAGGACATCATGTTGACTATCCCTACTTTTATACACTTGAACCAGTGTTACCTTCTTCAGTAGGGTTGAGATATCATATAACTGGATTTCCTGTCCTGCTATTACACTTCATGGTTTTAAGATGCAGAACAAGGAAATACAAGGATCTGATAAGATACCACAGAATTTCTCAGTTGCAGCCATCGTGGGCTTTTGGTGTTCTTGCAGTTTTGCTCCATTGAGTTGTATTGGATATGACAGTGCTGTGGCTGCATCTGTGGCTACCATAGATGTGGCTACCCATGGCCATGTCTTTTCATACTACCTTGGCAGCTGAGGAAGTGGTGGAGCCATTTCTGTGTGCACACCATTGGCATAATGCATGAAGACATGTGGGCATTTATCTACCAATGGGACTTTTATTGTCTTCCAAATGCTGGATTTAGGCCATTGCCTCCAAAGATTTGTTCTGAATAATTTTTTTAAAAATGCTTTTTTAGACTTCTTCTCATACTTCAAAACCAAATAAATAAAAAATAGAGTATGTGCTGAATTAAACAGCAATGGAACCTTATTAGTATTGCAAATCAGTCTGAATTTCTTCTCTCTCCCCCCCTCCCCCTTACACTTTTCAAAGATGTGGGATAATACAGCCATTGATTAATAGGGCTGTTTCAACTTTGAACATTTTAAAATAACATCATTATGAATACAAGCAGAATAGAAAATGACTGTGGAATATAGCTTTTTAAAGAAAGCTTGCTGAAAACTATTAAGAGATTAATTAGACCTTTAAGCTGTGAAACCCTGCATATTTACTTAGAATTGAGTTCTGCTAAAATCAGTGTAGGTTGTTTCCAAGAAACTGTGATTTAGGCCTGGGTTGATTTGTACCTGCCTGTGCCCTGAACATACTCTGGTCATCTCCCACTTGGGCTACTGCAATGTGGGGTTGCCTTTGAAGGAAACTCAAAAACTACAATTAATCCAGAATACGACAGCTAGACTGGTGATTGGGAGTGGCCGCCGGGACCATATAACACCTGTCCCGAAAGATCTGCATTGGCTCCCAGTACATTTCCGAGCACATTTTAAAGTGTTGGTGCTGACCTTTAAAGCCCTAAACAGCCTCGGCCCAGTATACCTGAAGAAGCATCTCCACTCCCATTGTTCAGCCCAGACACTGAGGTCCAGCCTTCTGGCAGTCCCCTCTTTACAAGACATGAAGCTACAGGGAACCAGGCAGAGGGCCTTCTTGGCTTGTCCATATATTCTTCCAAACATTGCCATTCTTGTCTAAGTTTTTGATTTGACTGCATTCTTATATATGCAGTTAGCTTTGCCATTTCGATAAATTCACTTACTTTATATATCCAGTCATCTCTGGTGGATATTGACTCACTCTTCCATTTGCAGGCAAATGCAATCCTGGCAGCTGCTGTGGCATAAAGAAAAATTCCTTTCTTTTTTGTGGTATATCTTTCCCCAGTAGGCCTATTTAACTTTTAATAGACATCTGAAGACAGCCCTGTTCAGGAAAGTTTTTAATGGTTGATGTTTTACTGTCCAGGGTGCCTAGGTCAACCCAGTCAGATGGGCAGCATATAATAATAATAATACAGTTGTACCTTGGATCCCGGACGCTTTGCAAGTCAAACGTTTTGGATCCTGAACGCCACAAACCCAGAAGTGAGTGTTCCAGTTTGCAAACGTTCTTTGGAACCCGAACGTCTGACGAGACTTCCGCAGCTTCCTATTGGCTGTAGGAGCTTCCTGCAGCCAATCAGAAGCCGGGCCTTAGTTTCTGAACGTTCAGGAAGTCGAACGGACTTCCAGAACGGATTCCGTTCGACTTCCAAGGTACAACTGTAATAATAATAATATGACCTATTAATTTCCTGATAAGCACAAGGTACAAATTGTACTTCTCCGTACTACAATGTACTTACTAGTAGCATGTATCAAAAACCAATTGTTTCTTCAACCTACTTTTGCTTTACATTCCAGCTGAAGAAATAGATGTACTTCACATTATGCTCACTTGCTTTGGCAAGCCAGCAATTGTGTCAGCCTTCCTGTGTGGGCAGTGCAAGGATGTGTATGTATGTGGTGTATGTGTATGTGTATGTTTATGTGTATTAGTGCCTGTCTCCAAAGAGCTTTTCTCAAAAAGCACCGTGATTAATTGCTCTGTCAGGAATCTTGTGTCACATCCTGACAGCTGTACGAGGGCTTCTGTTCTTGTTCTTGTACTGTCAGTCAAACAAGGTGATTTTAAATTATTATTTTTAAGCCATTGTGTTTATAGAGTACTAATGTCGCTGTCAAGTACAGCACATCTCTGCAGCAATATATGTGTTTTATTAATTGGAAAAACAACATACAATTTAGTTGGTGTATTAAAAAAGAGAGCCTTGATCTTCCCAGAAATAATACCTCATGCATAAATAGCACATCCATATTCAGGACTCTGTACAAGCAATAGCAGTGATTATGGAAGCACATTTTGGGTGTTCTGAGCCATAGCACAAACAGCTATAAATCTATCTTGCCTTGTTAACCTCCACTGAAGGGGAATGTTAGTGAACCGATTGCAGCAGTGAGCATGGTCTGGTCAGCTGCAGGGCAGATAAGAGTATTTGTGATGGAACTTGGCAGAGGGGTAGGATCCAGTAGAAGAAGCAGGCCTATCACTTTTGGTTTTGCTCAAGCAAGCTGTTCAAAGAAATGTACCGGTATGTGAGGAGAGACGACTCCAGATCCTAATGTCTACTGCTTTTGGATATATATTCAGGGTGAAATTACATGCCCTCCCCCCAGATATATATATATATAGAGAGAGAGAGAGAGAGAGAGAGAGAGAGAGAGAGAGAGAGAAGAAAGAATTTTTAACCACATTTGTTGTGGTTATTTTGTTATACATAATAACTAGATAAGAACTTTTAAAAAGAAGGGGGAAAGATTATTGTCAGGGAACTGCCATCGGAAGGAAGGGAAGTGAAAGGGCTCACACAGGTTGGGAGAGACTCAGCAGCTGAAGAGGGAACCAGTAGGGGGAGAGGAGCTGAGCTGAGGGAAAGGGAGCTGGAGGGATGGCTCAGAGACACTTCCAGCGAAAACAGTGGGGAGGTTTCAGGACCTCCTGTAGGGACACCCACTCCTCGCCGGAAACTGTCACGCAGAGAGTCCAGAAGACGTGTTTCCGTTAAGGAGCTTTTATGTTGGAAGCGATTCCGAAAGCAACCACTGTCGGAATCTGCCAGCGACTGACGGAGCCATGTTTAAGGGGCTCCGTTACAGACAGAGGTTTGCAAACTTGACCAAACTCTGAGGGACTAGGATTTTACACACAAGCAGCTCATCGTCCCATCACAGCATTCCGACAGTCTTCGTGAGCAGCTTGTGCAGGAGAAGGCATCATGAGCAACCCAGCCGGAACCGGAGAAGCAGGAGCTGGAGCGGGTCCAAGCCTGGAAGAAAGGTACCGGGTGTTGGAGGTCCAGCTAGCGCTGCAGACGGCGAGGCTTGAGGAGAGGAGGGCTCAGGATGCAGACAAAAAGGGGAAAGACACCCAGCTCGTCAGAAAGGTACCAGGATTGGTGCAGAAGTTTGGGGGGGAGCCCAAAGACTATCATGGCTTTCGGACAGAGATGCAATATGCCCTCAATCTGCAGTTTGATGAATTCCCTGACGAGGAATCACGAGTGGCTTTCGTGATTGGGCATCTTGAAAAGGGGGCGAGAGACTGGGTTAGACCCCTGATGGCAGCGAATAGTGACGTCCTAAAGGACACGATGAAGTTCTTTCGCGCCATGGATCTGATGTTTTCCAGCGATATTGAACAGGGAGTGGTCCGCAGACAGTTAATGGCTTGCAAACAGGGGAGCCGATCTGTCCGTGAGTACTGGACTGAGTTCACCATGTTGATCCATAAATTGGGGTGGGATCTATCGGCGGAACCCATTCAAATGCTCTTTGAAGAAGGGCTTTCTTCGGCTGTGAAAGACGAACTTTCCCGGGCGCCCAGGGCGGAGTCTATGGACCAGCTGACCAAATCAGCGCTGACCATAGGAGCGCGCCAGGAGGCGAGAGCATTGGAGAGGCGGGAAGGGAAGGGGGAACGTTGGAAGGAGTTCCGCATTCCAGACATTCCAGAGCCAACTTTCCCGCCGGCAGAGCCGATGGAAATCGGAACAGCGCGCGCGCGCGCAGTTTCAAAGCCCAGTGAGGGGGGAAAGAAGGAGGGAAAAGGCGCCCGGAAATGCTATCTCTGCCAACAGCCAGGTCACTTTGCCAGAGTCTGCCCCCAGAGGAAGGAATGGCAAGGGATGGTAGGAGCTGTGGAGGGAAGAGAGGAAGAAATACCGAAGCAAGTAAAAGCCAACGCCTGGCTGCCACCGTCGGGGCACAGCAGCCAGGCCAAAGAGCAGTGAAAGTGCCCACGCCAGAACCTCCTAAACCCGCCCTAGTGATAGAAGTGGCGCTAGAGCTGCCAAACGGACACCCTCTAAAGATAAAGGCGCTGTTGGACTCAGGCAGCTCCTGCAATTTCATGAGCAAAGAGTTTGCAGCTGAACACCAGATACAGACGATCCCTTTAAGCAACCCCCTGCAGGTGACCACAATCGATGGCAGGGAGCTGTTGGGAGGAGAAGTCAGCTTGCAGACCGTCCCAATGATAATGAAGGTGGCAAGGCACACCGAACTGATAGCGTTTAATGTGGCCACCTTGGGAGGAGCTCCCATTATATTGGGGATGAGCTGGCTAGCGTTACATGATCCGCTGGTGGGCTGGCATCAGAGAGTGGTTTCTTTTGGTTCAGCACATTGCTTAGAACACTGCAAAGAGGGAAAGGGTTTGGCAGGGGCCCAAGCCACCCTAGCAGGGACTGAAGTAACGGAGAACGTGAAGGTACCACGACAATACGCAGATCTCCGCGACGTCTTCAGCGAAAGGGAAGCTGACCAACTACCCCCGCATAGACCCTTTGACTGTCAAATCAATTTACTCCCTGGGGCACAGCTCCCTGTAGGCAAGCTGTACGCCATGTCTGACAGAGAGAATGACTGGGTAGAAAAGTTGGCGCTGGCGGAATTTGCCTACAACAATGCCGAGAATGTGTCCACAGGGATGAGCCCCTTCTTGGCTAATTATGGGTGTCATCCCAGGGCTTTCCCAGGGGGAGAAGGGGAGAGATGGGGTGTCCCGGCAGCCGAGCATTTTGTAGAAGAAATGGAAGCAATCCATCGTCAGCTCCAACTCAACTTAGAAAGGGCGAAGGAAGAATACAAGAGGCAGGCAGACAAGAACCGAAGGGAAGGTGAAACCATAAGGGTGGGAGATAGGGTGTGGCTGTCAACCCAAGGGTTGCCGTTCAAAGGAGGTTGTAAGAAATTAAGACCCAGGAGATTGGGTCCCTTTGAGGTCATTCAACAGGTCAACCCAGTGGCTTTCAGGCTCCGGTTACCCAACCACATGAAACTGCACCCAGTATTTCACAGGTCGTTACTGTCACCGTATGAGGGGGGACGAGAAGGGATGGCCACTCGGGGACCGGTCATAGAAGAAAGGGAATGCAGCAGCCATGTGGCAGAAATCCTCGACGCCAGATGGAAGGGGGATCAGGTGGAGTATTTGGTAGCGTGGGAAGGAGAACCGGAGTCAGAAAACACTTGGGTAATGGCAGAAGATATCAATGACGAGGTATTGATAGAAACATTCCATCAAAGGTTCCCAAGGAAACCTCAGCCTGTGGAGAGGTTCCGGAGGGAATACTTTGGGACCACCGATGAGGAGGAGGAGTTGGAAGGATTCTCGGAATCGGAAGGGGAAGGGGAGATGGACTCTGAGGAGGAGGAGTACTTCGAGACCAGGAACCGCAACAGGTGGAGAGAAGTGTTCGGGACATCGGAAGATGAAGGAAGTTCATTCCGGGGTTTTGCCTCCTCACCGCCCGTAGAGGAGGGGGCGAGAGGGGATGAAGGGGGCCCTGGAGGGGAGGTGGATGTCAGGGAACTGCCATCGGAAGGAAGGGAAGTGAAAGGGCTCACACAGGTTGGGAGAGACTCAGCAGCTGAAGAGGGAACCAGTAGGGGGAGAGGAGCTGAGCTGAGGGAAAGGGAGCTGGAGGGATGGCTCAGAGACACTTCCAGCGAAAACAGTGGGGAGGTTTCAGGACCTCCTGTAGGGACACCCACTCCTCGCCGGAAACTGTCACGCAGAGAGTCCAGAAGACGTGTTTCCGTTAAGGAGCTTTTATGTTGGAAGCGATTCCGAAAGCAACCACTGTCGGAATCTGCCAGCGACTGACGGAGCCATGTTTAAGGGGCTCCGTTACAGACAGAGGTTTGCAAACTTGACCAAACTCTGAGGGACTAGGATTTTACACACAAGCAGCTCATCGTCCCATCACAATTATAATTTATAAACAAAATCATTGTAAGCAGGTTAAAACATTGTCAGGGTTTTAACCAGACTTGTAATGTCATATAATGTACAGATAATTTAGAAAGACAAAAAAATGGGAGAAGTGTTGATATGCAGTTGAAAATATTATCAATAGGACCCATGGAAGGGATGAGGGAAGGTCAGGAGATTCAGAGCAATCTCACTATTTGGATTCTGAATTGGTTTTTATTGTATGTTTTTTATTTATTTTTGAAAATCAAATAAAAAAAATTTACAAATATTTATATGTCCACTAAGACCAGGGCCTTCAGTGTGGTGGCACCTGTCCTTGAAAATGTGCTCCCAGTGGGCGTTAGGTAGGCACCTACACTATTGGTAGTTGGGCACCAAGTTAAAAATCATCCATTCACCCAAGCTTTCCCTGTTGGATGATCTAGATATGTTGATGTGCTAAGATTTGTGTTGCATTTTGTACTAAAATGTAATTTTATTGTTATTTCATGCTGTTAAGTAGCCATTAATTCTTTTTTCCAGAATCCTAGGTGTGTAACTTTGAAAATGTAGCACTTGGGAGATCTCCCGCTTGTAAATGAGTCTACTTCATGGCTGAAGCATTTTAGTTTTTTGCCACCCTACTTTGTGTAACATCTTGTCTGATGAAGAGTTCAGGAGGGCTCAAAGTCTACCATACTTTTGCAACTTTGGTTGCAAAATAAAGATTTTACTCAAGTGTGGACCGGAGCTTTTTAAAAGTCTTAACCCCTATGGTATCGGAATCTAAAAACAACTACAAATTCCTTTTGGCCAAAGTAGTTGCAGCCCAAGAATCCCTCCAGAGTTGATTAAACCTGCCAAAGTGCAAACTAATAGGTTCAGGGACTTTTTGTGGAGGAAATAAGGGGATTAACATTCCTTCAAAATGCAGGTTACTTTCATTCTTTTTGTGTGTGTTGAACTCTTCCTTCCTTGAGGTGGTCAAGTGGTATTCTTGTTTGTGTATTTAGAAACTTAGTACAAATATGTAAAGCTGCAAAGTGTGAGCCTGTTTAGGAAATGGCATGTGGAATTCTAAAGAGCTCTATGTGTGAGTGTGGGGGTTTTGTAGGGGAGGGGGAAGGATAAAACAGAGCAATGAAGGGTTTTTTAAAAATAAAAATGAAGCTTTCCCCCCCTTAAAAATATTCCACTGCTGTGATTAAACAAAAAACAATCCACAGCTCTTCAGTGCTCTACACACAATATTTTAGACAGCTTCAAATCTCACAAAGCCCATGGACTGAGCAAAACATAGATATAAATTGCACAACAGAGAGTACTACTGTACAGAATCATAGAATCTTAGAGTTGGAAGGGACCCAAAGGTCATCTAGTCCAACCCCCTGCAATGCGATCAATATAACACAAGGCCTTGTGAGGGTCTTGATCCAACTCAGGAGGAAGGGTTATTGATATCGTACTTTCGTTTGGGGAAGGAAGGACAAACAAACCTGAATTACTCTGAATTTGTCTCCTTATTCAGAATACACATAGAACCAATGTACACAACACACACTAAAATGCAGAAGTTGTGGTAATTGGTGCATAGTATGAAGATTATGAAATCTGAGTTACATTTTGACCCTTTAACAATGTTCTTGGGTTGTACTCCTGAAGGCACAGAATGCATCTCTAATAAATTAATTTATGAATTGTTAACAACCTCTTGCTTAATGATAGCATAAACAATGGAAACCTCCCAAAATGCCTAGAGTAGAGGATTAAGTTTAAAAACTGGTAAGAAGAATAAATATTCATAAATTAGCACAGCAATTTGTGGGGAAGAAAAAAATAATTATATAGATATAGAGTTCGCTCGTGTGGGGTAATTAAGAAAAGACTTGGCTGGATCCCTAGATCTAGTAAGAGAGCCGCTGCATTAGCATATTAAAGTCATAAAAGCAAGCAACGGTATCATGTGGGAATAATATCCCATTGCAGTACTCCTCTGTTTCTACTCCTCTTGCAATGAACGGACCACAGTATTAGTAAGTTTAAATACTTTACTTACAAACTCCAAAGGTCAGATTCATGTGTATTCTATGTGCAGCAGCACGAACACAGGTAGAAAGTAATTGGCTTGCAAAACACAAGACAAAAGCTTCTGATCACACGGTCTGGGCTTGAAGTGTTCAAGCCCAGGTGTGTTGCCTGTTCGGCTTCACATGGTGGAAGAAAATGAACAAAGGCTTTGGTAACCCTTCCACCCAAGCTAAGGGGCTGTGACCTAGCTAAACCTGGCAGAACATCTTACTATGTGGTCTCAATGCCTTCATGCATGAACAAGAGCTTTGATTCTGATATATCCCAAACAATATAGGACTCAAAAAGGGAGACAGAAACCTGATCACTTCTGGTAATCAGTTATTAAGTGTTTTGAAAGTGAACCTGTGAACTACGATAAGCCACATAAGACGGGGGCCGGGGGGACCACCTGTACGTGATTTCTGTTTGTTTTCTATGCTATGTGAACTGAAATAAAAGTGAGAAACTGGAGAGGAGCAGGGATAATTGTAATTATTATGGAAATTTGGAGGGAGGGCAAAAGGGTTAGCTCTTGTGCTTTCTATATTATTGGTTGTGGAAAAGAAATAAAATAATAAGTTATTAAAAAGAGAGAAATAAATTACATTCATGTATATCCAGAATATATATTCTTTTCTGCAACCTGCTTCCGAATCTTTGCTTTGGGGGGATTAGGAAAGGTAATTTGAAAATCATTAATACTGGGTTCGTCATGATGCTTAAGAATTACTGGGAAGACTTAAGGGAAGATTTGGGTTTTGGCAATATTGCTTTATCTGTATATTAGGGTGGGATTGGCACAACTAGTCTTCTCTCTGCCTGCACATGCAGATTGCTGAAACAGTTGTACTCGTGGCCAAGTGCCACAGGGTATGTTCTTCCTGTACCTAAATTTCATCCCAGATACATTTCAACCAAGAGGATAATTTCAAGCAACATAAAGTAGTACAAGAAAAGCATTAACAGCCACATGATCCAGTAACATCTATTAACATCAAGAAGAAGAAGAAGAAGAAGAAGAAGAAGAAGAAGAAGAAGAAGAAGAAGAAGAAGAAGAAGAAGAGCTTTTTTTCTTTAAAAAAAATATTTAGGGGTACTCTCATTTTCCTACTCATATTGAAATAGTGCCCCTCCATGAGGCCAAACTTAGATTCACAAAATGTTTAGGGGTATGTGTACCCCTGCATACCCCCAGAAAAAAAGCACTGATGGTGGTGGTGGTGGTGGTGGTGGTGATGATGATGATGGTGGTGATGATAAATTTTATACTACCCTTCATCTGAGGATCACAGGATGGTTTACAATATAAAACCACAAAAATGCATAGCATAGTAACAATAACTTCCTCATAGATTTGAAAGACCATAGATTGTTTAATTCACTAGAGGCGGGAGGAGGAGAAGGTTTTTGCCTGGTGCCTAAAGAAATGAGCTGGAGAAGGAACTGGCAATCCGCTCCAGTATTTTGCCAAGAAAACTCCATGGACATAAAAAAGGAGAAGCTTTGAGAAGAAAGTGAGAGTTTCCAAGGCATGCTCTCGTTCACGGGGTCACAGAGAACATTGAACGTGACTAAGACGACAAAGATATGAGGCTATGCAATGAAGATACACAGTGAAGGTGTCTGAGGCAAGTCGTGGGAATTTTTGTGACTATTCTGGTGCCATACTGCTCATGTTGTGGTTCCAGGCTTGGGACAGCTCCCGGGTCACCAGATCCTGCTGTGCTGATGAGCTGCAGTCTTTGTTCCTGCCACTATCAGGTGGTGGTGTGGAGGAGGAAGGCTTGAGCTAGACATTTATCCACCTGCAAGCAGTCGTTGTGGCACAAAGAGTAAGGTACCAGAGCTGAAAGTTTCTTTTGTTGAAGCCCACTGGCTTTGGTACTTTCCAAGTCTGTTTCAGCACAGTTATGCCCTAGGTAAAATCATAGGTCCTCTATGGAATTTCAAACATGTGATGAAAGTTGTGTTGTGTTTCTATTAAGACTGAATATGCTAAAGTCACAGTCATCCAGACCTTGGGGAGTTCGCAGCTCTGTTTTTGAATGTAGGATGACCGTATGTAAATAGCATTCATACTGATCAGGACCTTAGACTATAATATTACCTTGTATATTATACACCAGGGCATTCAAATAATCATATCCGTGTTGGAAATCATAATCGTAATCATAATATAGTGGACTACCAGCAGGAAATGATGTATTTATTGCAATCTTCCATCATTTATTTAAAAGATGTGTAGACTAATGAAAGAAGCTATACAAACATAATAAGGATGTTGTCAGGGCTGCCTCAAGTCTCAGCTCACAAAAGACCAACGCCTATCTCTTCTTATATACAAAAGTGTTTATTGCAGTTCATTCTTTGCTTCACATCCGAGGCGCGCAGCCCTACGTCTGCTAGGCTTAGACCGCTGAAGTCCCCTCTGAATCCGTCCCTCCCCTGCACCAGTTTAAGAGGCTTGCGCTGCTCCACCTCTTTCTCTCTTTCCTTTTCCGCAGGGTCTTTCTGCCCGCTGGGGTTTCGCCCCTCCTGGATTCCTCTGACGCGGAATCAGACTGCTCTTGCCCCCTCCTGCGGGCTTTGGGACCTGGCCCCTCCTCCGGGCTCCCTGTACTTCCGCGCGCCTCTACATTTGAACTTGGCGCGCGCGCCCAACCTCTAACCTTCCTTTTAACAGCTACACTACTCCCTTCACTACTCCCCTCCCCTTCCGGGAGGGTGGCTTGCTCCGACCTCCCTCCTTTCTCTGCTGCCGGAGCCGCTTCCCCTGATACACTGAAACCTCCACCCCCTTCGCTGCACTCTGGCGGGGAGGCTGGTCCTGACGCCCAGCTGCCACTTTGGGATCCCCCGCTGGCCCCCTGCTCCTGACACGTCCCCCCTGGGGCTCCCCTGGCCTTGACCACCGGCGCCCCCTTCTGGGAATCCTCTGATTCGCTGGAAAGACTCATGGAATCTCTTGAGTCATTGTCATCCTCTTCCTCGCTGTCCTGGGATTCATCCCCATCGCTCTCCATCTCCTGCCTACCCTGTGCCTCTGTCCCTGAACCCCTGACAGATGTTAATTAAACCTAACGTAAATCAAATTAAAGTAATTAAACCTAAAATATCATAACCCCCCCACACACACAAAAATCGAAATTCTGCAGACGTCGAACAAGTTCTGATCTGAACAACTTAATATATTCCACCAACAGGCAAAATCCTTCGAGAAATAGGTTGTTTGCCTTTCCAAGCAATTTTGCCGTCACACTTTTTCCGCGCACAGAGCCTTGCAGTCTTAATCACATTCACTTTTGTAGTACCTCTGTGTGCCCTTTTTACAAATGGATTATGGGAACAGTTGCTTGTGTAAAGCCACTTGGTGGATTTCTGGCCAATCATGCATGCCTATCGATTTCCAAGTTCAGGTTTCAAATACTTAATAGAGCACTTCCTATATGCCAGTCCAACCACTGAGTGCTGCTGCTGGGTGATGCCTCCTCCATGGTGACGCCCTCCCTGCGGAACTGTCCTGGATGTCCATCCATCATATCTACTCCTGTTTCATCAGATATTGTAAATGTACCGCTTCACTCAGGTCTTCCTGAAATTTATCATCAATAAGGCTAAGGAACATTTGATCTGTATAACAAGACTCTGTAGGATTATTTCCTTGCTGATGTTTTAAGGTTGGAGCCAATTTTAGGGTTTTATTTTGTTACGTTACGTATTTGTCAGTGTGGTTTGAGATTTATTTATTTTTTTTAGAAAATTAGGCTGAAGTTCCTGGAAGAGAAGGGCAAACCTCATTCTCCAAAGAGCGAACTATGTGTTACGGGAATATTTTCATTGCTGCTACTTTCGTGGTTTTACAGTTTGCAATTTTCTGAACAGCTATATTGCCAGTGTCGTATCTTATTTAGTGTATTGTTGTCATATTGGTTTACAACGGATGCATTCTTTGTTCTGGGACCTTCAGGTGAAAGGCAAATTATAAAAGTTCTGAAATAGAATACAGTAAACCGGTGCCTTACGCACAGTTAACAAAGGTGATTTCAACCATACACTCACAGTTGGGGCTTTCTCTCTGCTTGGCTCCTTCCTCCCCACTTCCAGTGGTCCACAAAATGGTGCCTTCTGGGCAAGTCTCGCTTTGTGTACCCTTGGTGCCTTTGGCAGCAGAGCAGCGGCTCTGGGAGTGGTGGAAATGCTCCTATAAGGCATCTGGGGAGAGGAAGGCTCAGTTCTCACGAGAGCAAGTTCCAAAGGCACGTTGGCTTTGTTTGGTATTCATAGCATTTGTTTTGTATTCACTTGGTATCTGGTCAGGTTTTGTTGTAGCATCTAATTCATTGTGCCATCTCTTGAGAATGTAATTTATTTTGTGAGGTAATGTCTGCGACCTGTGGTTTTGTTAGTACAATTTTCTTCTTCTTTATTTCCTATTTCCTTTCGGATTGTTATTTTAACTTCATGATAAAGTTTGAATAATAATAATAATAATAATAATAATAATATACATAAATGAACCACCCTGAGATCTTCAGGTACAGGATGGTATATAAATTTTAATAATAATAATAATAATAATAATAATAATAATAATAATAATAAATTAAATACATTTGGACCTAAATAGCAGATTCACATCTCTTCATATAGGGCAGGTAGGAGTGGCTTTGGCCAAATTCAACCCATAGGTCAGAAGTTCCCTACAGATGTTTTAGATATATGACCTGAGTGAGTTGTAAACAAAATAATCTTGTTTAATGGTCAAATTTAAGTCTGCTATCAGCTTATACTGCCCCCATACCTGCTTCATCAGTGCATAGGCAGATCAAGTGCTTTTTTCTGGGGGGATGCATACTCCTAAACATTTTGTGAATCTTTGTACTATTGTCCATTTACTGTATTTATTTTTCCTGATTTGAACTATAAAATGGTGATTTTCTTGAGTCAAAATTAGAGTACCCCTAAACATATTTTTTTAAGCATTTGGCAGATCCATAAATACATACACCTTCATTTCCCCACAAATTTATTGTCACTAGATTTTAATAATATTGCTTTCAGATTATTAACTATTTGTAAAATTTCTACAACTTTTGGGATACTGGCAAAGATTTGGGAAGGGCATGTAAAACATAGGAATGTGCCTGCCTAATTGTCCATTTAGCCCAGGGTTGTCTCCTTTGTCCAGCAGCAGCTCTATGGAGGCTTTCAGATCATCTGCTACCTGCTGATCATTTCAACCAGAGATGCTACAGCCAGAACCTTAGACCCTCCTTATGCACCGCCTGTGGTCCTCCTCTCCCTCTCCCGTAAAGTGCCTCTTCTATTTTCAGAGCACACATTTGTCTCACTCACTGAGATTGGTGGATAGCAGTGTTAGGACCTGCTTCTGAACCTCCAAGAGGTTCAGAATTTTGATGGTCTTTTCAGACATGATGGCCATTTCCTGTGATGCGGCTCAACAAATAGCCATGGATGTATGTGATGCCTCTAAAGGGAGTGATATTTGAGGTGATCTCAGGCAACATGGATCTCTGTTACTAGTATTGCATGAGTAACTACATGACATCAAAGTCACTGAGTGATGATGTTGTAGTCACTGAGTGATTGATAATACCCTTGTGAATTTGTCCGCTGAGTCTAGGCTACACGATCAATTGCATTTAAATGATTTTCCAACAAAAAAATTGCCCTTTCCTATCTCTCAGAAGTCTATTTAGGCATGATTTCCCTTACCCCTCACCATCCATATAACTCTTCAAGAGTTGGAGGGTAGCTGTCTAAATTGGAATGCCCATTTCTACTTACGTTGGCACCCGATGTGACGCAGAACCCTTGTTTTCCAACTGACCCAAAGAGCAATAGGGTGGAGGGCAGCAAGCAAGCAAGTGTTGTGTTCGCGGATTTGTATAATTCCTAAGCAGAAGATACTCTCCAACCCAACGTAGCCCACGGCAGGGGCAGGGAACTACAGAAAGCAAAGTGCTTAGTTTCACACATCATGGTCTCCTGTGCCATTGGGAGGCAGACTTTGGCATGGCTTTCCAGTTCGCAAGCCAGAAATTAAGATGGGAGCAGCTGTCTCTAAAACAGAATTTCTGTTGCAAATGATGGTCCAAGTCCGTTCATAGCAGCAACAAAAATCTTGGCTGTGATAATGGAAGGAAGCTTAAAGAATAGATTAGCCTGCCCAATGTGTGTGTTTAAGGTGACTTGCAACAATGCAGTATTATGCACACATCCCGTGAGATTGTAGTTTGCATCTTTAGACTTTAGATTAATTGTCATTATTTTATTTTAGTATCATTCATATATATATATATAGACACGGGTGGCGCTGTGGGTAAAACCTCAGTGCCTAGGACTTGCTGATCGTAAGGTCGGCGGTTCGAATCCCCGCGGCGGGGTGAGCTCCCGTCGTTCGGTCCCAGCTCCTGCCCACTGGTGCCAGTTTGCCAGCCCTAATATGGATTGCAGAGAAAATGACTCCCTTTTCCTTCCTGCACACACAAAAATCCTGGACCTTCAATCTGGCAGGTGTAATCCACTCTGGCAGGAGCACTGGTCCTGTCAATTTCACCTACTGCTGTTGAAAGGGTAAAAGGCTGTAGCTGTTTTTTTCAGATTCCCCATAAGAGAGGAAGAGCAACACATAGCTTTGTTTTACACAGAGTGGCTCGGAAACCAATCACAGATCGAAGCAAACAAAGCACAGCAACTGTGGGGGGTTTTTAAAGCATAAGTACAAGACAAATCTTGGGGGCCGGTGTGCACCCCTAGTTTACATAGCATATGTCAACCTCATTTTTTTAATGCATATTGCTCCCTGCACCACCATTTATAGACATATAAATGCATGTATGCATGACAATTTGTCTTCTCCTCCCAGCATAACAGAGCTGATTCTCTGAGCAGTATGTTTATGCTTTCCCAAGGCATCATGTACAAGTCTGTCTTTACATGTTGAAAGCATCCCTTATTGATTTTTGGATTTATGAAATTCTGCTTCCTTCCTTAGGTAATCATGACTGTGCATCAGCCAAAGATATAAATCCATTTGGCTGTAATTATGTGATCTCGTTAGGCATCTCACTCTAGGATAGGAAACCAGTGATTAAATTTCCATTCAGCATCTTTCTTCATCAGTCACAAAACAAGCCTGGTGATTATCCCATAGTAATTGTGAAAAGCATGCCTTCATTATTACACCGCTAATTGTTTTCAGTTGAGGAGTTCGGGGAATTTCAGTTTTTATAGATAGTGCAACTAACTCTTTGAGATATGGTGATCTTCCCATTGTGCTCAGTGAAGCAAATGCCGCCTCTGGATTATTTGAAAATGCCTGGAATGTGGCTTGTTCTTTCACGGTTCACAACAGCACACATTTACTATGTAAGAATCAATTAAAATTATTAATTTCCCCTCATATCACCCTGAAATTATCCATTTAGGGAATTAATGACAGCAAATACATTCCCCCCCCCCTTTATACAATGCATAATTTACTAGTTCTTTTTGTATTATCTATAGTGCATGACTTGGCCCTAGGGATGGCCAACTCCTTCTATTTCTGGTCCATTTAATTTTCACACATTCTCATTCATCAGACCTCATTTTCACACATTCTCATTCATTCTGTTTCTGCATTAGTCCATGATTTTAAATCTGCATGAAAATGTGTCTTTAAATATTTTTTTCAATGTTGCAATGTTATGCTCCCTATGAGTGCATCCTAGGGGCTGTAGGATTCATTAGATCTCACTTTCTCATATATCTCACTTTCTCAGAGAGGTTGATTGTCACAGACTGGCTGGATGCAGAGGAGGTGGGGAGAGAGAGAGACTAGCTAAGACAGGCATAGGCAAACTCAGCTTTCCATATGTTTTGGGACTACAACTCCCATCATCCCTAGCAAACAGGACCAGTGGTCGGGGAGGATGGGAGTTGCAGTCCCAAAACATCTGGAAGGCCGAGTTTGCCTATGCCTGAGCTAAGGGAACCCGCAAGGGAAGAAGGCTCAGATTGGCGGTGGGATGACCATGTGTGGTCAGAGGAAGAAGAGGGAGCAGACTGGGGGAGGAGGTGTTGGAAGCTGAAGAGGCAACAGAGTTTGGTGAGCAGGAAGAGGCTGAGACAGAGTCTCAGATAATAAATACTTATTTTTTATTTTTTAAAAAAATTGACAATTATAATATTTCTTGTAAACCACTTAGAGGTTTCGTTACAATCAAGCAGTATATATGTTGCTGCCCTGTGCACCCTTAAGAAGAGGGGAGAAACAAAAATCTAATTTATCGTCGTCATCAGAATGGAAAATGTGACAGGAATGAGCGATTGATGGGGTGGAGTGTTTCTGTGCAAGATTCTAATAGTTGTGTTCTCATGTGACTCCTTCATATGAGGGCCAGGATGAACAATCATTTAAGTACCTTCACTCGCTTCTCCTCATCTGAATAGGTGTTTATTAAACCTATATCTGAATCCTGGACCATGACATTTTATAGCTTAAGGATGGATGAATCAGTCTTTTATCTTATCTATGCCAGCCTTGCATATAATAATCCATAAATCCATTCCATTCGGATTCCACACTAATCTGCTAAGAAATTTCAAAGAAAAAAATATGCATGAAACCCTATGTTTAAATATAGTAATGATGAAATATGCTGTTCTAAACAAGTACTCTCAAAATGTATCTAAATTTTCTCTCAAAATATGGGTTGGATAACATATTTCGAGACCGTTTTCATCTGAAACTTGCATCAGAACATTTGGGAAATACAAAATTTGGAGGATAACTAAGTTTCAGTCAGCACATGAGGCCAGGAGGTTAGCTAGATTTAGCAAAGATTGGATTCCTCTGGCGTTCCTAGTTGAAGCTGCAATTGTAGCCTTCAAATTCAGAGTGCAGAAGCTGGGAGATGTGTCTGGTTCAATCCCTGGTGCCTCCAATTAAAGTATTCAAAACCAGTTTATGCTACCCTTCTGTCTGAGTCTCTGAGAGGCTGCTACATGTTTGGGTTGACAGTACCAAATTGCATGGTTTGGGATTAGAACACAGAGATTTAGAGAAACTGAGTATAAAGGAGCCCCATCACTTCCGTCTGAGACCTATGTTGCTAAGCAATTGCAAAATACACTCCCTTCTCACTTGCTGCTTGACCTTGACTTGTGTGAAGAAGTATATCTGAAGCTTGCTTGCTGACTACTGTAACTTTCTTCAAAACAGCTGTAGGGCCAAGACCAAAGCATGACTATGTCAAGCCCCCAGATGGATGAGAATAGCAAGAAACAGAAGCCTTGAGCACCAATCCAATGGACAATAAATAATTTACCCTCAAGTTCCATTAATTCAATGCGATTAAGAATGCATAACTGGGTGCAGGAGGGCAATCTCATTGCCGTAACTGAGTAACAATACAGTGTCACCTTGGTTCTCAAACATAATACATTCCGGGATTCCGTTCAACTCCTGAAACCGTTCAAAAACCAAGGCATGGCTTCTGATTTGCTGCAGGAGCTTCTTGGCTGAAGGAGCAAATCGGAAACCCTTACTTCTGGGTTTGCGGCATTCGGGAGCCGATTTGTTTGACAACTAAGTCATTCGGGAACCAAGGTACCACTGTACCATTTTCCTGAATGTAGGCAGGCAATGAAAACTTTGTTCCCAATTTTGAACATGTTAGAAATTGTATCATAGCTGTCAACTTACAGATTTGAAAATAAGGGACCAGCAGCCTCGAAAATAAGGGATCAGCAGCCAAAATAAGGGATTTTCCAGGCACAGGTATGTTCAACTTCTGAGCCCCTCCAAGCCAAAGGCAGAAAGCCCAGCCAGCAGCCAAACGAAGCCTCAAGTGGTGGTTCCCACAGCTCAGCAACCCAGCAAAGGGGATGCAGCAAGGAAAACCACTGTCACCTCTCCGCTGGGAAGCGCTGAGCAAAGGTGAGTCCCCAGGCAACGTGGCTGATTTGATCGGCACAAGGCATGCAAGCTCCACCCCCAGTCGTTCTTAGATTCCTTATTGGGTGAGCAACGCAGCCAAGCAACACAGTTGGAGCCTCCCTCCTCCCTGGCCAGCAGGGAGGGAGGGAGAGGAGCTGTTTCCTTTGAAACCCGGGAAATTTAAGGGACATCATCAATAAGGGACAGCAGCGGGACACGGCGCTGGGATAAGGGAGTTTCCCGCCAAATAAGGGACGGTTGACAGCTATGAAATGTATGTGATAGATGCACACAAGATCTGCCCATTCTTTCCCATTAGGGATATTCTTAAACTGTCACTTGGGCTGTTGTTGCTGTTGCACCTGTTCTTCTGCACTTTCCAAACCTGCAGCTTCTCCTGCCTCTGACTCTTGTCTCCTGGCTGTTACAGGCTTCCCAAGATCTCTGATCCCTTTTTCCAACCCCCCTTCGCCCGGTGCTCCCTCATCAGTATCCAACCATCACTCATCAGTGTCCAGCCAGTCCCTGACACACAAAGCACCATTCCCAGGTGAAGAGGAGGGGAGAAGTCTTTCCCCTCCCCTGTTTTACAGATGTTTCTGAAGTTCCCAGCAGTTTCCATAAAGGGGTCCTGTAAATAAAGGGAGAGAAGAAGTAGAAAGCTAGCCTGGGGATGAATAAGTAGTTAGAGGCTAGAAGATTCTTTTCAGTAACAAAGAAGTTAAAACAATTCTCAGTCTAAAGTGATTTCATTGTCTTACAAACTCCAGAGAGAAAATAGGAAATAGGAAAATAGAAAATAGGGGAGACAACAGGAAATAAGATTCCTTCTAGGTTTGGTTTTTGGGAAGTAGTTTGCTTGGATCTGAGAGCATAACAAAGATTAATCTCTGCCATAGCTCAACAGATATGCTCATATTTCACCAGATTCTGAATCCCTGCATTATACATCCGCCTAATGTTTTGGCCACAAAATAAAATGAGACCGGTCCGGATTTTGTTTTGTTTTTTTAAGAGTAAAACTTTCCTACAGTATATTCTTGTAGGGCTTGTGTTGACTTAAGGGACTTGTGAAGTTGTTGGGGTTTTTTACAAAAAGAAATCCAGGCAACGGGACTTCCTACTAAGATTTTTTAAAATGAGAAACACATAAAACAAATAACGTGGATGAACATAGTAAGCTGTACAATTAGTGTAGCGGAAAAGCTCAACACACTTAATATGTACCAACACCAACTTTGTGTAGTTTACAATATAATAAAATAAGCAGGCTCAGTAACAGCATAGCAACAGAATGTTGAGCTATTTTCATGTATAGGTTGTCCGGGGTATTTGATGACTTCGTACCTCCATGTAGATAATGATGATGATGATAAATATTTGTGTGGTGATAACAAGTTTTCTAAACATTTCTAGTAGGTAAAGTTCTTAACTTTTCTAAAGAAACATGTGGTTATGTGTCAATTACCAGGATAGCAAGCCATGGGAATCACTTCACACCTAGAAGTCTTGGTAGTGTATACTAGGGCTGGGGTGTCAGTATATGGAAACATCACCGCTGCAGACACCCAGATTGTTGACATCACATGATGCGGCTATCTGTGGGAAAGAAGAATTTCCCAGGACGTTCACAGGCTGGATAAGTCTTTGTGAAGAGTGTAACTTGAAACCTTCTGTGTGCACATGTTCAGGAAGTTTGTCTGACTTGCTAGAAGAACTGAACTGAAAGGACGTGTTTTTCTCTAGTGGTGTAATGTCAGAAATAAACATCATGTAAATAGATTTCTGACTTATTTTCTTTCCCCTGCGGAAGCAGGAGGGAGGGGTTGTGCATTTTACTCATGCTTGGGAAAATGTCGCCAATCAAAATCTCCCTGGTCTGTCTGGATGTCAGCCAGAGAAGGTTACCGGTATGCAAGCTCCGAGGACAGTGAGAGAGGCCAGCCTCTGTGGAGGGGGCTTGCAAACCAACATGGGGAACCTTTGTAAATCTGAAGGCCACATTCCTTTGGAAAACTTACAGGTTTCTCATATCATTGGGGGATGGGTAAAAGGTAAAGGACCCCTGACAGTTAAGTCTAGTCGCAGACGACTCTGGGATTGCAGCGCTCATCTCGCTTTACAGGCCGAGGGAGCTGGTGTTTGTCTGCAGACAGTTTTTCTGGGTCATGTGGCCAGCATGACTAAGCCGCTTCTGGTGCAATGGAACACCGAACCCAGATCAGCGCACGGAAACGCCGTTTACCTTCCTGCCGAAGCGGTACCTATTTATCTACTTGCACTGGCGTGCTTTCGAACTGCTAGGTTGGCAGGAGCTGGGACCGAGCAACGGGAACTCACCCTGCCGCAGGTATTCAAACTACCGACTTTCTAATTGGCAAGCCCAAGAGGCTCAGTGGTTTAGACCACAGTGCCACCTGCATACCTTGGTGGATGGGAGCTAGAGGCAAAAGTAGGCAGTGCAGTGGATGTGACTCTTATGCAGACTAGCATCACAGGTTTCTACCCGTACACCTCCCTCCATTCAGGAAAGCAAGATGATTTATCATGGTTCAGGTACAATTCAGCCAAGCAGAAGATCAAGCAGGATACAGAGCTAGCCTGATGAGAAGTGTGGACTCTCTTGACTTGACTTTTCAATTTCCTATTTACCAGTCCTCTCATTCTGGGAAGTTTCCTCTTTTGAAATCAAACGTGATCATGTTGGATTTTCTGGTCAACTGGAAATTTACAAGTTGCCCAGTTCTAAATTTTCTCTTTTGGATGTTTCCTTGATTTAAGTCTTCATCTCAAGATGATTAAAATGCCCAGCATTTTAATCAGGGGGACAATAGCATGTTTTCAGCACTAAAGTACTCTTGGGGCCCAGTTTGGCCACCCACAACAATTCTGTGGAGGAGCCTGCCTCTTTTTGGATTTCTATCTTACTGGACTCAATGCCTTCTTTGACATACATAGTTAACACCACCTCCCTTCTCCTTATCAGCTGCCCTTCTTTGTTCTTCCTATAGAGTCTATATCCTTAGATAATCAAGTCCTACTAGTTCCCTTCTTTCCACCAGGTTTCTGTTATGCTCACTATATCAAAACCATCCTCTAAGACCAAGCATTCATCCATCTTGCCTTGGAGACTTCTAGCATTAGCGTATAAACACTTCTGTACAGTCTCTCTTTTCAAGTTGTCTTTAGCACATGAGCGCATGAACTCAAGGCTGTTCCAGATAGCAAATTCTCATGTGCTTTGTCCAGTCTACTTAAGAATGATTCAGGCACTGAGTAATCAACAGAAGTACAGACTTTATATTCCCCCATGTCCCCATGTATGAGGAGTTTAAGCCCCATACAATGAGTATGACTTGGTGATTTAATGGATGACAGAAAAATGACTCACCATTTATTTGGAAACAATAGCTTCCTTGGTTAACTACTGCAGCAACTTCTGGTGCAGGAAAGGAAGTAAAACAGCATGTTGCTGTTTGCTGTGTGGAACAGTTGCTTTGAAATATTACACTGCGAGATATTTGCTTTTTGCATGGACCGAAGAAGCCTCTGTATTCTGCAACGTCTCATGGTCAGCTGGAAATAGCAGGCCTTGAAACCGAACCGTATGTATCACAAGGATTATTTTGAGAAAGGAAAACTCATCAGTTTGCTTCTGCTGAGCTCAAGCCTGGCGGTAAGCTAATAGGTAAAGATGAACTTGAGTATGTGTGCATTTGTGTTCGTTTAGAATACTTTTCTGATAGGTTTTAAGGTAAGAAAATGCTTAAGACCTCAAAGAGAATTTGAGACACCATCTTTCATCATCCTATGCATGGAACTAGCTGCAAGTTCTTACATAATATTTTAGTGTTATAATTGATGTGCTGTTAACTTTTGTTGATACAAGTGATGAAATATCAAACACCTGGAAGGGGGGTGGCTGGATAGGATGGTTCATTTCATTTCTGGCTAACATCCACAAGCTGTGCTTACTCCATCTCTATTATTTGATTGGTCAGATAGGCTTCTATGACTTCAAAAAAGGCAGCTAAATCTGGAGGAAATGTTATGCAGTGTGTAACAACAGTTCAGTGAAGACAGACATCCAATATGACAAAATTCTTATGCAGAATGAAATGTTTTCATGTGTAGCAATTTTGATGGGGGAGAAGGACCCATCGTACACTTAAGCCATTATTGGTGAAATACGGGAATGCTCTTCAAAGGATTACCCAGAAATCTGATATGGTTTTAGCTGTTACTGTAAGGGAATGGGGTGGAGGGCATTGATCAGAAACTAGTTCAGATGTCAAACTGGAATTAGAAGTAGGGATTGGAGGTGAGCTATGGGAACACGTGCATTCTCACCCCTCCATATTCCCGTACTCCATTTTTCTCTCTACCTGGGTTTGATGTCATGTGTGGATACCTGGGTCTTAAAATGGAACACTGCAACATTCCATTTGATACAATCTAGTCATGAGAATTTAGGATAACAC
This sequence comes from Podarcis pityusensis, assembly GCF_964106645.2. NCBI lineage: Eukaryota > Metazoa > Chordata > Lepidosauria > Squamata > Lacertidae > Podarcis > Podarcis pityusensis. Next base: position 25,816,860 of record NC_138042.1, read on the forward strand.
CCATGATCAATGGGTGCATGTATCCATTAGCTTAGAAAACCTAGTTCCTTTTACATCTGATCCAGCTCTTAAGAGATGTCATCTTTTGAGGATGAGGTGTGGGAAAATGCTCAGGAAGGAAGAGGGTGGCTGCCCATGTGAAGGAATGACTGCATAGAGCTGTGCACAGTTAATAGGAAGGGAGCCCAGGCTGCTGAATACAAGGGACAGGGACTTTTGTGTGGTGGCTCCCTGGAATGTTTTACTCCATATATTCAACCACAGTCTCCAATGATAGTGTTTTAGGAAGACTCTTTATGTTCAGGGTTGTCTACTGAGAAATTTTGGCTCCCTTGAACTATGATGCATATTTTCTTTCCACTGTTGCATCTAAGAGTAATAGTTTGCCCAACGAAAGAAAGAAGCATTTTCTTGTTTACAAACTGACTTTCGGTAGTTTCCTAGCAGATATTACTCTGCTTATGATTTTGCAATCTATGTAACTCACGCTGTGCAAAAACGTCCATGATTGCTTTTGCTTTGATTTATAGTTCTCTCTTGGTTATGTCTTCCACGAAAAAAATTTAAGAAACAGTAAGTGGAAAATAAGTACAGATAATGAACTGTTTCCCCCGTGAAGTCACTCAGTAATAGTTGCCGTGTTTTGCCACGTTTGCAGGAAGGAAACATTAGAAATCCAGTGTTCATACACCTCCGATCAACCTAAAGAAATTGTGTAATGTTTGACCTCTGTATCAGCAGTGTGCGACCTTTGCCTTGCAGAGGTCCTAATTGGCCAGCAGTGGTCCTAATTTGGCCAACAAGGTCATTTCCTCCAAGCCACACTCACCTACATCACACCAGACATCATGTTAAGTCCATGGACTGAGAGCTGAACATTTCAGTATCTGATAAACTGGCAAAACTGAATTATGATTTCTTGAAAGCTGTATGTCTCTGGATTGTAATTTCATGTGATACCCTGTTCTGACTGATTGCTTAAGCTTTTTACGGTGTCATTGAAAGGGCTGAAGCTTTCCTCACCCCTCTGTTTACTAATTTAAGCTATATGTGTGAACAAAGTGTCCAATTTAAATTTTTAGAACTGCTTTGGAAACCAAATAAATTTTCTTACAAATAACAAATTGTAATAATGTCCTCATCCATTATCATATTTGTGCTACAAGCCATATATCAAGAAAAGTTTTTCCCCTCCTTTATATTCAATATAATACATGACTTTACTTTAACTAGATATGTATTTGAAGTGTATTACACAATTGTAGGGATCTCTTTTACCTTTCCTCTAAGTCATAATATGAATAAATTAATTTTGATATAGGGGTCAGCAAACGTTTTCAGCAGGGGGCCAGTCTACTGTCCCTCAGACCTTGTGGGGGGCCGGACTATATTTTGGGGGGGAAATGAATGAATCCCTATGCCCCACAAATAACCCAGAGATGCATTTTAAATAAAAGGACACATTCTACTCATGTAAAAACACGCTGATTCCTGGACCATCCACAGGCCGGATTTAGAAGGCCTTAGTTTGCCTACCAATGCTATTACAGTTAGACGGATTTCAGTGTAAGCACATTTAATGTAATTTTACACAATGCGTGCGACTTTTATGTTATTGTTAAGAAACACCTAGTAACTTTTTTTAGTTCAGCAACTGTTCAATGTGCACATGCTTTTTATTTTGATATGCATATGTTATTTATTTACAAATGTTACAGTGCTATCATTTCCCAATGCCTAACATTTAATCTTTTATTAAATTTAATTTTAATGCATGGCACCTTTGTAGTCATCATCTGAGTCCTCTGCAAAGTCCAAATTTGTTTTGTTTTCTGTGTGCTGCATGATTGCAGCTCGCACAGAGCAGTGCAAGTAAGTGAATTGGATAGCTTTGAGCAGTTTGGAAACTGACAGGTATGCACATACTTGCACAGCTACATTTCCCAAACTGCAGTGGGTGCTGCTGCTCTCTCATATCAATGCTCAAACACTTTGGAAGTGTTTGTCCTTGATTTTAATGTCCTTGATTTTAAAGCTGTACACACGGCTAGAATCTTGAATCATTTTATTGTACGCTCACAAAATATTTTTTTATTAGGTGGCAGTGTGTAATGGAACATTTTGAAAAGCTGTACCCCTCTCTCTACCTGAGACCTGCCTCTTAGATCTCAACTCTTTAAAACAAACTCTGCTTTACTTTATTTCAGCAGGAGATCTCCAGAGGAGCTCTGTTCTTGCAAGAGAATCCTGGTGGAGCATTTGCTTTTAATGATAATTTTTAATTAATCCTTACATTTTTAATAGAACTGTAACAAGTAGCATCTACACAGAATAAAATGCCTTTATGTGTTCCACAAAGCTTTGATGTGTCAATATATCTTTTTGCCTTCTTTATGATGTTCTTATTGATTAAGTGGGGTGCCTCCTAGTCTTTGGATATGGTTCGCTATGTTTCAATTAAAATGAAATACGTATGTCATGTTTTGTTGCCATTGTTGTTGTTTTGCAGGGTTTGTTTCAAGCAGCTGGAACGTGGTGCCATGAGACAGTCTGTCATCCATGACACATTGGGATTATCATGATCGAATACTCCACTTTGATTTTAACCAGTGGCCAAGAGCTTTGTATGGTCAGCAACAAGGACCGGACTTTTAAAGACAGTATAACAGGTAAGGCCCATGGTACTTGTTGCCTTCGTGGTATCTTCATAAGGCTTTAAAGAAAGGAACTTTGGCTAGTGATTCTGTTGCATATTGTTTTTCAGTTTCTTTGCTGTATCAGTGCAGCAGATGGCTTGACATAAAAGCTGTTGTTCTTTTACTGTGCGATCTCAGACAAGCATGTGTAGTTTAATGGATCCTTCTCTTCTTCAGCTGCACAAAGGTTAAAAAGAAAACACACATAAAAAGGTATAATAAAATTAATCACATAACCCAGAATGGCAGAATGGAGCAGACAGACATTATATTTACTGTCTCACTCAGGCGATGACAAGGTAAATACTCGTTTAGCCATTTAAAAAAAAGTATTAGATTTGCCAGGTTAGAATACTTGCAGAAGCAATCACATTTGTGTTCTTTTTATATCCTCGTCAAACTGCCTTTGTACAAACACAGATGTGAAAAGCGCATTTCAATTTCAGATTCACTATTACCGAATAGCGTTCTTTCCTCTCTCGTAAAATTGAAAGGTACCAATTTCTCTTATGTTCTCCCTTGTCAGTGCCTCTCGCTCCATTCTCTGCCATCTCCTTGCCCTCAAATATTAAAACATTCCACAAGAGAAATCTTGAGGTCACTTTCAAATAAGCATGGTTATTATAGCACCACAATGTTAAACATTTATCAGTTTTTATCCCATGGGGCAGGGGAAAGCGCTTTGAAAACCGGAAGGGTTTCATGATTTCATGATGAGGATATTTCAGAAAATTTCTAAGATTCCAAGAATCAAAGTGTTACCATGTGTCCTTGTCTATACGTGTAATATATTACACAGATATATACGAATGCCACATTTGGATCTTTAACCTACAGTTCTGGTGTAAAGGAGAGAGGATTACAAATGAGCTGGGAAACCTGAGTTTATTATGGAAATATTAAAGTGCATATACGTAAGTACATAGGCAGTATTTAGAGTGGACAGGGCATTATTTAGCCAAATCTAAAAAGACATCAGAGAAGGAACTGGCAAACCACTCCAGTATTTTGCCAAGAAAACTCCATGGACATAAAAAAGGAGAAGCTTTGAGAAGAAAGTGAGAGTTTCCAAGGCATGCTCTGGTTCATGGGGTCACGGACAGTCGAACACGACTAAGACAACTAAACAACAACAACAAAAAGACATTACTGCAGGGAATTGGGAAAGAAATGGAACAGCAATAGGAGGAGAGAATCTAATGCAAAATAAAGAGCATGGGAAAGGATATGGGCAGCTATGGGCAGGTTTAAAATTTCATCTGCGTAAATGATTTCAGAAAGAGATCCTTTGGATTGTATCAAACCAAGTTTTCCCCCCAGAATAGACACTTTGAAAATAATGGGCCTAAGTTAATCAGGCCCATTAATTTCTACTGGTTTACTCCAAATATGTTGTAACATCGGATGCAACGCATTGTGTGGAATTTGGAGGAGGTGGGCAGAGTCATTTTAGAAACACGTGTTTGGTGATACCTCTTCCTTTCTAGATGGCATGATCAAGAGTTTCCCATCTCCATTGCCATCAGGGAAACAGAAACTCTTTTGAAGGTGAGGGAATAACAAACATTAATAATGAAATTGAGAAAATAGTGTCCCATTCAACTCTTGATCAACTCTTGTTACATTGGTCATCATGCTATAAGATACACAGAGCCGATCTGTCATTTGTTTGGTGCATCAACAGGAAGACTTTTGGCTGGTCCTGTTGTTCTCAGCTCTACAGGGACATATACCACTTGGATAAACTGGACAAAGCCCAGATGACATGTGATAAAATATAGGTTGCAAGAAGACCTGAACATAGACCAGATAGTTCTTAGTACAGTCATACCTTGGAAGTCGAACGGAATCCATTCAGGAAGTCCATTCGACTTCCAAAACGTTCGAAAACCAAATCGCGGCTTTTGATTGGCTGCAGGAAGCTCCTGCAGCCAATCAGAAGCTGCAGAAACCCCATCGGATGTTTAGGTTCCAAAAGAACATTCGCAAACTGGAATAATCATTTCCAGGTTTACGACGTTGGGGAGCCAAAACGTCCAAGTTCCAGGGCATTCGACAACCAAGGTACGACTGTATTCAGATTCTTCTTGCAAAATGGCCGCTCACCTGGAACTCCAGTGAAACGCAGTTTGTGACCTGGCACAGCCGTGGCTCAGTTCTGAGGCCCTAGGGTCATGGTGCAACCATTGGAGAAATTGGGAGCCTCCCCCAGATGTCACCTGGTAAGGCTTGAAAGCCCATTTGAATTGGTCTATTGGAGCTGAGAAGGGGCATGGCTACAGCAGTGGATCTGTCTTCATTTAGGTCCAAGAGAGGGCTCGGCCTGCTCAGATTGTCCTTAGATCTTCCACCCTCCCGACCCTTTTCTAAATGGTCCTGCCCAAAGGCAAGCAGGCAAGGCAACATGCAGACTTTGCTATGGAATATTGAGTCCACCATGGGAGGAATTTTTCCTGCAGACAAAGTGGCTGGTCTGCAGGTTTTTGCCTACCTGTTAGCAATCATCACAACTTTGAGTGGATAAGGTAGTGGGTTGCAACTTTAGCCTATTGGGTACCCTACTAAAAGGGGTCTGGAAGGCATGTCTCTGTCTGAGGGTCAGGGGGCCATAGTACCCTTCCAAGTGGTGGCCCTGAAGGGCTCACCCTAATTTGATGTATGTCAGACCCACTATTCAGGGTTCATCAACCCTCTTGTCAACCAGCAGAAGGATTGCTTGTTAGTTGATACATTCCCAATGCCTTTGCCAAAACCTAATTACATCTGAAATTTAAAAAAATTGTGATCTATTTCAGCACAATACTGAGGTCCTGAGTCTCATTTCTACCTTGAGTAGCCCTGTACCTGGGCCCCATGTTTCCTCCACCTGGGTCCAAGGGGTGCTGGATCCTGGGGGCAGTGGCATTTCACCCCGCCCCCCAGTTATTAAGGAGGGAGCTGAGGCCCCTCAATATCCTTCGGCGATGTCGGCCTGAGTTGCAGCGCCAATGCTGCGCCCCCAATAGACCAATCCTGCTAACCTTTTTTCAGTGCTACCATTGATCTGTCTTATAAAGAAAGAGATAATTTAGTAGCAACAAATGGGGAAATATTGTCCATTTGCTGTACATCACTGCTTCAGGGGACATAAAACAATAATTACACCAAGAGGCAGCTTTATAAACCTCATTACAAGTCTATCATGCGTGTCCCCTGACTTCAAGATAAAATTATTCAGTTGAGTGTATTTGTCTCTGATATTTTCACCAAGGCAGCGCTGCATATGTGACACTTTGTTATTCTGGAGGGTGCTTCTGATGGAGGAAAAATCATCAAGCTGATGTCTGGAATAAGGCAACACATAATTTGAGAGGAAAACACATTGATTCTGTTGCCATTACTGAGAGGGGGGCTGGGCGGGGGGGGGGGAAGGCTGCTGAGAAAAGCCTTCTCTGAATTTGCATGGCAAGTTCCCGCCTCCCCCCAGTGGAAATAAAGACACCTGACACAGATATTTAAGGTTAATGGGCTAAATATGGCCACAACTTTATTGGTTACAGGTGATGAGCGGTATTGGCTTAGGCATTGGTCCTAACCGACTATCCGGCTTCAGCCTGCTTGCTTGAAGTCCAGGAAGGGTTAACCACCAGTATAGGGAGCCCTGCTGAGGCACGTCAACTAGGAACTCCCCCAGGGTCACCGCTCGGGAGCATGCCTTAGGCCCTCACCTCCATAGGCTTCGGACAGGGCCACGCCCCCCGGAATCCTTTATCGGACTACCCTTCAATACGCGGGGGAGGTGATGGCGCTTCCTCCCCCCCTTCCATCTACATAACAATACCAATACCAATGCCTAACCGCTAATACCAAGGAAGTTGTGACGATTTGCTACGAGGTAGGCAAAAAAACCAAGTGGCTGGTGCCAGTTTGCCAAGTGGAAAAATTCCTACCAGGCCCCTTAATGGCGACCAACCGAGGTCCATAGCAAGGTCAAAGACGGAAAAATACCTTAAAGGGCGGGAGGGTGGGAAACTGGAGCATCTGGAAGCGGCAAAGAGGGAGATCTCAGGGCGCCCCTGCGTTAAATGGAGCAGGCCACGCCCCCCAGGCCAGCCAATTGGCTGGCCAGGGGATGACGCAATTGGGATTCCCTCAATCGCGCGGAGGCTGAGAGCCAGCCTCCGCACGCATGGTGGGAGGGTGAAGCCCGCAACCACACCTCCTTCTACGTCGGAAGTGGCTTTGCCACCTCGGTCTCAGATAGTGAATTGCGAGGGAGGGCATTTCAGGGATGTTCGGGGATGGGAGGAAAATATACAAAGAGGTTTGCAGTGGAAGGGTGCATGTTTATTTTAAATGTTCGCTGAATGGAGGCGGCTTGACTTTCATGTTCTTTTTCCTTGGGAGGTGAAAGCGATGTGGTTTGGCCTGCAAGAGCTCTTTCGGTACATGACTGGAGGCCACTGATTCCTGCCCTGGGGTTTACAAACCTGATTAATGGTTAAGAGCTTCCTACATCCCATGTGTGTGTGTGCAGAAAAAACAAGGTTGCTCACATAATGGAACTTTCCCTCTTCCCCAACTCAGGCACACCCTAGACCTGTTCCGGGGTTTCCTCAACCCTCCAGTGCAGATTTAGAGGACATAGGAGGCACATAGCGGGAGGAAAGAGAGCAAGGGGAGTCCTGCTTTGTGAATGGACCTCACTCCTTGCACACAACAGTTTAGTTTAATCCCACCCTAAATTAGGATGCCAAATGTGTTTCTTCACAAAAATTCCAAAAGAATGTTCAGTTTAGATGCTTACATATTGGTCAAATGATACCATGCTCGTAATGTGGACCGCGGAAAGTGATATTTATGAAGTACAGTCGTACCTTGGATCTCGAACGCCTTTGTTCTCAGATGTTTTGGTTCCCGAATGCCGCAAACCCGGAATTGAGCGTTCCGGTTTGCGAACATTCTTTGGAACCCGAACATCCAACGAGGCTTCCGTGGCTTCCGATTGGCTGCAGGAGCTTTGGTTTCCGAATGTTTTGAAAGTCGAATGGGCTTCCGGAACAGATTCCATTTGACTTCCAAGGTACGACTGTAACAGAATTGTACAGCTAACTCAAACTCCTGCATATTGGGCCACCACTTTCACAGATTACATTAGAAACTTAGAAAAGGTATGTGTCTCTACCTGTTTCACTGCCAGAGAAGCAAGGTCTTTGGCCCAGGTAGGAGACTGAACTAGGTCTCAGAATGCCTGGGAGCCTCATGTAAGTCGGTTTCCCACTAAGGTATTAGCTAGGCTGAAGTTTACTTGGCTTAATTGAACATTTCCTTTAGACCTTCCTTGATAGCTGTTTTAAGAGCTTGTTATATGAGAGGAAACTTTTTATCATCTTTTAATTGTTTTTAGGGCTATTTTATTAGTATCATACTTTACATAAATTTCTTTGGGACTCCTTTCATTTGTGTGAAGCTATTATTATTACTAGGGACGCGGGTGGCGCTGTGGGTAAAACCTCAGCGCCTAGGACTTGCCGATCGCATGGTTGGCGGTTCGAATCCCCGTGGCGGGGTGCGCTCCCGTCGTTCGGTCCCAGCGCCTGCCAACCTAGCAGTTCGAAAGCACCCCCGGGTGCAAGTAGATAAATAGGGACCGCTTACCAGCGGGAAGGTAAACGGCGTTCCGTGTGCTGCACTGGCTCGCCAGATGCAGCTTGTCAGGCTGGCCACATGACCCGGAAGTGTCTGTGGACAGCGCTGGCTCCCGGCCTATAGAGTGAGATGAGCACACAACCCTAGAGTCTGGCAAGACTGGCCCGTACGGGCAGGGGTATCTTTACCTTTACCTTTACCTATTATTATTATTATTATTATTATTATTAAAACAACCTGGTGTCTGCAGTATCCTGGAATTATCCTTTTTAGCATAGCAGCACATGACGTTATAAAGAAATCAAACTAGGGGGCGGGTATGAAATGAACCCTTTGGCAAATCAGCATTTAAATCGTATTCATTTTTTTCTTTTCATAACCCACGACTTGCACCTTTCATGTTCTGCTCGTTAAAAAAAAAGGCTTCTTATGCTTCCTTTGTACTTATGTTGAGAAATACCAACTGCTTTTTATATTAGAGTTCTATTTATAAATACTTTCTGCTTCTTAACAAATGCCTTGTGTTGTGCTGCCAAATTCTGTGGGGGTTTTTCCTGACTATTGCACTGTCGATGATTAAACCAACAGATTGCTGCAGTTGCCACATACCTTTGTCAGTCTTCTAATATACCATATTCTTTAAAGAGCCCTGGGAATGTGATTTTACCTGTGATCCAGAAGTCTTAATTAAATACAAACAATTTTGAAAGACAGTGGAATTACTATGGGCATGATCCAGCCACAAAATCCCTAATGGAAGCGCTACACCCATAGACATGAATGAGACTTAAAAGTGCTGAACGTTGGTGAATTGTGCCCTGTGATTCCCTCCCACCTCACCATTAATAGTTTTGTGTACATCCTTAAAGGAGGATGTAGACACCACAGAAAAAGCCAGCAGGAAAGCTCTGTTGTCTCCACTCCAAAGGTTTCATCTCTCCACTGTGATGTATTTGCCATCTGCTTTGCTGATAAAAATGGTTTCACTCTGTCCAGTGCGTAAGCTTGAGGCATTGAGGTTTTGGTTCTTGATTGGATATCATGTTGATGTATAAGGGGTCTATGCATGCAGAGAAAAGGGCAAGAAAGGGTTCTGTTAGGTGTGCTGGTTAATTTTGGGTGTGTTTGTCCTGCACTTGCAACTAGCTAAGCATGTGAGAATGAGTCAGCGAGCATCTGAGAATGACTCAGCACAATCTAAAGTATAAATGCACTTGTGTTTGAAGCAAGTTTGCTGTTGGCCCATGCCCTTGGTCAGAGCCTAGTCTGTGTTGGAACCCTGCAAAAGTGTGCAGCTGGAAAGACTATATATTAGAACTTTATGTAACCTATGAGCTGTGGAACTGCATTATACTGTCAGCAAGGGGACTGACCCTACCTAGAACTGTCTGCTCTTTTTCTGTTCCATTGGCACACTCTGCCGGCTTGTTGAATTGGTACTCTGCACATGCCCCACTTGCTGGTAGTTATCAGTTCAGAAGGGTATATTTGTGAATAAGAACCATGTCCAGTTTGGCTGGCGAAAGCTCTTGGAAAAGTTGGACCTGCTGCTGTCTGGAGTGATTGGAGCTACTCTTAGATAAATCAGTTTGCCAGATATCCTCAAATATGCACATCATTCTGCATCTGCTTCTTTTTAAGAAGTTATCCTAGTACTTACTGGCCTATCTCCATCCTGCACTTGTTTGGGGAGAGCTGTCGAGAAAGTGGCCATTCTACCAACCTAGGCAAGGCACTAGGACTGCATTTGTGGCCTGAATCATTAATCTCCACTGGAAAATTCATAGGAGCCATTGGTTCCAATGTGGAATTTCAGACATCTTTATTAACTGTGAGATGATGGTGACATAGCATTACCACACGAACTCTTTAAGGCATGCTCCCTAGGTGTGCAATTCAAAATGTAATGTATTGTTGTGCAAGGTGTGTTTACAAACACTTATGACCTACTAGTACATTCCCCGGGGAGACGTTTTTGGCAGCAGTTCCCACACATGCAGTGGCAAATGAGATCTGCTTCTGCCTCACAGATGAAGTGGCTTTCAGTTGCAGGCCTTGGAAAGGCTTCATGGCAATGTGTTCAAGTAGTTCTGTACTGTTCTATCAGAAGTGTGAAGCCTGCTGTAAATGTTGAATTTTGTTATGATCGACTATAAATAGGTTCCAAAACCTGGTTGTGTGGTGTTCCTGATGCAAATCTTTGGAATATGTGCCAGCAGGTGTTGAATGTGTTTTATGCTCAGAAATGTATGGCTGGCTATTGCGCTCATTCTCATTTACAGTATTTATGTTAATATATCTTTTTATAAAAACCCTGGATAAACGCTAGATCTTATTCCTGTTACTTTGGAATATTGGTGAGGGAAAGCAGTCTGCCTTGAGAGCCTTTGGTGAACTGAATGTAAAAGTAAATAAAATACTTAGTGGGTAGTTCTCTATAAGCCAGTGGCGTCCAAACTTTTTTCAAGGAGGGCCAGATTTTATGAAGTGAAGGGCCGTGAGAGCTGACCAAAGGGCCAACCAAAGTTGTTGACCTTTTTTTAGGACTGAAGTTGTTGAAGACCCCAAAAAAAGACTTTGGACATGCCTGCTATAAGCAGTGGCAGAGGAATGGGGGGGTGCGGCCCGCCAGGGGTGTCATCCCTAGTGGGGGGGGTGACATCGCTGCACTGCACCCTGGGACACTCACTGCAAGCGGTGCCCCCGGGACGCTAGCCATGCCCCCGCAGGCAGCTAGTCCCACCCCCAGGTGCACAGCATGTGCGCCACTCCAGGTGCTGGAGCAGCCAGCTCCACCTCTATAAGTGTCTATAAGTGAATAACTTTTAGACAAATTCTGAAATGTCACACACACTACAGCTACATTCTATTAGCAATTGAGGAATGTCACTATTTAATTCCAAAATCCCTTTTGTGTGGTAGCATACAAATAAGAAGCCTGATTTTACATAATATAGCACACTTCTTTCCATGGTTTCTCATTGCGTGCAAGGTCCCTTGTATCACACAACAAAGGTGTATGTGGTCAAATCAAGACCCTAAATTCAAAGCTCGCATGTTTTCTTTTCTTGTTCTTATCTTTGTGTTCTGGGATTTATGTGAGACACTGAGATACACATCTGCTCCTCCAAGTTTATTGCTTTTAAAGTGATCTCTGCTATCTGCTGGATAATAACTGACATTCATTCTGTTTCTTCTCTTATGACCGACAGTGGCATCTGCAATTTTTCTTTAAGGTTAAGGTTGTGGCAGGATTTGGCAAGCCTGTATTAAAAAAAATAAAAATAAAAAAATCAGTCATTACAGTTAGAGTCAGCTCAGGATATTTGAAAAATAGCTATCTCTTCTGGAAAAATACAGAAATAATGTTTTTTTAAAACAAAAAATATAACTTGATTGAAATCATTCTTTTTTCCCATTTCATTTTATGGTCTTTCAAGATCCAGGGCAATGCAAGTCTAAGTGAAATATTACTTAACTGTTATATACAGAGCAGGCATTTTGATAGCAGGAAACAAGAGAGAAGATGCTTTAATAGAATGCATCATATTCATAATTCCATCAATTTGCTTTATTGTGGTTCAGGCATATACACACCTTCTTCTTCTCTGGCAATGACTCAAGGCTGAGTAAGATTGTCTTCCATGAATATGGTTTTAACAGTGTGTCCGTAATTGACTATGGAGGCCAATTCTGGATTCACATGTCCTTCCACAGTGGGGACATAGGTTTCTGGGTGGGAGTTGATCATGGTGAGGGTTTGCCAAATGTACCTTCCCCTTAGCTCATTTCTCCATTTTGTCCTGAGTTCGTGCTTCTTCAAAGTCCATGGCACCTTTTGTAAAGACTGTTCTTCAATTGGAGCGCTCGCTACAATTGCCATCAGGTTAAAGCACTCCAGATTTTAAGAGTTCGGTTCCAGCAAAGTGATCTGCAGCTTGAGTTAGGTGATGGAGCAGCAGTGATGGAGCAGGAGGCCCTGAGCTTGGTTGCCTCCCCCTTCTTCTCTTACTACCAACATCTGTTAGAAACAGTTGCTGTTAGGCTGAGGGCAGAGTAAGGCAAAGAAGACAGGAAGCCAAAGGTGGACCAAAGTCTCTTGGTTGATCAGAATAGTGAATGAGCCTGACAGAAAGCCTTTCTAGGTGGTAGTATCTGGCCTTCCCCATCCCACGGGAAGCTTCCTTCCTGGTTTCGCTCTGTCCCTGCTCTTTCTCTCTTTAGTCAGGGCCTGATGTTGTTGCAGAGACATGTCTCTGTCTGACATCCCTCACTTTGTCAGCTCAAGACCAGCTTAACGCTTGACACTGTCATATTGCTGGAGGCCCTGAGAAGAGAAGGAAACCAAAAAGAAACAGCTGTTCAGGTCATTGAGGCATGAGGCCTTCATGTGATATAAGTTGTGGCAAATACTAGGACTCATGCTGTTGGTGGGAACCGCAGCCTGAGGGACGACTCATAGCAGTTGCCATGTTTGTGTGATAGTGGCCTCTTTTTTTGCCTACAATGCACCAGAGTCAAAAAGTCTGGCACGTGGCATTTCAGTGAAATAAAGACAGCGGTTTTGACCCTCTAGGACAGGGATGGGAAACATTTGTTTCAACCAAAGGGCTGCATTTCCTCATGGACCTCCTCCTAGGGGGTTGTGTGCCTGTAGTGAATGGTCCCAGAGGCAGAGGTGGTTGGAACAATGGATGAGGCTCTTATTTCTGTACAGTAGGCTACATTTAATCAGATTTCTGTCGCTTTACACACTTGAGGCTGGAAGGAAAACAAACTATTCAAAACCTCAAAATGTTATAGAAATTCTCATCATTGCCCTTAGCATGGAACACTTTCATAAAAGAGGTATGTGCTTTGCTGAGATAGTGGAACTTCTGCTTCAGTCAAGAAGTCTCAAGGCTTTCTGCTTCCAGAGAGTCCAACACAACTTCAGCCAGAAAAGGCAGCCATAATAGGACAATTAGTAATGTCGTGCTGAGTCTGCTTGTGTACGTATAAATCCCACTGAAATCCGGGGTAAACCAGTTTAGGATCAGCCTGTAATTTTTCCTTTCCCTCCTGCTTCCAGGTTTGTATTTTAGATTACAAAGGTGAGCTATCTGTGCCTCTAAAAGAAACTTATATGGCCCAGTGGGCCGTATTGACTCAGTCCAGGTCAATAATCTACTCCCAAAATGCCTTTGAGAACTCCCTCAGTAATATTTGGATGAAATGAAATTCTGTAAGCTCGTTCCTGAAATGTGTTTCAATTAAAAAGCAGTCAGCATCTTCACAAGTTTATTTGTCTTAAGGGTCTTAAAAAAAAAAAAAGGCTTTAGCATTCTATCCATCATTTTATCATCTTCATCAATCATTAAATTCCAGCTCTTTGGAAAGCTTGGTAAGCAACACAGAAAGTTCCTTCCACAACAGTGAACCTTTAAAGCAGCAATATTATGTTGACCAATAACTTTGACTAAATAAAATAAATAAATAAATAAATAAATAAAGCATTATGTAGATGAGCAGCTTGTCGAGTCAGGAAGTTTTTTAAAGATGCAACATGGATAGGGTTTTTTTTCTAAAATCATCACCATTGTTTAATTTGTCTGCCGCTTTTCCAATAGGTAAAACCACGCTCATGGCAGCTTACAACATGACAAGATTTACATGATTACAAAAGCACCAGAGAAGGTGTGTAGCTCATCGCTAGATCATCTGCCAAAGGTCCCAGGTCCAATCCCTGTTGTGTTCAGGTAGGGCTAGGATAGACTCCTTCCTGAGACCCTGGAGAGCCACTGAGTTAGATGGGCTAAAGGTCAGAGTTGGTATAAGGCAGCTTCATAAGAACAGAGGGCTGGCCTGCTGGGGGCAGTGACTATTTGGTGATGGGCAATCAATAGCTGTGCTGTTAATAGTGAAAAATGCAGGAATCCATTATGGAAGAAAGAGGTATCATGCCACCGTCGGGAGAATCAAAAAGAGTAACATTATTTTCATGAATTGCCATTACCAAGCTGAATTTGCCCATCTAGTCCAGCATCGTATTCTTCTAGTGGCCACACAGATGCCTATGGTAAACAGCACTCTGCTCTCCTGCAGTTTCCAGTAACTGTTATTCAAATGTATACTGCCCCCCCCCCAGCAGTGGAAGAAGAACATAGCCATTAAGGTTAATAGCCATTGATATCTTCCACAAAGTTGTCTAATCTTTTTGGTGGCCACCACTGCTTCTTGCAGGAGTAAATTCCTTAGTCCAGCTTCCTATGTTCTTACACCAAAATCATATGCATCTCCACCCCCCACCCAATTTTGTCCTATTCAGAGCCAGCTGCAAGCTGCCCTCTGATGCCCCTGCCATCAACGAGTCCCTGTCCACAGGCTTTCCTGGTGGTAACAGCTGACTTTTTGAGCCAGCATTCGTCAGGGACATTGTGGGAATTTTAAAATGGCTTCTTGAAAAGCCAGCTGCTCAGGACGGTTTGGTCCAGTCCAGGGGTGGGGTTCATTGTTCTGTACCTGTTCATCTTTTTTTTAACACATCGCTGTTGCTCAAACTTGGTCCATAGCAGTTTGCATTTCGTTAAATTTGAATGATCTTGGCCTGGTATAACGTTTTGTGAAAATAATGTCCGTGTGTGTGTGTGTGTGTGTGTTTCTAGTTCATGTGATGATGGCGTGATTGTCTCTTGCAAACAGATGTTGCTTTATTTTGATCTGCTTACTACTGTACTACTACTGCTACAGCTGCTCACTGCCCGTCATCATGTAACCATTGACCCCAGGTAGTTTTACTTTAAGCCTCGTTTATTTATTTAATTTAGCAAAAATTAAATAGCGCTTCATTGTAACAAAACTTCGACTTACAAAAAACTGTGAAATATTTATTTGGGACGGGAAACAGAACAGTGGTACCTCAGGTTAAGAACTTAATTTGTTCCGGAGATCCATTCTTAACCTGAAACTGTTATTAACCCGAGGTACCACTTTAGCTAATGGGGCCTCCTGCTGCCACCGCATGATTTCTGTTCTCATTCTGAAGCAAAGTTCTTAACCCAAGGTACTACTTCTGGGTTAGCGGAGTCTGTAACCTGAAGTGTCTGTAACCTGAAGCATCTGTAACCTGAGGTACCACTGTATTTAAGATTGTTCTCTGTGTCAGTGCTTTTCTTCTGGAAAAAGGTGCCAGTACTGTATACCCTTGAGTACCCGCCCCCCGCCCCCCAAGAAGAAGAAGAAAGCTCTGGTCTTTGTGTGAATGACAGATCATCAGAAAGACATCCCCTGTAGGGGAAAAGCCTTGAACACCAGAGCAAGTACTGTCCTTTCCCTCGTCTTCTCTTCCCATTCTTCTTGCAAAGCTGTGAATGGCCACATGCAGAAGAAAAGTTGGCAAGGGAAATAATGACTAAAAGGGTTTGTAAAGCCTTGCTTTATTTATTTTTTTCTTGGCAGTGGGGAAATCACTTTGGGCATTACTGCATCGATTAAAAAGACACTTGGAAACATAAAAAAGAGAAAAATGAAAACAGTTAAATCATTTATTAAAAAAAACATTTTTATAACAGAATGATATGTTACATTCAGATATTTTTTCAGATAAAACATCATTTGTTTAAAAAATCTTTTTTAAAAAAAAAACCCTTGCATCTAGATTAAACTTATCCACTTATATAAACAAGCAACATTAACAATAAATATTTTAGCAAGATCCACATTTTTAGTAAGCCCCATATTTTTTGTATTGGGATGCATTACAGGACTTCAGAATGACTTCAGCTTTGTACAGCAGTATATTAGACTGTGGCTCTGCGACGCTCAGAGAATACACATTTTAGTAGGCTAATTCCAAAACAATGACAACAAACAGAGTAATGTTCATATGAGAAATCATTGTTAAACAAGTTCTTGGCTCAAAAGCAGTGTCTTTTTTTTGTTTTAATGTTCTTGTTAAAAGATCACTAGCACTCGCATGTAAAGCAACTGGTTCCCCAAGCTGGCACACAAGCAAACAGCTGCAGAGCTCATATTCACAGTTGATTATTGGGAAATTCTCTACCATCCCTATTCCTGCCAGAGTGCTGGGGACCAGGCAGCTGTCCAGGGTGCTGAATGCTAACGCCAGACTATTTATTCTATTCCACACAACACCTAAAATCTGTTCTTGTGGTTTTCTCAGTTTCACCACCTCCAGCTTTCTCCTACACCTGCATTCTCTGATAAGGGAACAGCCACCATTTGCTGAGCATTAGATAATTTAAAATGAGGTCAGTTGCAAGAGCAGCAATAAAATTCCACCCTGTCATATAATCCAGCCTACCCCTGCCAGCATAACCAACGGTCATGGATAATGAGAGTTACAATGCAAAATATCTGAAGGGCACCAGGTTTGGAAGGGCTGATGTAGTTCCTGTTTAGTATATTGGTTGACTGTGGTGAGCCAGGTTGAAGAACAGTAGAGTCAAAAACGGCATTGCTGGCCTCTTCAAGCTCCGGCATGGTTCCAGCCCTAGATAGCCAATTGGTACTTGAACTGACCTGCCTAAGTCCAGTATTTATCTTTTCCCCAAGCAACAGCCTGCTTTCGGTCTTGCTTGGTGTTAGGGACTAGCTGGATGATGAGGAATGGCAGGAGGTTCCAGCTGGAGAATCCCATTGGGAAGCCTCAGAAGAGGAAAGCTCCAAACCAGGGGAGTGGTGGTGGGACAATGAATACAGAGGAGAAATTGGGGGGGGGGGGTGGATTCTGAACAAGCAGCAGGCTTGAGTGAGAGAGAGAGACAGAAAACATTGCAGACATCTAAGGAGGTGAGGGCTGAAGCTGCAACAGATTCACAGAAGCCAGAAGATCCTACTGTGTTTAGTTCTCCCCCGTTGTCTCCAGGGGTTTTGCATGCTACAGAGTAGAGAGCTCAGGGAGACTACTAGGAAGACTGGATTGTGATCTTTTAATCTGCATCCAGCCTACACATTCCCCTTCCTGTTCCCTGAACTATCTGCTGGCTCCCTGCTCCCCATTCCCTTTGGGATGATAACCTTGGCTTCAACACCGCTAATGAATAACTCAGGTCTTAGACAGCCCTTAACCCGAGTGACACCTTAAACTTCAGGTCAACAGCACTACCAATATTGGCTGCTGATGGTATTCAAGAATGTCTCTACCTATAGCAAAGATATTTTGGCCCAGAACTTAGAAGCTCCATATGGAATGATTAGAGCTTGTTACACAGGTGGTTCTCATACAGAGGTGGCTAACACATAGCTTATGGACTAGAGTTGGCAGTGCATGAGATTTTTCCATGGCCCTAAAATGTGTGCTTATAAAAAAAAGTGGTATGGGTTGGTTGATTTGTTTAAAAATAGAGATTCCCCATTGTGATGCCAAAATATTTTTGTGGCCCCTCAGGGACCCTCCAAAATTGTTCATTTTTAAAAAAATTAAAAAATCTGACTGCTCCCATAGGTGTTAAATAGAAGAAATAGAATCTAGTACACATCAGTGGGTTCTGAGAAGATTTCCAAATCAACATTGGAGTATCTATGGAACACAATACCATATTTTTAAATTTTTCATCCAAGCATTACTATTTTTTTTTAAGACAGCGATTTTCCTATTCATGTTCAGAAGTGAATCAGAATTGCCAGAAACTCTGCATTTAGATCCACACCAAAACCACTCGATATTCTGTGTGATTCCCTAGTTTCACACATCAGCAATTCGGCTTATCATCCAGATGATGGGTCTTATACAAGGCTTGACTTTAGATCAAGGACAATTCCCCCCTCCTTTCATTTGGGATTTAGAGAGTGGAGGATCCCTACCCCTGTTGAGTGAAGAATGATACTGTTATAATGAGAGACAGAGACTTCATCTTCACTCCAGTACACAGGAAAAGCCTCCTCCCTTCAAGAGGTCAGGCTGATGGGGTATGATTAGGATGATGCAAACTGATGGCACTGCCCTAACAAAGAAAATGTCCTTGTTGCCATTATAAACAAGGAAAGCAAATATGTTTGGCCGTCACATATGATAGAGCTAAAAATCAGTTTCTTATGAAGTTCCTAATCCGGATTTATGCAATAGTTCATGGTCTGTCAAGTAAATAATATACATTTTAAGAAGTCCCAGAGTACACATTTGAAATGATGGGTTGTAGCAGTTTCAAATGAGCTGTCATGGTCTATTGAGTAAATTCTTTCTTTTAAATATATGCCTTAATATATAGTTGCATGATGAAATGCTTTTTTTCAAAAAAACAAACCCTTGGAATCTTCAAAGGATTTGAAATGCATCATAAAATTTCTTTGACTCCTAGATAATTTTTTAATGGTTAGGACTGAAAGCAAAACCAATGAAAGCAAGTCATATCTACAGTGTATAATAGTAACAATGTGTACCTATATGTTTGTTTTCACGAAATCTCATCTTTGAAATATAAAAAATTTCTTTGATGCGCAGTTCCGTAGCAGCAATGTCTTGGAACTGTGATTTTAACAACTTCAGTATCTAGCGAAGTCAGACTTAATTCAGCTTAGAGGTCAGTAACGGTTCTCCACATGTAACAGAAACTGACTAACTCTGCTGGAGTCAAAGAAGCACTTATTCCTGTTCATTGTGGAAAGTTACTCAGAGGCTACAGAGGACATCTTGAACTTTCTAGTACAAGGGTGACGAACCTTTGCCTGAGGGCCTAATTAGGACTGGCATGGGTCCCAATTTGGCCTACAAGGCTGTTTTTCCCCAAGCTAAGTGCGGGGCAGGTAGAGATGTATCTGCCAATGCACAACTGGGAGCCTTAGATTTTCAGCAACTCACCATCTTTAATTCTGCTCCACATTCTTTGAAGGCAAAACAGAAAAGAAGGTTTGAAATTGGGAGGTGTGTCCAACTCAAGTCTACTCAGAGTAGACCAACTGAAGTTAATGGACCTAAGTTAGACATGTGTATTAATTTCAGTGGGTTTACTCTGAGCATGACTAGCATTGGCTGTTAACATCCTGCATGTAATTTTTGGACAGTAAAGCCAAAAGCAATTGTAAACAAATGTAAAAAAAAACCCCAAAACCCTTAAACACCGCAACAGTAAGATGGCTTATTACCACAGTACATCAAATGCACATATGTAGTTGATAAAAAGCCAGATTGTGCTAAATGGTTGCCTTTAATCAAAAGAGGTATTTAATCAAATAAACGGTTCCCAACAATAAAATAAAGCCCAAGGCAAGTACTATATTAAAGTTTTATCTTATTTGCTCAAAGGTCTACACATAACTCACTCATTCACTATTGAATTATGGAGCTTTCACACTCGTGAGATAAATCCTGTAAGTCATTTCAAATCCCTTTGCGGAAACTACATTTTTGGAAATAATGTTATTGCATGGAGGTATGTTCTCTAATTAATCAACAAACTGCTGAATTAACTCTTGCATTTAGTTGGAAAGAGCTAATCATACTGTGAGAGCCATATGCGCCACATGCTCCGTTAACGCTTTTTGGTTCAGCTTTTTTACAAAACGAGAGAGAGAGAGATCTGATTTCTGTTCTGTTGGTAACACAACTAAAGGAGAAGAGGATGGCAATGTACACATAACATTTATATTTTAAACATAAATAACTGTTTTATGTTTACGGGAATGGCAGCCCCTTCTGATGGAATGAAGCCTGCAAATGTTGAGATAAACAGATTAAGAGATTTTTGTAGCATTGAAGATTTTAGAGCATTGAAGGGAGTTTCTCTTGCTCTCCCTGCTGGTTCTTTATAGATAGGAATTGACACGACACTCATAGGGCAAGCCTTTTTATGAGAGTCCAGCCAGTTTGTCCATTGATATGTACATAGGTCCATGAATTATCCAATATACATAGAAAACAGTATTTAGGTTTCTTTTAATATTCATCCATGTTCTGCATTTATGTAGCCATCCTATAACCAGAGTTCCCTGGGCAGCTCCAGGCTCTCTGTTGTCACTCTCAGGCCTGAAGGAGCAGAGGCAGTCGGGGGTCCATGCCAAAGCCAGCACTGGAGATGAAGGGCCCATTTGGCAGCACAACATCTCCCCACCTTCAGCCCAACTAGCATTCCAGCTGGAAAAGGTTCAGGAAAGGTTCAGGACATGGTCAAGGGGATGGAATAACTCTCCTATCAGGAAAGGTCACAGCATTTGGAGCTTTTTAGTTACGAGTAAGGGACGTGGGTGACACGGTGGGTTAAACCACAGAGCCTAGGACTTGCCGATCAGAAGGTCGGCGGTTTGAATCCCCACGACAGGGTGAGCTCCCGTTGCTCGGTCCCTACTCCTGCCAACCTAGCAGTTTGAAAGCACGTCAAAAGTGCAAGTAGATAAATAGGTACTGCTCCGGCGGGAAGGTAAACAGCGTTTCCGTGCACTGCTCTGATTCACCAGAAGCGGCTTAGTCATGCTGGCCACATGACCCGGAAGCTGTACGCCAGCTCCCTCGGGCAATGAAGCAAGATGAGCGCCGCAACCCCAGAGTCGGTCATGACTGGACCTAATGGTCAGGGGTCCCTTTACCTTTACCTTAGTTAAGAGTAAGAGGGAACACAAAAGAGGTGGATGGAATTGTGGAGTAAGTGGAAAGAGAAGAACTTTTCTCCCTCTCTCATAGTACTAGAACTTGGAGGCATCCAATGAAGGGGAGCATTGGAAGATTCAGGACGGACAAAGGAAAGTGTGTCTTTGAAATATACTCGGAGTCGAGAGTGGATTTCATGCTCTTTATTCAGCTCATATACATTATTTACACAATGGGCCCCACGTGATTGGCTAATTCCGGGATTCTCCTGTAGGCCAATCAGGTTGCGGATTCACTTCCACCTGGAGCAGGATTGGGTGGCTCATGAGGACCAATCATACTGCTGCATTGTTCTAGGACCAATCAGACTACTGCATTTTGGATCCTATTGTTCTGGGACCAATCAGACTGCTGCATTTTGGATCCTATTCAACTCAATACATAACAGTCTTCTCACAGCATATAGTTAAATCATGGAGTTCATTCCCACATGAAATAGTGATGGTGAAAAACTTGGGTAGCTTTAAAAGAGGATTGGACAACTTCGTGGAGGAGAGGGAATTCAAGGGCTACTAGCCACAATAACTATGTTCTGCCTCCGCTATCAAAGACAGGATGTCTCTGAACACCAGTTGCTGAAAATTGCAGGTGGGGAGAATGAATTGGAACGCAGGTCCTGCTTTCAAACTTCCTGTGACCATCAACTTAGGTACTCTGATGACAGAGTTCTGGAGTAGATGAGCCTTTAGTCTGGTCCAGCAGGGCTCTTACGTTCTTGGCTAATTAGTTAATAGCCAAGTCATGTTTATGTTCATTTTATGTTTTTAACCATTCCAAATATAAAATGTATAGGCAGGTGGTGAGTTGGTTCATCTTCCTCAGCATCATCATGGGGAACTTGCAGCAACTCCCCAGGATTTCAGACAGGAGTCTTCCAAGCCCTACCTAAAGATACTGTGGATCAAATTTGATACTTTTTCAATGCTAAACATGGACTCTTCCAGTGAGCTACAGTCCTTCAGATAATGTTTTGCCTGTGAGGAGAGTGGAAGTAGCAACTTCCTGAGTTTGTACATTAAAAGAGCACTTGGTATGTATAATGGTATGGGGTTGCTCGTGCGTAAGTTGCCGCCTCTCCAGGCTTTGTTGCCTTGGTAAACCTTTCAGTCTGGACAGCCCTTCACTTCGTGGCTGCCTCAGTCGCTAGCAGAATCCGTCAGTGGGCGTTTCTTAAATCTTTTCCAACATAAAAGTTGTTTGACGCCAAGTCTCCTCCTACTCTCCCTGCGCGGAAGCCTTCTGCGCAGGGAGGGCGTGGGTAGCGGAGGACCCGTTCTCTCCCCGCTGGTGTCCGGTGAAGAGTCCTGGAGCCCTCTCGCCGATTCCCCCATCAGCCCCTCCTTATCCCTGGTGTAGCGCTGATTTGCTTCCCCATCTGCGGAGCTGCCTCTCTCCCTGCTGGGCCCTTCTCCAGCATCGATTGAGAGCCTTCCCTCCGCCTCTAGCGCCGATGTCAGTTCCCTGACAGTATGCATACAAGCTTTTTCATATTCTAGATTTATAGTATATAGTAGGGTTTTAAAAGGTTTCATGCTTGTTTTCCTCTTGTCAACAGCACTCTGTCTTTACTTTCTGTGTTAGAAATGATGTCAGGCTTTGCCCTGCATCTTGCTTAAAAGTGTATCACAATGTAGTAGAAGCAAGTAAATAAAACATCTTCAAAGCTTTCTGGGTTTTAATTAATTTTAAGCTGATGAACCAGATATATTTTTGTTGAAGATCAAATGCATTCTATTCTGGAGGGAAAAGAAAGTCTTACATTTGAGCTAGATATGTTAATGAGAAATTACATGAGTAATGTATGTTGCTTAAGGGGGGGGCATATGAGTGGGGGGGTAGAAATCAGAGGCTGGTAATTGCTAAATAAGATAGCATCATCATAGCATAGTTTGTCATTCTAAAAAATCTTGTAGCAAGCAAACCCTGTGGCATTCCTCATACTCACAGAATCTTTCTATTTATTTCTGCTATCTGCATTAATCAGAACAAAATTTGGTTTGATATTACCATATTTCTTCCAACAACCTTTGAAATCTTATGGAAGGAGGAGAAATGTCCATAGTTGTTAGCTGGCTTTGGGCAAAATCCATACCGTCAAATGTGTCATCCTACATTTCGGTGTGTGGTGCAGCTGCTGCCCTGAATTTTCCCATCTAGTAAAATAAAAAGCAGCCCATTTAACTTTATAAGCATAAAGTTGGATTTTAAAAGGGTCAGTTTGGTTCAAAACAATTGTAGGCAAGAAAATTATCCAAGCAATAGTCTTGCTAATGTGCAGCACAACTAAAGTTCCTCTAAATTGTTTTAATCAGTAATAATCTGTGCAATTGTAAAGAGCAGAGATGCATTTTGCTAATAGACACTAATAAAAAATACTAACCAAGTAATGAGAATGCAAATTTTGAAGGTTTTTTAAAGCAGTCTGGAAATTTTGTATTGCTGCTCCAAAATGCTCAGCCAGAAGGATAAAGCTCACTTCATACAGTTGTAGGTCCCGCCCACCCTCAAACTATTGAAAACTAGAGAGGGAACACAACAGGGGGAGACAACAGTGGTGTAATATATATTATAGGGTGTTTGTGGTACTGAAGCCTTTGATACTGACTGGTTCAGTTGTTGTGATGCAATAGCACATTCTGTTTTCCAGAGGACAAAAGCTCTCAACCACAAAATGTTCACAGCCCAGGTTTTGGTTTTGCTTTTGGGTTTTTGAGAAAAGAAGAGTTGGCATTTTGTCTTGAGTTAAATCTTACACAAGCCCTTTGGAAGGAAGAGCTGTGGAAACAGACTCAGGACTAGAAAACTGACTGTGTGTCTAAAATAAGAGCCATGAAATGGGTAGGGAAATGGCCTGATAAAATGGAGTCAGAGAGGGGATGGTTGAGGCCACCAGAGCAACAAGTTAGTTAAATCAGCATGCATGATTTCTCAATTCCATAACACAAGTGTGGGACGCCTGTGGTCCTCACGATGTTGTTCGACTACAGCTGTCAGCATACATGATCATTGGCCATGTTGACAGGAGTTGGAGTCCAACAATATCTCGAGACAAAAGTTCCTCCTTTCTACCATAATGTAGAATAGAAAGTGGGGCAAGGCCTTTGTTGGGGGAAAGTGGTAGGTAGCACCTAGCTTTTCCCGTTATCTTCCCCTCAGCCCCACCCACCCACATTTTCCCTAAACTGGATTTTGAGAATGGAAAGAAGTCTAGGTGTTACAAAATTAGCCCTGGGACCCTGGCTGTGGAAGAAACATTGCAAATGGGCATAAGGGTAAAGCATTCATTTCTTGCCTTCTGCAAGTATACGCTTGTGGGAGGAGATTGAAAAGAAATAGCATGAGCTGTGCATACAGAAGGTCCCAATTCAAATATCTCTGATACCTCCAGGTAGGGATGAGAAAAATTTCCTATCTGAAATCTTGGAGAATGATTCTGCCAGACAGTGTAGACAGTCCTGAGCTCGATGGACCGATAGTCTGATTCAGTAATAGACATCTTCCTTTGTTCACACAAACTCCCTCATTGGTCCTGTTAGGCAAACAAGGGTTGGAAACCCATAATGGCTGGCATAACGTATAGTTCTGGCCAGAGAAGGATTTAGTCCTGGTGGAGGTAGGCAATTGGGTCAGGGTGGGAAGCAGGAGGGTGGAGAGATTGGGGCGGTCAGAGAAAGAAGGGCCTTCCAGGATAAGCCTGGATGTTGAGCGTCTCAGGGTGAGCGCAGACACAGACAGGGAGGAATCAGAGGGTACATCTGAGGGTCTCAGTCCATCTGGCTCTGTTCTTCTCACACCCCACTCCAGAAGAGTCCTGCATGTTGTCAAATAACAAGCCAGACAGACCAGGAGGAATAAAAAAAATCCTTCCAGTAGCACCTTTAAGACCAACTAAGTTAGTTCTTGGTATGAGCTTTCGTGTGCAAGCACACTTCTTCAGATACACTGAAACAGAAGTTGCCAGATCCTTCTATATAGTGAGAAGGTGGGGAGGGGTATTACTCAGAAGGGTGCTGGGAATCCCATTCCCACCACCCTTCTGAGTAATACCCCTCCCCACCTTCTCACTATATAGAAGGATCTGGCAACTTCTGTTTCAGTGTATCTGAAGAAGTGTGCTTGCACACGAAAGCTCATACCAAGAACTAACTTAGTTGGTCTTAAAGGTGCTACTGGAAAGACCAGGAGGAGTTCACCCCTATGTCACAGTCTACGTCTGCTGGGAAGGGCTCCAGAGTGAGAGGCTAGAGGGGAAAGGTGGGTTTGGAGCTCAGTTTCTTGCAACTTCTCAAGCTGAAGGAGTTGAGCCAGGGAGACCTCGCTGTGCTACTTTCTGTGAACAAAAAGCCAATTGCTCTCCAAGCCTCTGGCCTCTTCTTGACCTGTGGCGGTCTGGCACTTCCCTGTCATGACACTTCAACATGGGTGAGGAGGCAGCATCCTTTACCACACATGAGGGCTACAGGCTAGCCACATGGACACACACAACTCCCTGTTTCAGTATTATACTGCTCTTTCCTGCCGACAAGCTTCTGCTGCCTGAGGAAGCAGGAACACACTGCTATTGGTAGGACTGGCCCTGATAGTAACATGGTGATCTCAAGAGCACAGAGAATGCCAGTGAATTGCATGCCTTGTTTTGAATTCACTCTCTAGTTCACCAGCAGTGCAGCAGTGAGTTTTTGTTTTTATGTCACTGCACTGTCTGACACTATAATGGACTCTAGAGAGAGAAAGAGAAATGAAGCAGGATCCCAGTGGAAATTGAAATTTTTGGGGAATTGAGTTTTTGTGACGTTTAAACTGATGCATCTGATAATGCCACAGCTGTTGATGAGGGGACGTACAATTCCAGCTGTAGGGAACTTTAGCTTTCGATCCTGTGAACAATGCCTCGCTAGCTGAGAAAATGCTAGAAGGAAGCGATTTGAGACTGGGTTTGAACTGTGCAATATCTCTTCAGGTAACAGAATGTGAAGCGGTACCAAATGTTAGACATTAGCAAGCAAGGAAAGGGGCTTGTGATTGACAGAAGTGCTGGGAATGGCTGGTTGCAGAATTGAGAATATAGATGCTGCGAAGAGTGGAGAATGAAAAGAGCGGTCATTGCTGCATCTCAATAAAATCAAGATGGATGGGGAGAGAATAATCATGTGTTGCAGTCATTTAAGGATGTACAACTTCAGACTGATGGGCAGGGGGCCTTCATGTGTGGATACTGTTTCCCTACCCCACCCCTGAATAACTCTATGCACTTAGAATTTTAAGCAACACCTTTGGAATAGAAATTCATGCCTGAGCACATGACTGTGCATTAAAACATATGAAGTAGTAGAATCCAAATGCAGCTGTATCATCATCATTAATGCCTAGACCAGTTTCTGTCATCAGATCACTTAGCAATGGCATTTCCTTTAAAAAAATATTTTTATGAAATAGGTGTATGTAAAGCAGCAGCATTATATCTAAGAAGAGATAGCCCCCCCAAAATCAGAAGAGGCATAAAGAACATTAAAAACCAAGTCTCACATAGTACCAAAAGAAAATGAGAATAATAGTCATGCGTAGAACATTAATCAATATCAATAGTTCATTAGTGCAGTGCTTTTGCATATCATAGCAGAAATTCTGATGAGACTTCACATTGCCACCACAGTCCTTCATATCCTATATTCAATATAAGAGGCTGAGGTTGAAACCATGATTTGCTGCTACCTGCCTAAGCCCATAGAAACATCAGGTTGGTTTGCTTGCTTCCCCTTTTCCTCCTGATATCGAGGAGAAAATCGGAAGCGTTGGCTTTTATTTATTTATTTTATTTTATTTTTTTTATATACTGCCCTTCTTCATAAGGATCTTGGGGCGGTCCACAAACTGATCACAATCACACATTCAGGCGGTAGGGCTATTTAACTGTGTTGCGGACAGTGCTGGATTTACGTATAAGCTAAACAAGCTATAGCTTAGGGCCCCACTCTCCTGGGGGCCCCCAAATATATACTTCTTCTTAATTGTATTTCATTATTAATATACTTCTTATTAATTGCATTTCAGTTCAACAATTACTTTGATAAAATACATATTTTGTTATGTGCAAATGGCTTTAGATACCTATTAGGTCCATAAATTACCAACACAAAAACAGTGACAATTTGCTGTTGACAAAGGACAGCTGGACATATAAAGGGCCCCTTCTGGTTGCGGGCACAGGGTCATGTGTGCCAGCCTGCCCTCCTCTTCCCTCAACTACACTGCAGGTAGTGGCAAGCTCTGAAGGGGCTTTGCGAGTGTATTCATGTGAACATGTTTATGAGCCTCCCTGTGATTAGCAGCCCTAGCCACACAGGGTTCCCAGTTGCAGGGAAGGGTCATAAGCATGCCCAAGCAAGTCTTTCAAGATCCTTCAGAACATCCCGCTTGACACGGGAAAGTCAAGTATACAGTGGCTGAGGCCAAGATGCCTTGTTCCATTCCTCCAACAGTTACAGATTAATAAAGCCTGAATAGGACTTGTCCTTCTGTAGTTAGACATTCCTAGAGAGTCTTAGACATTACTTTTTTTGAATTAGTGGGACTTTTTAAAAAAATTGAATTGTGATAATATTTCACGTTTAGCTTCCAAAATACACCACTTTTTTATAATGTGATTTTATTAGAGCAAATTTATTTCTGGTTTTTTTTCATTCGGTTGAAAATGGTGTGTCTACATTACTTGTCTTGCATTTCAAATATTTTTGCCTTTTCCCCCCTAACCAGTTCTTATCAGAATTTAAACAGGTATGAGCTTTTCATCTAATAACTTAAGTCCTTTAAGCTGTGTATTCTTGCAGCTCAGTTCATATACCGCAGTGCAATACAGTTAATGCAGCTTTTAACAGGTAAGAGGAAAACTAAAGCCCTTTTCTGCTTCTGTTCGGGATGCCAAAGAGCTATGACCTCCTCTATAATATATAAGCTTGGAGGGGCTCAAACAGGCTAGTTCATTCTGTGCTCTCCTTCCTATTTCCTGTTTTTATTTTCCAAGAGATGCTCAATGTTATGAGGCTCCTGGAGGGCAGCCTAGGCAGGTTGTCACCTTTTGTTTTGCTTGTTGTTGTCTTTTTAATATTGTGTATGTCTGCATACCTCAGGGTTCAGTTGTGCATGTTTCTATCTCACTCTTGTTTCTCAGTGGGCATGTTTTTGCTCAAATCTGTTGGCACTTAACCACCCGAATTCACTGTTCATGAGATGGATGGATTTGGTAGTTATTTTCAAACGACATAATTTTGAGCAGACGGTTCTGGTTAGCCAATGCTTTCAAAAAGGATGTATTTTTAAAGTTCATCTGGTGCTCCTGAGCAGCTGAACAACAGCACAAATCTTCAATCCCAGAATTGATTTCAGTTTCTCTGAGGGACAAAGTGAACTCCTTTGGGGCTCAGAATTCAGACAACATGTTTCTAACACATTCTGCACTGCACATGCAGCGATGAAAATAAGAGATGCTGGTATTCCCTTTCTGCCACTCGCACCCCTAAAGCTTCCCTCAAGGAGTATGTCTCCCCGGTAAGGTTTGAGACTTGACATTTACTTAGCCAGGCAACTTCTTTTGATCAGCCAGCCTCTGGAAATGAATGTGGTGTTCGCCTTTGGGAGTGAGCTTGCTCAGATCCACAGAAGAGAGTGCTGAATTTCTATTAGGAAGATGTAATAAAAATTTACATAGGCAGTTCCTCACGCTGCCGGCAAATATTTGTGTACTAGATTCTCTGCGATCCTCTATTACATTAAGATGATGGGGCTTTGAAATGCTTTCTTAGAAAGGTTCCTTGTTCAAAAACTCCT
Source organism: Podarcis pityusensis (assembly GCF_964106645.2). Lineage (NCBI taxonomy): Eukaryota > Metazoa > Chordata > Lepidosauria > Squamata > Lacertidae > Podarcis > Podarcis pityusensis. Next base: position 25,845,588 of record NC_138042.1, read on the forward strand.
AAAAATAACAGCAAGGTGATTCCTAGGACAGAGCGCCGTCCAATTTTTCTTGTTTGCTTTAAAAGTTGCTAAATAGTAACTATTTATTACTATTAAATAGTCAGGACATAAGCAACAAAGAAACCATATGGTGCTCCATAGTAGGAATCACCTTGGTGTTTTTAGGGTATTTTGAACGAGGATTCTTTCTAAGAAAGTGTTAAGAGAGAAACTAAACATGATGTAGGACAGAAGTCGCCAACGTGATTGACAACTCTCACCCTGGCCATTAGTAAGGTTGGTTGGGTCTGATGAGAGTTGTAACATATAGCACCTGGAGGTTACCACATCCATGATTTCATCTTCTGACATTTTGTGGTTTACTTAAAAGAAGCTGCAGGAGACAGGGGCTGGGCCCAAGGCATATCATACCCACAAGCTGTGGTTTGGCCACCTCCATCCAGTATACCTGAAATAGCGTCTCCACCCCCACCGTTCTGCCTGGACACTGAGGTCCCTCTCCAAGGGCCTTCTGGCCGTTCCCTCACTGCGAGAAGCCAAGTTACAGGGAACCAGGCAGAGGGCCTTCTCGGTAGTGGCACCCGCGCTATGGAACACCATCCCACCAGATGTAAAAGAGAAAAACAACTACCAGACTTTTAGAAGACATCTGAAGGCAGCCCTGTTTAGGGAAGCTTTTAATGTTTAATAGACTATTGTATTTTAATATTCTGTTGGAAGCCACCCAGAGTGGCTGGGGAAACCCAGCCAGATGGGCGGGGTATAAATAATAAATTATTGTTAATTATTATTATTAAAGGGACAGCTTTAAAGGGAGATTAGAGAGATTCATCCTGGATAAGGTAATCAATGGATACTAGTCATAATGTACCAAAGAGGCAGTATAATAATAATAATAATAATAATAATAATAATAATAATATTTTTTTATTTATACCCCGCCCTCCCCAGCCAAGGCCGGGCTCAGAGCGGCTTACAAGCAATAATAAAAACAAGATGAATGATTACAACTTAAAAACAAAAATAAAATACAACATTAAAATAATGGAACATTAAAATATTAAAATGTAGGCTCATCGCAGGAGGAGAAGGAAAAGAAAAAAGAAAGAGAGGGAGGGAGGGAATCAAATTGGCTCCAAGCCAAAAGCCAGGCGGAACAGCTCTGTCTTACAGGCCCTGCGGAAAGAAATCAGATCCTGCAGGGCCCTGGTCTCGTGAGGCAGAGCATTCCACCAGGCCGGAGCCAGTGTTGAAAAGGCCCTGGCTCTGGTTGAAGCCAATCTAACTTCCTTAGGGCCTGGGACCACTAGGGTGTTGTTATTTATGGACCTTGAGGCTCTCCGTGGGGCATACCAGAAGAGGCGGTCCCGTAGGTACGAGGGTCCTAGGCCGTGAAGAGTTTTAAAGGTCAAAAGCAGCACCTTAAATCTGACCCTGTACTCCACCGGGAGCCAGTGAAGCTTGAAAAGCACTGGGTGAATATGCTCCCATGGCAGAGACCCCGTGAGGAGCCTTGCTGCAGCATTCTGTACCCGCTGGAGTTTCTGGGACAGCTTCAAGGGCAGCCCTGCGTAGAGCGAATTACAGTTGTCAAGCCTGGAGATGACCATCGCATGGATCACTGTGGCCAGGTTGGGGCGGGAAAGGTAAGGGACCAACTGCTTGATGCGGCAAAGGTGAAAAAATGTCGCCTTGGCTGTTGCTGTAACTTGTGCCTCCATGGAAAGGGAGGCGTCAAGGATTACACCCAAACTCTTAACGGAAGGCAATGGCACTAATTGGGCCCCCGCAAGAGAAGGGTGTTGGTCCCTCATCCCCATGCCATCCCGACCTAGCCATAGGACCTCTGTCTTCGAAGGATTCAGTTTCAATCGGCTCCCACGAAACCATCCAGCCACAGCTTCCAAGCATCTGGTCAGTGTGTTCGGGGCCGAGTCGGTGTGGCCATCCATCAGCAGATAGAGCTGAGTGTCATCAGCATATTGGTGACAGCCCAGCCCAAAGCTCCGGATAATCTGGGCAAGGGGGCGCATAAAGATGTTAAAAAGCATCGGGGAGAGAATTGTGCCCTGCGGCACTCCACACACCAAGGAGTGGCGCGACGACATTTCCCTCCCTAGTGCCATTCAGTATGACTCTGAATTCCAATTGCTGGGGAACAGAAATATGAATGTCTTCCTACAGTCTGTTGAGCCATTTGGGGAAAGCATGTTTGACTGTGTGGGCCTTTGACCTGGTCCAAAAGGGTTGTTCAATCTATTTTACCATTCTGTGCCTTTCATGGCTACCTCTAGTGTAGAGGGAATATGCTAAAGGCATGCATGTTAAATATGTTACTTTAGAAAATATTAAAATATTCCATGTATTTCTCAGGCTGCTGGCAACCCACTTAACTGGGATTAAGGCCGCTTGAACTCAGTGAGATTTCTTCTTGAGTAGGCATAGCCAAAATTGTGATGTTAACAATTTATTACTAATATTAATAATAATTAATAATGCCACAGCACCATCAGTGTGCCTTGTGTTTTACACTGAGCAGCATAAGCGAAAAGAGACAGCTCCCTGCGCCAAAGAACTTGCCGTCTAAATTTCAGTGGAGACAATAAAAGAAATGGGAGGCAAAGAGAGAGCAGGCTGGATATAGTTTCACGTGTTGAGGTTCATTTTTGTACTTGGGTAGGTGCTTTCATCTACCAATTGCTCCTTTCTTTCACAGCATGTAGTTATGATCCGCACAGATGTGGCAATCATATTAAATATGTTCAATTTTGACAACATTTCTTTGAAGAATTAATTTAAGGCTGGTCCCCTTGTTATATCCATCTTTGTTCTGAATTTTTTGCATGGATAAGCTACTTTGAGTGGAAAACTAATATGCCCAAAATGCAGGGAAGTGAAGAGGTTAAAGATGGAGAATGAGAAGGAAATGAAATAAGCCCAATTCTCCTTCATTTTTTTTCTTCCTTTCATGAAAGGCTTGTTAAGCTTCATTACTCATAAAATATTCAGCACATTGTTTGAAGGATAAAACAACATGCATGTCTCTACTCCCAGCCTTTCGGGAAGAGAAATTCCTCCCGGATATGATTTATATTCATGGCGTAAGCTTTGGTATGGTTGGTGAGTCAGTGAAAATAAAGATGAAGGAAGAAGGGGCTTGAAGAAAGATGTTCCATGTTGTAGTTCACAGCTTTCATCGTAAGATCTGATTCCTTTCTGTACCTTGCTAACAAGATTCTCTGGTGAGAGGAATGCTAATCTCCATAGATTGTTCACCCCGTGGGAAGAAAAACCCTATAAGGTGTTTTAAAGGGCTTGTGAGATGCAGCTTCTGTCAGTGTTTCTTATATAAAGGAAGGCAAGAGGGTCCTTAAGACAATCTTACACATTGATAGGAGGAAAAGCTAGCCTGGTGGTACTGAGGAGAATTATTGCCCCTTTGTTGTAATGTAAACTACTGAACAAATGCAGCATATGTAAATAGTTACATAACTATTATTCAGCAGCAAAGCCGAGCGATGAAACGTAATATTCTGTGCAGTCATTGATCCAACATGGCCGACAACCTTAGCAGCTATCCACAGCTTGGTTTGCCTTTTGCAACAGATCAAGCTATTACAGTGGTTCCTCAGGTTACAGACTCTGCTAACCCAGAAATAGTGCTTCAGGTTAAGTACTTTGCTTCAGGATGAGAACAGAAATCGTGCTCTGGCAGCGTGGCAGCAGCAGGAGGCCCCATTAGCTAAAGTGGTGCTTCAGGTTAAGTACAGTTTTAGGTTAAGTATGGACCTCTGGAATGAATTAAGTACTTAACCTGAGGTACCACTGTACTGTTTTGATATTTTCTCATTTAATTTTGTCACTGTCTCCCCCCCCCCCTTACTGGAAGAAGAGAAGGGGACAGGAAAGGACAGCTGCCACTAACCAAATAACTTACCCTCCAACATTTCTCCACTGAAAATAGGGACGTCCTAAGGAAAAGCGTGACATTCCAGGATCAGTTCAGAAACTGGGATGGCTTCTGTAAATCGGGGACTGTCCCTGGAAAATAGGGACACTTGGAGGATCTGCAATAATTGTTTTGTCCAAACAATCTCAAAGTACTGGAACAGCATATTGTGTTGGAAATGGCCCTGAGTGATCAGAGGCCACTAACTAGAACCTTCCTTAAAGGAGAGTTATGTAAAGCAGTACTGTATCTCCACATATTAACATGATATGTATAAATAATTGTAATGAAATCCATAATAGTCTTTAATCCTGCCTTTACTGTTTAGGTAGCTTTAACAGTAGAGCAACCTGTTATATATATATACCTTGTGGCAATGTGATGGAAATATCTAGGTTCTCAGACGGAGAGACACTGATCATCTTAATCACATGACAAGTTTATTCCTCCGTACTGGTGGTTACTAGGAATGTGAACTGCTTTAAGTGTCAACTCTTTAGGTTCTGCTTTACAAAGGTTATTTTTTTCCCTTTTGCAAATTTTGTGGTTCCCCCCAGGCTGCTGATATCTCCTTCTTTTTTGTCGGTGACGCCATGTTGGCTACATAAACAATGTAAAGGTAATGATGTTAAACATTTGACCAGTAGTATGGTACAAGTTTTTTAAAACAGAAGAATCTCATGGTGATATTAAGATTGACCATTTCCATTTGTTGACCTCATAATGACTGTGCACCGGTGACAAGACTTTTGAGAAACTTATCTTCTAAGCCAAAATAAAGTTGCTTATCTTCTACCTTTGGAGGCCAGATTTGCTAAGCTTTTTCTCTGTAAGTTAAAAGATAGAGGCGATAGTACAGAGACATACCTTCCCATGGGATTTTGAAGTATGTCTGAAAGCTATCAATTGCGGCAAAATATAAGATACCCTTCTCTTTTCATTGTCAATATCCGTGACATTTCCTTTGCCTGATGTGGAATAAACACACATCACTCCATTCTTTCATCCTGACTGGCTTTGGCTGCATTTATCAAACAAGACAGAAGTGGAATATAGATGCATGCGAAGAAAAGATGGGTCAAATCCTGTTCATTAAAGCAAAAGTCACCAAGTTGTAAGAGTACAGTAACATTTGTCTTGGGCAGCACTTAGCCTCTTGGTAGTTCATCTGTGAAGTTTCAACAAATAACTCATTAGAATTATATAGGGGAGCATATTTCACTTAGTTTAGCCAGTCTAGTCTATTTCAATTCCGGAGAAAATGTCACTTGGAGCTTCTGTTTATTCGCATTGGTGCCTATGCAGGTTCCAAACATTTACCTGCAAATGCCCCATAAAAGTCATCTTTTCCCAACGAGTGACCTTAGAATCAGCTGACATTTCCAAAAGTGAGCCTCATAGAATATAATCAGGCTAGGAGGGAGTAAGAATGGGGACAAAGCTAGAATGAGTTGGGTGTCTCTGTCATTCTCTGTAGCAACCTGCTGTTCTCCTGGCCTTCTGCCCTACCAGTCTCAACAGGCACCAGCCAATATTTGGGTTCTTATATTACCACTGTGGCCTAGTGGCCGCAGGGCACGATTGTAACAAAAAGGGAAAGACCAGTAACAGCTTACATGGTGGTTTTACCGATAACATTTGGCACCTGCTATAGCCATTCTAAATGGTCATAAAAAGAAGGGCAGACTATAATTCTTGTTAAATAAAGGCACTCATTATTTCTGTTTGAAGCTCGGTAAAAACATTCCACTGCCCCCTCTTTTTAATGCAGAATAAAAAAACTAATTTTGCGTTAAAGATCAGGGAAGAACTTGTCTTTCTTTTTTTTACTTACGAGTGGAAGAATTATGCTCCTCTCTACCTTAATGGGAACAGTAAGTAAAAATAATTATCCATGCATGCTTGCCATCTCATTAAATATTTGATGTAAAAATCCCTCCAATAAAAACTCTAAAATGGATATATATTTTTCTCCCACTGTTGAGCTTCAGATGGTTTATTATTTCCATTAGGCTTTGGGAATTTGATTGTTTAATCAAGCGCCTTTACTCTTGTGTATCTCTTTAGATTCCATTAATGTAGTGATACTTCTCACTCAGTTTGTACCACTTGTTGCGTTAAGTGTTGATTATTACACTTACCCCCTCTGTTTTCTTGCCTTCCGGTCTTGTTTTGGTTCTTCTTTCAGCAGTTTGTAGGTGGCAAGCACTATCTGATAAGCTACTTTCATAAAACACGCACACGGGGGAAACATGACTGCAAATAAAATGGCAGCCTTGGCCGTCTTGCACCCAAACTTGACTCCTGCTGTTAAGTTGTGGGTGAACATATCAGACGACACAGCGATTCTTCAAACAGCTCTTGTTTATTCCGAGGCCAGAACAGAACTGAACCGAAGAGCTCAGTCAGCCTGCTTATATAGAGCTCCAGTACGTTACTGTAGCAACTTTCTAAAACTATCCAATCACTGAATGTCACTTTTGATCCTTCATTTGCATCACTATCTACAGTATCCCCCTGCTGGCCCAGGGTGAGAACTTCAGTACATAACACCTGCGGTCTGGAAGCTCCCCTGAGCACGGTTCCACTCAGGGGGATGCTCAACACGGGTGTATGTGGAGGAGGAGGCTGTTTCTGATTCAACCTTCTCCCTGAAGCCTCTTTTACCTTCCAGAAGTTCCTTCCTATTTTTCAAGATTAGGAGACCCTTTGGAAATGGCACTTAGCACTGTAGCAGGGGTGGGATTTAACAGTGGGACTTGGCTTCTGAGTAGACATGTATGGTATTGCACTGCAAATCTCCTTGGAACATCCTGATGACTCAGACATTAAATTGAATATTTTAAGTCCATCTGAGGTTTTAATTATATCTCCCCTGTTAATAAGAGGTGGAATGGAAGACCTAAATATTATAGGCCTTAGGCCTTCATTAGCTCTTGGTTTAGTATTTTCTTTGAATCTGCTTATATTTCCAACTCGCTAATTTGGGGCCTTGATTTCTATTATTTGTAGCTACATCAGTAACTATTTGAAACAACGGTTTTCCACTATATGGGGGGAATGCTGCTAAAAATCAAGTAATAATACTGCCTCAACATAAATGCTGGTGGTGCCTACTTTTTCTTCCAAGAAAATTAGCAATAGAAATACCTTTTGTTGCTGTAACAAATTGAATATCATTCATTCTCTGCCACCCACTCATCACCTTATTTTAAATTACTGAGAGATGGAAATTATATTATGATTTGCCATGCTTTCTGGCCTAGATCCACAGCTAGTGAATCATTCTTCATTTAGCAAATACTGCTATTGCCTCTTTCATAGGATGGATTTAGCTGTACTTTTCACATAGAACTGCAGGGCGCATATGCTCAGCAAGCAGCAGGTCCCATTTTCAATTTTTAGCATCTCCAGGTAGGCCTGGAAAAGACTCTTGGTCTGAAACACCTGGAAAGCTGCAACCAATCAGTGTAGATGTCATGGACTGGTTGGATGCAAAATATCCAGCTGGGGAACCACCAAAGGAAGAAGGCTCGGAGCCTGAGAAGTGGTGGTTGGCAGAGAGAGGAGACTGGGAAGAGGATGTGTCAGAAGTTGAAGAGCTAGGAGAGTCTGTGGCAGAGAGAAGTCTAGAATCAGAGGCAGAAGCTGAAGCAGGTGAATGGGAAGAGGCCAAGAGGCATAGATGAGTCAGACTGGTGAAGAATCACTGGTGTCTCCCCCTCCTTCAGTCAAGACTAACTAGAATTGAAAAACATGTCAATAGCCCAAACAGAAAAGTTATACTTCCCATTAACAACTTCCTGAACCTCTTCTATCATTGTGTTACATGCAACAACTTTACTCCAGAATTCTAAATTCATATATGCATAACTTGCCCTTTGTTCTAGGGTTTTTCATTTTCTCTGTTTCATTATTTTTTGCAATTTGAGATCGTGGACAGTATAGCACAGTGTCCCTCAGGCCCTAGCCACCTTTAGTCTGGGTTCAGACATAAGGGGAAGCCACTGTTTGAGTTATTTGTGTGAAACCCAGGCTTCTATGTTCCTCTCTTCCCTTCTTTCATGCACCAGAAGAAAAGTTCAGAGGTTTCTGCTTTTCATTTTGGACTCGCAACAGTTCCCCGTGATGTTCAGACTCCGAGAATTGCAGTCCAACCACTTCTGGAGGGCCACAGGTTCCTGAGCCCTGGTTGAAGCGAACCGGTATTCTGAGCACACACAACCTGGAGAAACTGCGGTTAGTTTAAAAGTGAAGTGGAAACAATCATCTTGTGGGTTGTGAAAACAAGGGGAGGAGGTGGAGGGGGTGGTGAGCCCAGTGCTCACTGTGGTTTAACTAATAGGAAACTAATAGTGGCCTGACACGAACAAAAATAAAAGAAAAAGTCCCTGTAGCACGTTTTGATTGGGAATCAGTAAAAATATTCTCATGTCACAAAGTAACAGAGAGACTGAACATGGGAGTTATTTTTCTTTTCCTCCTCAGTCACTTAGTTAACCATGCTCTTGATTTTTTCAATGCAGATCAATAAGATGTTTGCTTGAACCCTGCTGCTATGTTTTACTTGTAAACATACAGGGTTTGTGTTTTGTTTTTGAATGGCAAGACTGTGGGATATTTCCATGCTCATACAGAGCCCTTTAGCTTGACAAAAAAAGAGCCTGATTGGAGAAACAGTGTGTTATCGACAAAGAGAAGCTGGGAAAGTGATTTGTGAAAGTGTGTGAGCAGAACACAGAAATCTCCTGTCATTTCTGATTATATAAAACGCATGTGTTCTGAGAGTGGGCTGTTAATCTACAAATCATTCTTTCTCTGGAACAGTAGAAGAGGAGTCATATGCAAGCCAGGAGTATTTTACCAGTTACAGATTTTTTTAGACAGGAGATCAATAAGAGTGAGTAGCTTGAAAATAACAATAAACACCTGCCTCTGCGGAGAGGTTGAGACTTTGTCTTCTTGCTGAGGGATGTGGTGTCTGTTTCAGCTTGTTGCAAAGGTCAGTAGACAAATGTAAAAAAGAGTGACTTAAAAAAAAAAAAAGAATCTACACCACCTTGCCACAGTAGTTTTCTTATATATTTGTAGTTCAGTGACACAATCTCATAGTTCCCAAAATGTCAAGTGGCCCTCCCTAAGGAGATATGAGCGACAATCTCTGGAACTCCTGAATAGCTCAGTCTACATGTGCATAGTACATGCAACTAGAGCACAGTTTGCATTCTTCTGCACAGATGATGATGGTGATGATGATTGCGGCACTAAAAGGACTGTCTCTTTCGCTAACTCAGAAACTGAAGTCCTTAGTATCTGAGGAAGAGGGCAGATCAGCCTCCTCAGGCTATGGAGAAGTTGGGTAGGCTCACTCCTGAGCACTTAATCCAAAGTGGTTCCTAGGGCAGAATATTTTAAGGAAATTACCTGAGGAACTTCCCCAATGTGCCTCCTCCTCAGGGTCCTCCACCCTAGCTCTGGAGTGTGGGGAATTTTGACACCTACTAGATTCCAGAACCTCTAGGGTTTCTTCAAACCAATGTGTCCCATTCTGTTTCTGTTGTGTGATCTGCCTTTCACCCAGGCTTACCACAGGATAAGTGGCAGCTGTAAAGGTTGCTTGGGTTTGTAACTCACCACCCATATTCATGTTGCTTCAATTAGAGATGAGAGAGTTTTGAAATGTTCCTTTGCAATGGAATATATCACATTAACACATGAACCAACCCCCTTGGTGTCTTGGTGTTGACCCAAATTACTGTACACAAGATACTCTGATAGTCAAAATAATCCCTTTGGTTCCAGGAGATTCAAGTAATTCTTTCCCGGTGAATTTTCTCATTGCTCATGCTAATCCGTTATGGGAAGAACAAGTTTCATATTGCAGAACAAGGTCTAATAGAGGCATATGTTAAAGGGCATTTCAGTAGGGATCTAGACGGTTAAGTGCTGATCCCAGCAACACATTTCCCTACATGCATTTTGAAAACATATCTGGGGGAAATTTCTCGGCACACACTTTGTTGTGTAATGTTGAAATTGATAAATTGAAGCACAATGCACCTAAGCTGAGTACAATGTCCTAAGAGCTTCACTGAGTCTCTTTGTCTTATAATAGGAACAAGCTAGATCTTATGCAGCAGATCTGTAATCGAATCTCCCAATTTTTATTTGCTTAAAAGAATTTAACTGGGACCTCAATTTGGATTGAAAGAAAGCTGCTGGGTGTGAGCAGATTAAGCCTTCCTCCGTGTCATTTTCCAGAATTAAATCAGCCTTACCTTTTTCCTAAAGCTACTATTAGCCATATGCAAGAGGCAAAAGGTAGCTGCACATTATGCTTGTCCCTTTCGCCTCATTGCCAATAGCAAATGAGGAGGTGTGTGACTGACATTGCAAAAGGTTTTTCACACACACATCCATATAATGCAATGGCTTTGATCCCCTCTCCTCCCATGGCTACCTTTAAGCAATCATGGTTTTCCCACATCACATTTATTACACACACACACACACACACACACACACACACACTTTTGGGGGGCTGTCACTAGGGGCTAACCTATGCATGTTCCCAGAACATATTGTTTGTGTTCTTAAAGCTTTTCTCATAGAAGCAAACAAGCATCAAAATGTTAAGTAGGCTGGGATCCTTCTCTACAATGTGAAGGAGTAGGATTCATCCTACTAGGAAGGCCAGGCCTCTGTGTTCCAGAAGCAAAGCATGGTTTCACAGGCTCACCTAAAATTCCGTGAGCTGTGCTGTAGGTAAGATGGTGGAGAATATTCACTGATGTACATGTCCACAGTGACCATGTAGTGCAATCACTCTTGGAAGGTTGTTTGTTTATTTGTTGGTTTGTTTGTTTTTGCAATGGCATGGAGTCAGGCAGCCAAAACTGTGATTCATGCAGACATGCACACTATGGTGTGCTGTTGAGCAGCATGCATGGGGGTCAAATGTGCTGAATTTGATATGAATGGCTGCTAGGTGGTTGAATGAAGTAGGACAGTGTGGTTGAAGTGTTGATTAAATTATAAATGGCTAGAATCCTGTTTTAGATGTCTTTTGTAATGGGCTATATTTTTAAGTACTGTAACATATATTGGATTTGTATTGGAGACTCCATGGATGATACTCTTAGTTTATGTTTTACTGGTCTTTTGAGTGGTGGTTTCCCACTATTGTGACTGACGACGGCCTTTGGCTAAGCAATAATGATTTGGATTTGGTGCTAAATGCCTGCGTAAAACTGCCCAAGGGTTGCATCTAATTGTCATCTCCCGATATTGCCGGTTTCATGACTGAATTTAATTAGATATGAGAGGAGAGATTGATGGATAAAAGGGGAACAGGGTTTCTGTTTTGTGTAAACCATCTGAGAGGAATTCATCTGTTTGATTATGAAACTAGTGGTGGCCCCAACCATTACTAGCTTATATTAGTCATTTGTAGCCTAACAAAATGATTTGAAAAGCTTCCCTGCTTGGTGACCTGGAATTCATCCTTACCACCAGCAAGCAGGCAAGCAGCTATTTACAAGCCTGAGCTGAACTAGCACATATGTTGACTCAAGACAGTCCTTCCATATGAATTGCAGAGTACTGAATACTTGGGCATGGTTTGGCTAATCATTCCAGGCTTCATGAATCCTGGTTTATGAAGCTAAATATGAGTATCAAGGCCTAACGCTCCTCTTTCATCCCTTCTATGAGTGCATGATCCTGGTTTATTTACCTTGTTTGTCAGCTGACATTAATCCAGAGTTCTCCTGTTCAGTTAGAATGCAGAACTTAGCATACAGATCTTTGTACTGAAGCTGGCATGCAGTCATGAACCACAATTTATGAAGTCAAACCAGGCCTCTATTTCAGCATCTTTTCTCTGCTCCCGATCTTGTATCGGGCAATGGGGCATGTTTGTGGCTCAGGAAGGGAAATACGCCAATCAGCTTGGTGACACACACACCCCGGACACTTTTGAGTGTGATGGGGGGCGCCTTAAGCCTGCACCTTCAGAATTTAGGGCAGGAGCAGAATATGGGGTATATTTGGGATCAATCCAACTGATCTACTCAGAATTTTAGGGCCAAGGGGAGGTGATACAGAAAGGCCTTTCCACTCAGCTTTAGGGTGGGGTTGGTACAATGCCTCCCCTTATCCTGGCAGGGGCTGGTTGCCCTACAGCTGCAGGTGCTTGCTGAAAATTGGTATGTAGCTCCCACACCGATCGCTTTCTCACTGCAGGCTATGCTATGTTTATTTTAATGAAGTGGTCCATAGTTCAACCAATCTACCGTGTCAGAGAGTTTTCATTTCAACCCTCGGCCGCAGTGTCTGACATCTATAAAGCTTGCTGTCTGGAATCATCTTTCCACACAAGATCACTTGTCTTCTCTAGTAGCTAATTCTGTCCCCTGGAACACTGTGTTTCGGAGGCTAGTCTATGGTCACCCAGCTGAAGCAAGCACAAAACTCTCCCGCCTCCACCGCTCGCACACACACATTAAAGTGGCAACATGACTTTAAGTTTCAAAATCTCTTTATCTCAGCTTTGCAGTTCCAGTAGGTGATATGAGCATTTAATGCCTCAGGTTGCCTGCCGAGTCGAAGAGCAGCAGAGAATGGCCTTGGTGCATAAGCAGCCCAGGAGGCACAATTACTTTCCAAAATAGGGAGTTAAGAAGAAATGAGAGTGAGATGGGCCTTCTCCTCAGATGTTGGCATCCTAAGGATTTTATCTCCCTGTCCGTCATTGAAGTCTGTACCTTGTTGAGTTTAATACATTTGCTGTGGTATTTCAACCAGTCAAGCATGCTGGCCTTTCTTCTTGTTGTCTGTGTGGCATTAAATGCTGATTCACAGTTTACAATAATCTCATATCTTCCAACATTTCTCCAATGAAAATAGGAATGTCAGTTGCCATTTTTCTAGAAAAATAGGAGCTGGAACACACCTCCCTTGTTCTCTTAGAATGGCAGTGGTGCCCACCTGAGAGGTGCCAGCTGAAAAAAAAAGCTCTGGGTATATCCTATTCCATACCCTCCAACATTTCTCCAATGAAAACAGGGACTATTTAAAGAAAAGCAGAACATCCCGGGATCAAATCAGAAACTGGGATGGCTTCTGTAAATCCGGGACTGTCCCTGGAATAATAGGGAAACTTGAAGGGTATGTAATTTCCTTTTCACTTATGTCTGATGATGAGCAGTTCATGTGTGGACATGTTAAATGTCAGATGTAGGTTGCAGGATGGTAGATCTACAAGGCATGTTCAGGTATTCACCTGAACATGTACACACTGAAACTGCATATGGGGGGTGGGCATTTAAGTTAGCCTCTAGCACTTAATCCCTGGCCATCTCCATGTTGGGTGAGGAAGGTCTGCAGAAAGTTTATATATTATGGTGTGGAAGATTGTTAAGTAAAACCTGGAAGGACACAATTTGCTCACTTGAGTAAGAGAAGGAGCAAGTTATTTTTGCCATTTATTTTTTTTCATTCATAAAAACTACCTAACTCTGTAATTACCCTTGCATGTGCTGCATTGTCCATTGGCCAGTAGTCAGTTGTGGGAGGAAATCATTCTGGGTTGTTTTTTTCCATTTCCTTGATGGACAGTATCTGTTTGGCCATTTGTGAAATTTTGAATGCTTTCAGCAAATATTCCATCACTGTAGGTAGGGCAGAAATAATTTGACTTGTCTTCCTTTTGCTCACATCAAAAGAAGCATAATAGACCAAACCACCATGCAACTTCCATTGACTAAAAATCTGAAATTGGAGGTCTTTAGATACTTTCCAGTGAAGTCTTGGAATTCAAAATGCCTTGCTATTGTTCATATCTTTACGTCTTCTTACAAACTCAGAGGGCTATGGAATTCATATTTTTCTTAAGAATACAACCAATCCAAACTACAATCCAAAATTCTGACAGTTTTACCATTATTTTAAAATAATTGCAGTTTTAGTTCAATTGTGGGGATCAAATCCCTTTTAGTCTTAAATTGTCTATATAATAAGCTAGACACGCAGCCATAACACAGTGTTGGTTTCACTATTAGATTTCTTCCAGCCTGGTAAAAATCAGTCTGCCACCACTTCAATGCACGGTGAAATGTAATCGGCATTAATGTGAAAATACCATTTTAGTGGGTCTTTTTATTTCCTCTGGATTGCAAAGAATATTTAGGAGGAAGCTTCAGTGCAAACCCCTTTGAAATGAGCTTTGAGGATAGTTTCTTGGATAAAACATGTCATTACAGAGAAGGTGTAGATAACCTTGATCTTCCAGGTGTTACTTCAGCAACATAGCTCTCATTATCCTTGGACATTGGGCCATGCTGCCTGGGGCTGCTTTAGAGGAAATGAACAGATTACATTTTTAAGGCTGCATGTATGCTGCACATTGGAATCTGTATTAAAATTCAATTTAATTGTCATGGTTTTCCCAAGGAACATTGGGGAATGTGGTTTTGTGAGGATGCCAAAAGGAGCATATGAAGCTACTGTACCCTGTCAGGACATGAGTCTACCTATGTTCCATTCCAGTACTGTCTACTCTGATAAGGCAAATCTAAAGAAATGTAGTATAAACACTGACAACTGGGAAACACTGGCCTGCAAGCATTCCAATTGGAGAACAGCCTTTACCAAAGGTGTCATGGGCTTTGAAGACACTCAAACTCAGAACAAAAGGGAGAACCGAGCTAAGAGGAAGGCATGTTTGACAAACCCTCACCATGATCAACTCCCACCCGGAAACCTATGTCCCCACTGTGGAAGGACGTGTGGATCCAGAATTGGCCTCCACAGTCACTTACGGACTCACTGTTAAAACTGTGTTTATGGAAGACAATCTTACTCGGCTACGAGTGATCGCCAAAGTGTTATGCCCTCTCCTCAAAATTAACACAAGAAGAGCTTGTTGGATCCCATCTAGTCTAGTTGAGAATCTTGTAGTACAGCAACCTGTTCTTGCAGTAGCCAATGAGATGCTTCTGGGATGGCTGCAAGCATCACCTGAGTGCAACATCAGTCTCCCCCATCCATGATTCCCAACAACAGCTATAAAGAGGCAAGGCTGGTATCCACTGATACCTTTATCCTCTCAATTATGGATCCTTATGCCCTTCACGGGGACGCGGGTGGCGCTGTGGTCTAAACCACAGAGCCTAAGGCTTGCTGATCAGAAGGTTGGCAGTTCGAATCCCCGTGAAGGGGTGAGCTCCCGTTGCTTGGTCCCTGCTCCTGCCCATCTAGCAGTTCAAAAGCACATCAAAGTGCAAGTAGATAAATAGGTACCGCTCCAGCGGGAAGGTAAACAACGTTTCTGTGTGCTGCTCTGGTTTGCCAGAAGCAACTTAGTCATGCTGGCCACATAACCCGGAAGCTGTCTGCGGACAAACTCCAGCTCCCTCGGCCAGTAAAACAAGATGAGTACCGAAACCCCAGAGTCGTCTGCGACTGGACTTAACGGTCAAGGGTCCCTTTCCCTTTATGCCCTTCATAGCACTACATCTTCACATCAAAATGACTCATTTTGTGTACGATTTTGCCTAATATACCTATATACATATTTTGTTCCTTGAGATGGGCTCCCTCCCAGTGCTTAGTGTTAAGACCAAGCTCTGGTTTTAGAAATTCTGAAGAGTGTCTTGGGCTTGGAATACTATTTTTGTAAAATTTATTTTTATTAAAGATTTTCTTGGTTTACAAAAGTACACATGCCTTGTCTCTTTTTTTCCAGGTTGTACAGTCTTTCTTTTAATTGCAGAACTGTTTGCTACTTTTCACCCACTTCTGGGGAAAGTAGCATTTTCTCCTAGGTGAACGATTTCTACCCCTCTCCTTGCCACACACAAAATCTTCCTGAACCCCAGCAAGCTAGTGATGAAGCATAACTCCTGCTGTGCTTGATAGCAGAAGAAACTAATCAATAGCAGGGAAGATGAACTGGATGTATTTGACACTCAGTAGAAATCCTATTCTGAATACACAGCAGAGATCAGCAAAACTGAATGCACTTCTATTCACCTGTTCCTATTAAATGAGAAATGTTATTTGGTGGAAAGGATATTTGTGTTGCCGTTGTTGTTTTTTTACCTGGAATGATGCCTGCTGGAAATGGAAACTCTGGCAATTGTTGTTGTTTTTTTAATTGGTTTGCATTTGTTTGAATGCCAACAGGGGTTATCCTGAAAACTGGCCTCTTTGCTCATTATGGCATTTAATTGAATACTGGAGAAATATTAAGTGCTTTACAGAGGTTCAACATTGGGCCATTGAGATCTCAGCACCTGCAAAATTCTGCTATCTCAAAGCTTAATTTGGTGCATTGCTCATATAGACTGCAAATAGCCCAGCGCTTTGTGGGAGCCCCAATGTGAACATAATAGTCTCATGCCAGACAGGCTTCCTCCATTCATTTAAGTGTATGGAAAAGTCCAGCATGAGCAATAGATCTGCATCCTGGAATACTGAAGTGAATAAGGCAGCCATGGCTCATACAGAGCATTAAAGCACACATAAACTCCAGGCGGGAGCAAGAAAAACACCTGGTGTGTTTTTTTTAAAAAAAACTGTGGGACAGAATTGGCTGAAATTTCCAGGCAAGGTTGACTCCTGCCAAATTGCAGAAGTGCTTTCCCCACAAGGGTAGTATGTACACTTAAGGGTGGATAAAAAGGGAACCGTTCGATCTCCCTTACAGTTTTGTGGGCAATTGGTTTGGAAATTGAAGACTCAAGTGAAATTTCCCTGGGCCAGAAACCTGCTGAATTGCACATCAATGGCCCCAAGGGGAGTTGTGCTGGGCACCATTTAAACTGATTGAGAGTGGACTGAAAAGGAATGTACTTTTCAGGTAAAACTATTCCCCCTGGTTACAAGCTTTACCTAGAAGTCACAGCAGAACTCTCCCTCCACCTTCTCACCCTGCTGTTTGCTTACCCTAACACTCATCACTCCATATGGTAAGCTTGGAAGAGCTTAATTTTGTTTTTAGCAGTTGCCTGTTTCCAGCATCTTGTTTGTTTTTAACATCAGGATTGCTGAGGCACCATGAAACACTGACAGGGTCCCTCCTGTGATTGTCACCTCATGCTGATCCCTCGTTGCCTAAGAGCAGTAGGCTTGTAATCTGGGGGACCGGGTTTGCGTCTCCGCTCCTCCACATGCAGCTGCTGGGTGACCTTGGGCTAGTCACACTTCTCTGAAGTCTCTCAGCCCCACTCACCTCACAGAGTATTTGTTGTGGGGGAGGAAGGGAAAGGAGAATGTTAGCTGCTTTGAGCCTCCTTTGGGTAGTGATAAAGCAGGATATCAAATCCAAACTCCTCCTCTCCTTCTTCTGACAAGCCCAAGAACCCTCCAGGGTGCTCCATTTCAGCTTGAAATTTCCCCGTATGTGATGCATACCCATAGTTATTTGCCTGGAGGAAACTTAACCTCAGCCTCAAAGAGGCTTTAAGTATTAGACACACTCCATTCACATGGACTCCAAACAGCATATGGCTGGTTGTATATTGGCTGGGTCCATATGCAGACTTGTTTTGATAGCAGGTGTAGCTTGCCACAAAAGTGCTATGCTCATAGCAGGGGAGAAAATCTACTCTCTAGCAAGGGCCCCATTACAGTGGTATCTCGGTTTAAGAACAGTCCTGTTTAAGAACAATTTGGTTTACAAACTCCTCAAAACCAGAAACCGTGTCCTGGTGTGAGAACTTTACCTCGGTCTAAGAACGGAATCCAAACGGTGGAAGGGCACTGGCGGCAGGAAGCCTCATTAAGGAAAGCGTGCCTCAGTTTAAGAATGGTTTTGGTTTAAGAACGGACTTCCGGAACGGATTAAGTTCGTAAACCGAGGTACCACTGTACCCCCAAGGGTCAGTGGTGATGGGTGCATTTCTCTTTCCCCACCCATGGATCCATCTATGGGTCCACTGAGTTGCGTATGGAAAGGCAGAGATCCACGTGAAAAAGAAACACAACATTTCATCCCTCTCCAATATCATTGTGCTTGGAGTGCCCTAGGAAAAGGATTCACTCTGGTTAAAAGACAGACCTGTCCATCAAAATGAAAGATACCTCCACTCCCAATCAACCTCTCACCAGTCAGCTTGGTTTCCATTCAGTGGGGAAACAGTTGTATGTGGTGTGAAAGCTAAGGGAGTATCTGATCCAACTCAAGATATTTTGTTTTGTTGTAGTAGTTGTTGTTGCTGTTGTTGTTTCTTATAATGAGGTGATTACAGTAAACCTGTTCAATTAATTCTTTAAAAAAAACCAAAAAACATGTCCTCCACCTAGGGTTGCCATATGTCCAGATTTTCCTGGACATTTCTGGGATTTCAAAGGTGAAGTTGATGTCCGGGGGGAAATTTCACAAAGGCGGAGCTTCGTCCTGGATCAATTGAAAAATCACGTTCTTTTGGAGTTATTATTTTTTTTTAAAAAAAAAAAAAGCTCAACAATGGTTTTTACTTTTTGAAATATGGCAACCCTACCTCCACCAAATGGGCTTCCAAAGAATTAGAAATGGGCCTCATTTTGCTATCATGCCTTTGCAACCTACATCCCTACATCTTCCTCCCGCCCTTGATTATACAGGTTTCTCCACACAATTATTAGGAGTGGCATTTGTTATTAGAAATCCAGTTTCAGCTGTGCTGTTTACTCTGGCATGCTGCTGCATGTCTCTAAGGGCTCTGTTATTTGTTCTGATAAGCTGTTGCTCTTTTGACAGAGGCTTCTAATGTCACTTCCCACTCAGAGTAATGTTTGCGCTCCTCACGCATGAACTGCACCATTAAATTTATCTCCAGGAAAAGCAATAGGAGTACAATTTCGTGGAGGCAATTTTTGCTCTGAATATTAAAGCTTTGGCTTATCTATCATAGCCAAAGTCTGCTTTCTGGTCTTTGATCCTTCAATATTTGTTTTAAAGAACTGGACAAAACAATATAGGGTCATCAATGGCTTGCTGGTGGTTGTGACACATTGAATTTCCAGAGCACATTCAAGGAAGTGCACAGAGAATTTTATGTTGTAATCGTTACAACAACCCTGAAGAGTAGACCAGTGGGTGGGGACTGGGGAAAGATGATAGAAAGGGAAGGGGGTGGTTACCTAAGGACTCTTATTTGGGTTCATTGAGGAAGTCACATAGAGGAGGGAGAAAGGTTGTTTTCTGCTGCTCCAGAGAAGCGGATACGGAGCAATGGATCCAAACTACAAGAAAGAAGATTCCACCTAAGCATTAGGAAGAACTTCCTGACAGTAAGAGCTGTTCGACAGTGGAATTTGCTGCCAAGGAGTGTGGTGGACTCGATGGCCCTTGTGGTCTCTTCCAACTCTATGATTCTATGATTCTATGATTCTAAGTAACATTTGAACTAAGAACTGGCTGATTCACAATTCAACCCCTTAAAGTGCTACATTACATCCTTTCCAGTTGTTCCTATTTGCCAGAGACCTTTTTCATTTTCTGCTCTTTGTCCTTAGTAAACCCCTGTCCCTTTCCCACTCCCCTCTTGGGAAGATTCTTGGGAATTTTCCACTACCCCATAACCACCTATCCAATTTGTAAATGTTTCTAAATGTGATTTTAGTGCAGTTATTCTGCAGTAAGCACGACCTGATTTTAAGCATTAAAAGGAGTACAGTTGCTAGTACTCCTTGCTTCAGAAGCTACCCAGCACAGCACAGGACAGGACAGACCCCCGCAGAAAAAAAGGTGGTGTGGCCGGTTGTACATATTTTTTTGCAAACAATTTTCCCTAAACAATGCATTTTTAAATGCTATTTTCTTGAATATGTGCATTTTTATGAACACTTTGTGTGCATTATTATATATACATGACTTATTGGGGACACTGCTTTGCAAAATTTGGGGAACTGCACGTTTTGAAGGATGGCTGTATGTGAGGTCTTACATTGTTTCAGAAATTGTGTATTAGGTAGGTTTGCCTTTAATTGCAAACTGACTTGAATTTCTCCTCCATCCCTAACCCATAGCAGACTCTGTGACCTCCATAGACATATTTGGTGACCCCTCTATTCAGAAAATGACAGCCCTGTAACTCAACACAATGAGCAACACAGCACAACCCTTTTTTCAGCTTCCAAATCCTTAGTGCATACCCACTTACATTTTCAGCAGGGAAACTGGGGTGTCGAGGAGAGATGCAAACTGCTGTTTCACCCTCATGGAAGCAATGGCCCTGTTGGTCTCATTAAAAAATGAATATGCTGCCGTGTAATTCTCTGCTTTGGTTCACATGAACACTTTCGGTGCTTTGTTTAAAAATGAATGTTAAACAAGATAGACTCTCCACTGAGTCTGTGGAAGAAATCAATTCTCCCTGCTTAACTAACATCAAAGCAAGAATTGATTTTACTGATTTCTCCCTTGAGCACCACTCTGTCCTCTTAATTGTACATGCAAGAACTCTTCTGAAGTCGCAGGAAGTCCCATTTTATTTCCGCCAAGAATTCTTTCTCCACCCACCAGATCTCTGCTGAAGACCGTGTTTATATTAAGAGTGGTGGGCAAGTGCCAGCTGCATGGAACATAAACAGAACTACAGGCCAATTTAACTAGGCATGTCCTATGGGAAAAGGAAAAAATTGCAACCCCATTATGATATGGGCTAGTCACACAACTGTGATCTTCCCCCTTTGTGGGGCTGGGAGTGGAATGTGATAGGACCCTAGTAAACATGCCTACATGCCGTCTGCATTACATAATGCACTGTAGGAGCAGTGGAAGCAAGTCAATGCATGAATGGGGGGGTGGATAAAGATAGAGGTCACCTTTATGATATGCAAAAATGCTCACTGTCCCTCTTTCTAATTTTAGCCAAATAGTAGCACCATATACTCTTGGCCCAGAGAACCATCGTAAAAGGTAAAAGGAGGCATTTAAAAGGTAAAGGGACCCCTGACCATTAGGTCCAGTCGGGGATGACTCTGGGGTTGTGGCGCTCATCTCGCTTTATTGGCCGAGGGAGCCGGTGTATAGCTTCTGGGTCATGTGGCCAGCATGACTAAGCCACTTCTGACGAACCCAAGCAGTGCACAGAAACGCCATTTACCTTCCCGCCGGAGTGGTACCTATTTATCTACTTGCACTTTGACATGCTTTCAAACTGCTAGGTTGGCAGGAGCAGGGACCAAGCAACGGGAGCTCACCCCATTGCGCGGATTCGAACCGCCGACCTTCTGATCGGCAAGCCCTAGGCTCTGTGGCTTAACCCACACACCACCCCATTTACATTTGTTGTTGTTTAGTCGTTTAGCCGTGTCTGACTCTTCGTGACCCCATGGACCAGAGCACGCCAGGCACTTCTGTCCTCTACTGCCTCCCGCAGTTTGGTCAAACTCATGCTGGTAGCTTCAAGAACACCATTCAACCATCTTGTCCTCTGTCATCCCCTTCTCCTTGTGCCCTCCATCTTTCCCAACATCAGGGTCTTTTCCAGGGAGTCTTGTCTTCTCATGAGGTGGCCAAAGTATTGGAGCCTCAGCTTCATGATCTGTCCTTCCATTTCCATTTACAATCCCATAATTCATAGATGAACCAATTAGCTCCAAAAGGTATTTATCTGACACTTTTGACAACTAATAAAATTAGATAAGTGCCCAGAGCAATCACGACTTACAAGACTTATACCCTGGTCATGAGAAAGGTTGAAAGGATAACATCTGAAATGAGAAGCATGCTTTCTGCATGAACTCTTCCCTGCATAATCTAAGGCATCTTCGGGCAGCTACTTGCAGGGGCAGAGGAAGGGGGTGCGGTAGGGGTGGTCCGCCCCAGGTGTCACCACTGAGGGAGGTGACAAAATGCCAGGCAGCACTCACCGCAGGGCCTGCAGCATGCCTGAGCCACACATCTCCCCTGGGAGTGATGTGGTGGCTTGGGCTCCCATAGGCTCCTCTCTTCCCCCAAATTGTCCACCCGCCGCCTCCCCCCTCAGCTGTAGGGTGGCTGAGTGGGAGGAGGCAGGCAGACTCCTCAGAGGCCCCGCGGAGCATCCTGCCCCGGCTCGCCCTGTGCGCAGGGCATGCACGCCGCCCCAGGCACCCGATCGGCTTGCTCCGCCGCTCGCTACTTGACCACAGAAATGTGAAGTTCATAGTTGGGAGCAGGAGTGTGCAGGCAAACCCCACTTCCCATGTCCCCAGTGCATGTCAGCTCTCCTCACTTAGCCCCCAGCCTTCCTATGTTGAGCAGGGAAGGACTTTTACTCATGCTCGCTCGAAGCAAGCCTTATGAAGAATGGTTGAGGGAGCTGGGTATGTTTAGGCTGGAAAACAGAAAACAGAGAAGTGCTGTGATAGCCACCTTCAAATATCTGAAGGGCTGTCACATGGAAGATGGAATTAGTTTCTTTTCTGATGCTGCAGAAGGTAAGACCTTAACCAACAGATTCAAATTAACAGGAAAGGAGATTCCAGCTAAACATTATGATGGTAAGAGCTGTTCGACAGTGGAACAAATTTCTTCAGGAAGTAGTGGACTCTCCTTCATTGAAGGTTTTTAAATAGAAGTTGAATGGCCACCTGTCAGGGATTCTTTAGCTGTATTAGCTGTTGAGCTAGATGACCCATAGATTCCTTTCTAGTTCAATTATTCTATGAATGAAAACAGAACCCTCTATATAGTTTGGGACCCTGAAATAGCAGGGACCCAATATCATGGAGATTTCTACTCATGTTCAAGTAAAAAAACAAAACAAAACCTTCTTACATTTCCCACTCAACACAGGAAGTGATGAGGGACTGAGTGGGCAGGGCTGATGAATATAAAAATATTGAGGCGGGGGCTACAATTGCAATTACCCAGATAAAGACATTAATTTGGGCATTGTCTATGCACTGCTTTGCAGTTGCTCCTGGCACACCCCACAAACATTACAAAGGAACAGTGCAAGGATATCTGGCTATTTGCTCACATCATCATAGAATAGCCTTTTTTTTCAGATATCCTGCCTTACTTTTATCACTGTCTATGAGTTAAAATTTTGTGTGTTCAGGCAAAAGAACACTAAACTTCAGGAGCACACTGGGATATGGACCTAATACAGTTGTTCTCCCTCACTGCACAAGGAATCTAGAATGCTTGAAAAGGGGCAGATATCCCTGTATCCAGTGTAAACTGGATGTTTTTGCAGACACCACCCCTCCCCACTGCATTGCGTTCACTGGAATGCACGTCTCGCCCCACATGGTACAATTAGTCACTTCTAACACTGGACAGCTAAAACTGGATTGTGTCACTGGTCTAAATATTCATAAGGATTCCCAGGATTTCACAACTGTGCACAGTCAAGAGGGATTATTAGAAGTTCATCTCTCTTAGATCCCCTTAGTAGTTAACAGAATGATAAACCAGCTGGATTGTCCTGTACAGCATAAATCAAGTAATTATGTAATAAATGAAATAGCGTAAATGCATTATTTCTAATTTCACTGTTTGGTAGTATAGCTGTTACTTGTGGATTCATACTTTGAGATTCACAGCACTTAACATTGTCATTCCTGGCCAGTTGACTGCATCTCATGTATTCCTTTGGCAGTGGAATCTAAGTTTTTTCTTCTTCTTCTAATTGGTGAAGTTGCTGAAGAGATTTAAATGAAATCACATTATTCAGCTTTTGGTATTCATCAAAGGATGCATGTGTTTAAAAAAAAAATGAGTCACAAATGATAAAAAGGCATGCTGTTGCAATCTACGAGCCACTCCCTAAGTGTGTACAAAAGAATTCCTGATGAGTTCCTGCTTGTAAATCCACACAAAGTGTTGCTTTCTAAAAAGCTATCCTTGTTTTTGACCTTGATATAAAAAAGTAATGGAAATTGCTGTTTGAGCCAATTATCTCAAAACAAGATAACGGTGCCAGAAGCACATTTTGTGGTGCTTTAATGTTAATAACTGCCAGTGTTTCATATGTTTAGCATTACATCTACATCTTCAAATCAACTCTGCACAATTACAGGAACTATTCCCTTGATAAATCCTATATTCACTCAGACTTCCTGCCTTCTGCACCTTAATGTTCCCCATATACAGGGTTGCCATCTCCCAGTTTCCTAATCCGAGCTGCCCCCATTTATATATTATGCAAATTTTTTGCTAATTACCCAGATAAAGACATTAATTTGGGCATCGTCTATGCATTGCTTTGCAGTTGCTCCTGGCACACCCCACAAACATTACAGAGGAACAGTGCAAGGATATCTGGCTATTTGCTCACCTCATCATAGAATAGCCTTTTTTCAGATATCCTGCCTTACTTTTCTCCCTCCAAGAACACAGCAAACCAGAGGTGCCCTCTTGTGCCCAAGATTGAGGGGGCATGATGTGCATCATGTGCATGTGACAACATGCGCCCGGCGCACATGTCATGCGTGCAATGTTGCATCGTTGGGAGACCAAGTGCGGAACCCAGCATGGTGCAACTTTGGTGGTTGGTGGCTCCTTCTCTCTCATGCTTGGCTCCACGCTTCCCCTCCTCTGCCCCCTCAACATTGAGATGGTCCAGCCCTCTGCCAACAGATATTGAGGGGATCGAAGAAAGCCTCAACCCTATAGAGTTGGCACATCTACAGCAAACCATGCTGAGGAATCATATGGAATGCTGCTCTGTCCTATCATGCCAGCTTCTGTTTTTCCAACAACATAGGTCTGCACCTCCTCCTCTTCATCCTACTTTATGTGAAAGGGACCTCCTACTATGCTGGGCCCGGGGGTAACCCAAGAACCACAGTCAAGGTCCGGTCCAGAATCCAAAGGTTCCGCTAGGAGTCAGTCCAACAGGGCCAAGGCAGGACATAAGGCAGGAAACCAGACAAGGACAGGCACAGGATCTCTGGCATGACAGGATCTCCCGCAACCTGGGGCAGGGTCCGACAGCCTTTTATCTTTGTCGGGGTAACGGCCAGTCCTGATCCCCCAGCGACTCACCTCCCTGTTTCGCCCAAAGGCGAGCACTCCTCCTGCGAGTACTCAGGTCTCTCCTTCTCTCAGACCTTAGTCTGCAGCTAGGAGACGTCGGTGGGTTACTAGACCCAGGGGCCACCTCAGCCTCCCCTGACCAAACCGGTAGTGGAGCAGCTATAAGTGATGGCCCAGCAGACAGCAATGAGGTAATCCCCGCATCTGGAGCCAGGGCAGGTTCAGGCCCCTGACTCGGCCCAGCTGGTGTTTGTTGCAGGGGGAAATGTGCAGACTGGGACTCTTCAGGATCAGGCCTCAGACTTGGTTCAGATGATGCCTGAGGCAAAGGATGCGGTGCAGACTGAGACTCCTCTGGTTCCGAGTCTGAGCCCGAGTCCCAGGCCATCACACCTACTTTATTTGAAAGTAGAAATTCCACCTCTGCCAATAAATACCTTGTTGTTTCTCCCAGTTTTGAACTCTTGGTTGCTGTGTACTGTGCCTAAAACCAAAGTAAATCCACTCACTTCCAAATGACATCCTCATTTGTTTGCACAAAGCTTGCGGGGAGCTTACACTGACTATTTATTTAGCATTCACTCTGATTTCTTTGTGGGAAGGTGATATGAAGTTGTATTAAGGAATTGTCATCCCACAAGGGCACCAAATCACCTTTAATCTGATACCTGGACTTGCTGGTATGTAGATGAATCCTCCCTGAAAATAGCATCAGTGCCCCGGCTGGACTGGGGTGGGAGATATTTCTTGAGCTCAAAAATCTGTCAAGGCAAGTTAGCCCAGAAACAGTCTTTCTAGGTAGGCATCCATTCTAATAGTAAGTAGTCTGTACAGTCTGCCAGCCGTAGGGTCAAAATTAGGGGAACCATTAACCAAAGCAAAAGCTTACAGAGGCAGTGTTTTGTGTGGTTATGTGAGAAGGGAACCCAATGGGGAAACTGTTCTTCACAAGTAGAGGTCCATGCAATCAGGATGCCTGGTTATGTGGGTGTCCCAATTCAAAAGCAGGAACTTGCCCTTTCAGCAACACAACGATACACAACACACAACAATGCACAACACACAATTCTGGGAAGAAAAGAGATATGATCTCAAGGCTAGGGCTAAAACTGGAGTCCACTCTCATGTCCTATATACGAATAACACCTGAATAGGTGTTCCTCCCAAACCTAGAAACAGACAGAAGTCTTTCAATTACTTCTCCTCCCTTTATTTCTTTATTATGTTTGCATCTCAAGGCCCCAAGACCCGCCCCCAAAATAAATACGCACAGACATATTAGTTTAAGTTTTTGGGCAAATTTTGGCCACAACTTTATTGAAATACAATCACGTGAGTGGTATTGGCTTAGGCATTGACTCCCCACTATAACTGACTCCACCTCTCAGGGCGATGGTCGAATGGGGTAAACCAAACAAGGGAGCAAGGTCGATGAGGACCAACCTAAGCTCACCCCGGGGTTCCTGTGGTCCTGGCATGGCCCTAGCCCCTCAAGCGGACTTCAGACGAGATCCAGGACCCCCAGATTCCTTTAACGGAATACCCAATTCCTGGAGGGGCAGGTGATGGCCGCACCTCCCCTCCCCACAATCCAACTGAGCCAATGCCTAGCCACCACCTTATAAGTTGTGGCAATTTGCTAAAGGGTAGGCGAAAACCAAATGGCTAAAAGCCAATCTGCCAAGTGGAAAAAATTCCTACCCAGCCCCTGTTCCAAAACAGGCAACCCGAACCAAAGCAAGGCCAAGCGACTCTACCTAAACTAGGGAGGGTGGGCGGGTGTTCAGCCGTGCAAATGCAAGTGCCTCACTTGCATCACACTGCTGCTTTTAAAGCCCCTGGGATCATGCCACCTACTGGCTATTGGCTAAAACAGCCTGGCATGATCCCAGGGGAATGGCCAGGACTTCCTCCCCCCCCCCCATTTTAACCCTGTCAGGTGAGCTCTTGGGTCCCAAGCGCAACCAGGACCCTCTGTTATGAGGATCCCATTTGTACGCCACCTTTCCTCCAAAGAGTCCAAGGTGTCATACCTAGTTTATCTTCGCAACAACCCACATGGTAAGTTAGGCTGAGAGTGTGTGATTGGCCCAAAGTCACTTAGTGAGCTTCACAACCAAGTGGAGATTTGACCCCTAGTCTGATAAGTGACATTACTACTCACAATAAACATATGCATATTTTTCTCGGTTCACGCAGGTTTTGTAGGTTTATTGTACTTCTTCTTTTTAAAAAACTTGCAGAACCTGTTCAGCCAGTAGGATATGGGGAAAAAATGAGAAAACATCCTGCAGCCAAAGCTATCTCTATCGTGCCACAATTGCTCTCTGAGAAAACAGATGTCTACTCGGTTCAGAGGTACCGAATCTGGCATGTGAAGCCATTTTAATTAAGCTCATCAGTTCAATTCTGACCAAGTGGAATTTTTAGCAATAGCAGTGATTATATCATACTGAGGGTCAGTTTGTACCTTTCTTTTTAAGTGCTTACCTACAGTATTTTAAGTGTGTGTCTTAAAAAGTGAAATCTGCATTTAGCAATTGTGTATGCCATGCAGGTTCAGTCATCAAGGAATTATGATTGGATGCAGCTCTCATTTGAGAGTGTAGTCAATGAGAAAACCATGCTTCCCTCATCATAAATGTGCAGAGTGGCTCTTAAGGAAGAGGGAAATGAAGCTCATTCAGATCAGATTGGAGTTGCATCTAAACTGACTGAAGAAATGCCCTGGTGTTCCCCACCACCATATATGAACAAAGCTCATCACCACCAGAACACATTGCTAAAGTGTTGCATTCGCACACAACATACATCTCAGTTCTTTCAGGTCAGAAACCAATTAGAATGAGCAAACAAATAATTAATATTCCTATATTTATACATACACACCTCACTGATTTTATTTATCATATATATAACAGCAACTTGTTTTTAATATTTGCTTTTATTGGATTTTAAAAAATTAATATATTTTAATTAATAAACTGCTTGGAGGTTTTGTGGGCAATAAGCAGTATACAGTGGTACCTCGGTTTTTGAAGGTCTCCATTGACGAACATTTCAGAACTCGAATGCCTGGAAGTAAAGGCTTCCGTTTTCGAACTCGTCTCTGAAGACGAACGGCTTCTGCTGAGGTACCACTGTCCTTTTCTCAATTTTCTCTATTAAATTTGCAGACCTCCCTTTGCGCCTCAGTTTTCGAACGTTTCAGAACTCGAATGGTCTTCCAGAACAGATTACATTCGAAAATCGAGGTACCACTGTACAAATGTTGATAAATTTTTTTAAAAAAGCAAACTTATATGTGAGTTGCATGCTGCAAACTGCTGGTTATTATTTTTAACTGCAGTGGATGTGATAAATCATTCTAAAATATTGTTGACATTTACATGTTCAGCTAACGTTGCATTTTCACAGTCTGCTCAATAAAATGCTGCTATATTTGGGGATTCACCACTGCATATGCAGAGCTAGTTATCCCAATCTTTATAAGCAGGCAGTGAATGTGTTATGGAACAATAAAGGAAACCCTGATCCTCAGCCTCTTCTATAGCCCTTTGTAGTTCATCTTCATGATTCTTGAATTCTGATACTCCTTACGATATGATGAGTATTTCCCTAGGAATGGGGAGCCTCAAGCAGATTTAAGACTGTGCGGGTGGTTCCCCCACACAGGGTGCTGAGCTGAGGGGAAAACAACAAGAACAACAGCAACAACAACCTCCATTCCTTGTGCCCTTTTCCTCTCTGGGTGGATGTAGCAAAATGGAGAGAGTAACAGCAGTGAGGTGGTCGTGGGCCCACTGAGGGAATATTGCCCAAGGATCTCCCCAAACCTGGAGACTACCTAGAGTAATGTGAGGTCATAATGGACATTTTAAATAAGATGGAAAAAGATGAGCCCGGCTTCGGCTGGGGAGGGCGGGGTATAAATAAATTATTATTATTATTATTATTATTATTATTATTATTATTAAAAAGCACAACAGCTTCCATCTTCCCTCCTCCAAAGTTGTAGCACATTTCTGAGAGAAACAGCCCAAACTGTGGTATTTATCTATGCAGTTTCACTTGGTATTTTTCCAATGAATGCTTTTTTTTTTTGGAGCACGAGCAACAGAAAACAGCTCCTTCAAACATCACAGTGGCTTTAATAACTGCTGATTGTCAGTGAGGTAGACACCCAGACAGAAGAAATGTCACAGTCCATCAGTGCTGTTTTATTTCTCTAGTTCACTTTTGCTTTTGCTTTTGCTCACTTTGAATATAAAAAGAGGAGGAAAAAGAAAGAAGTCCTTCACACACAAAAAGTTCTTTACTTGTCTGGTTGTTGAAAATAGGTGATATGTTGAATCCTCACCTTGACTTTTTGGAAGATTACTACTACTACTATTACTACTACTACTATTACTACTAAATGGTTCATTACTTTCCCTTCAATGTCAGATTTTTGCCCCCAGAGCCCCAAAACCTTCACACATCCATAGAGAAGTTCTGGTAGGTCCTTTATTCCTCCAAGAGACAGTCCACAACTCTTATCATTGGGCACCCATACTTATCAAGTAATATATTTTTCTGACCCTTTTTAGTTACAGAATTCTTTTCCTCTTTTCATGAAGTTAGCTTCATATCTCTCATATCAGTTAAGTAAATTCAGCACTTGCCTTGTGCTCTGTTCCCTCTTTTAAGTTTGCACGTGAAGAGGTAAGGGAACACCTAGCTACTTTAAATGAATTTGAATCTCTAGGACCTGCTCAGCTGCACCCAAGAGTACTAAAGGAGCTTGCGGGTATAATCTCAAAGCCTGTGTCTATAACCTTTGAAAGTTCTGGGAGAAAAGGTGATGTCCCTGCAGACCGGAGGCAGGCAGATGTTGTCCCCATCTTTGAAAGTGTGGAGGGGAGAAGACTTAGGTAACTACCGACTGGTGAACTGGGCATTGACACCAGGAAAGGTCCTAAGATCTCTACATGTCACACATTTGTTATTACAGCAAATGGAACATGCTCAGCCACAATGCTACAATAGCTAATAAGCTAGCTCTGCTTTCTAAAAAAAGAAGAAGATCCACAACCCATCGTCACAATGTTCATATTGATCCAGGAAATTCCCCTTACTTTCAGCCCTGCTTCAGCTGCCATGTCCCCATCCCTGTTCTCTAGATACAGAGTATATCTAGAAGTGGGAGCTGCAGGCAGGAGGAGAGGAAGACTGAAACATAGTTGTGTGAGCAGAAATCTGATCTGCTCATAGACAAGCACTGCTAGATATATCACCAAATTACTCTTAGAACACACCCTAAAACAAAGCAAAAACACCATGGCAGTGCAATAGTGTTCTTATGCAAGCACCTTTCGTCTCTCAGGAGAGTTGTCAAAACCAGGATATATTTGATGGAGCACTTATGCTTTTTATATCTATGTAGATAGAATAATTTTGGCACGTGCCACTTTTCCCCTCTTAGCACTTATACTGTGGAAGAAATTGCCAAAATGATCCCCTCCACATGGGAATTTCAAGCATAAAATCTAAATCCCATCTGGCAGTGCCCAGAACCGTTACCCTGAAATACTCTTCATTGGTTCTCTTCCTTTCCTCTTGCCCACCCCACAATTTCCTTGCATGTGTAGCAAACAAATTTGGTCCAAGCACAGTTGACTTTGTGTCCTGCGTGTCAGCTTTCCTATCTGCATTTTGTTATGTATGCGTGATGCGTTTGCTCCCCAAGCCCTCGCTGAATGTGTCCACTGAATTTCCCCTCCTTTTGTCAAGCTAGCATTTCTCTGTAATGTGTTCCCTCTATCTGTCAAAACTGCAAATCCCCAAAGCCAAACATCTTTAATGGAAAGGGGGTTTGAACAAAATGACTCTGAACAAGGGGCAGAAGAACTAGAAATCATGCTTAATGTGATGTTGTGGCTTTATCTTTACGGGGTTGCTTTTCTTCTTCTTTTTTAAAGTCTCCTGTTTTATTTAGTTTGCCCCAGAAGGAGAGAGAAACCTTTTGAATGACTGCACTCAAGGCCAACAAAAGCTATCTTGTCAGAACTAGCTATCTAGCCTTGGAAGATCTGCCCACGCACTCCGAAACAAGAGCTTTAGTTTGAGACTCCCATTTGAAATCCTTGGTTCAAAAACACAAACTTACAAGGATATGCAATTGCTTTCACTCCAACCTAAGAGGATAGCTCTCTCTGTTAACAGCTTACTGACACTGGAATCCTCTTAAAAGTCACTCTTCGGTTTTAAAACATTTTGTAGGCATGATTAATAGATTTCACTAGCCCTGAGGCTGGCATATGGAGTTTAGAGTACTTCAACAATCGTGGAAGTGACACACCTGTTGCAGTCGAGCCAGTTAGATAGAGGAATTAAATGGCTGAGAGCCATTCTGTACATAGGGCTGGCCGGGGTCAGGTTTTCAACATCATGGTGTATCGCCAGCCAAACATTGCGGTTTGGCGATATACCACAATGTTGTGAAAACAAGCTGCATTGGCCTCTGCCCATGAGGCACCTGGTGAAACTGCCCCAGCTCTCAAATTGGGAACTAAAACGGTTTCACCTAGGCCAGGGGTAGGCAACCTAAGGCCCAGGGGCCAGGTGCGGCTAAGTCGCCTTCTCAATCCGGCCTGCGGATGGTCCAAGAATCAGTTTTTTTGTTTTTCTTTTTGTTTTTACATGAGTAGAATGTGTCATTTTATTTAAAATGCATCTCTGGGTTATTTGTGGGGCCTGCCTGGTGTTTTTTACATGAGTAGAATGTGTGCTTTTATTTAAAATGCATCATTCATTATTATTTTTCTAAAATATAGTCCAGCCCACCACATATCTGAGGGACGGTGGACCGGCCCACAGCTGAAAAAGGTTGCTGACCCCTGACTTAGGTGTTCATGGGCTAGGACAACACTGCTTGTTTGTGCAGCTCAGCGGGGGGATCGGGAAGGTTTCCCCTCCCCAGCTGAGACAGCCCCGGTGCTCCCCCCACTCACGGGTGAGCGGGCAAAACATCAAGGCTCCTTTAACTGCTCGCTGCGGGGAGCCCCAACTGCGCTCCCCTAAGCTGAGCAGTTTCCCAGAGGACCCACCCCACTGCCAGCTCACGGGAGCCAACGCTAGGCTGGGGGCTCCTTTAACTGCTCAGCTGAGGTAAGAGCAGCTGCTCTGTCCTCAGCTGAGCAGTTTAAAGGTGTCATTGAAATTCTACTCAATATTGATCCAGAGTAGATTCCAATGTATATTTTAGCAGAGTAAAAACTTAAACACATTGCAAGATTCCCCAAAAATAGAGCAGAGGCAATTGTATTTCATCCAGCAGAGCTGTACTGCTATGGAAGGCAAATGAGCATCATGGTCACAAATCCAATACATTCAGGATTGGCCCTGTCTGTAAGAAATCCAGTTGCAGAAGACTTAAACTTACAATAACTTAGAATAAGTCTAAATCTTAACACTATATACGGAACACCACACCAGAAGGAAAGAGAGAAGAGAGAGTGAAGCCCAGGCTCCTTCTGGCCTCACTATTATAGTCAGCATGACCTTGACTGAGAGAGATAACAGAGCCAGTTTAAACTAGCTGTACTCAGCTTCTCTGAAGGCATAATCACAACATCATGAGCCTTCTGCTTGTTTCTTTCACACAGAGAAGCTTCCAGAAGCCTCTTGAATTAAGTAGAATAGGAAAGATCCTCTACACATCAGATCAATACTTTCTGTATTGCAAACTGACAGTATCAGCACCTCGCTGATACAGCTTGTTTCTCTCTCTGCATCGTATGAGGGCTGAGTGTGATGGCGGTTTCACTCAGCGATATATAGCTGGTGAAACTGCCACCGTTCCCGCGTCCCTCTGCTAACAGTGCCGCTGAAGGAAGGAACTCTAGCAGACACTGCTAGCAGAGGGACTCAGGAGCGGTGGGAGTTTCACTAGCGATATACCGCTGAGTGAAGCCAACATCACAGTCTCCTCCTCATACCAGTCCTGGGCGATATATCGCTATATCGCCTGGGCCTACAGTACAATATGCAGACTGGTGCAATAGAGTTCAGAACCACACCACTTTGAACAGGAAGAGGTGCCATATTTTTGAATGCTTCCTTACATAAAAGTTTGTTATAGGTAGTAAACTAAAGTGTCGTGGAGCAGGCTGTGCTAAACCTTTCTGTCTCATGTGCCAGATGGGTCATAGGCTAAACTGAGCCTGTCCTCATTTACAATAACCTCATCCCACTTTCTCTGACCCCCCACACCTCCATGTCAACGCACCGGGTTGGCTGGAATGATTTACTACTGTGTTTTAGAGGGATGACGTGTCAAGCAGCCAGATGGGATATCCTGAAGTTGTTTCAGAATTGTGATTCCTGGTTTTTGAACTCTGCAAGTGGGTGCAGGATACTAATCCTCTGCCTTCCTCATACCTTAGATTGTGTAGTAAAATTTATAGCACAGAGGTCCCTCATTCGGTTGAATGATTATAAGTTAATTGCCAATTAATTATCAATATCCTATAAACAGTGGCTCCTTCAGGTCTCACTAGAAGGTGAAACTTGTTTTGCCCTAGGGTATTTCAGTCTACACAGTAGTGATGTGCTTAACAAGTGTTACTTTGTTTTTAAATGGGTTATCTGGTACAGAAGAGAAAAGCTATAACCTATTCATACTCACTCAAGCATACGTGTTCACATTAGCAATAGCATCTCTATAATGGGTCCCTTCACTCTGGTTGGCATTCAAAGAGAGAGTTTCCTTCCCAAATATTTCCCTACCATAGTCTAAGCTTTATAAAGTAATGCAATATAGTAAGCATATATAGTTGGTCTAAACCCTCTCTGCCCATCAGGGGTAAGCACTAGCCAATAATTGGCCACCATGTTACTTGTTTTGACCTATCTGATTTCACCTGGAATTTAAGAAATAGACTGACTTTCCTTTCTGTTCTTAAATTTAGACTCAAGACATACCAGGACAGACCACAAACGTTGGCCAAACATGCCAATGGTACTTGACAAACATCACCCTTGCTCTGTGTCACTTACGACCTTTAAAATTCATACCAAGCTATTTAATCAGGCAAAATATTTTCAAGCAATCAAAGCATCGATTTACTGATCTAACCGAGAACTACTATGCATTAATAATGCAATAATATGGATATCTAGGTTTCCTATACAATCTATCCAATGAAGCGTTTGGATGGTGCATTCTGAACTTTGCACAGCTTAATTTTTAAAGCTAATTAAAATCAGTGTCATCCCACTTAATTATACCTGCAGCATGAGTTGGAAGTTGTGTTTATTTTATTCCTAGCTGTTAAGTCCTGTTTTCAGTTATTTAAGAAGCCACAATTAGTGATGGGGAAAACTTGATTTAGTTTGCATTCCAAAACAATGCATGAACTGAAACACAATCATCCTTTGAAATTCTCACTTCTTGGAATTTTGCAGTGGAGTTCTCCAGCCAAGTGATTTGTACAGAAATGCATGTACTAGGGTAGTGTGGGTAAAAATACATAATAACATACAAAAATGGATGATATTAAAATTGATTTGCAAATGTGTATAATAGGCAAAATTCCATACAAATTGGTTATATTAGAAGAAATTCATGTTAAAATGCTGCTTGTTTATTATTATTTGATGCTGATGAGAACTTTTTTCAAAAAATTGCAAACTGAGGTGAAAATGGGAAGAACTGTTAAGGTTTGAGAAGGTGACAGAGAGACATCGATAGAGACTATAGAAATGTTCATGAGAGAGTTTCAAACTTGATTGGGTTGCCTGGTCTTTCTGAGTGACCTGCAATAACTTGCAGGTAGAATTGCATTCAGGTGTAGATAACATTTTAGACCGCAATCCTAACCCTATTTCCCTGGGAGTAAGCCCTACTGAATTCAGTAGGGCTTATTTCTGAGTCCTCGTGATTAAGATTATAAGTCATAAGTCCTTTCCAAGTGTTCTTGCTGTGGAAGGTCTTCTCTTTTACCTTTATTTATGGAGGGCTGTGCACATTTTTTTCCAGGCCAAACAACTTTGATTTCATTGCTGAAAACATTTGTGGCTGTCATTAAGTTGTTGAGTCTTGACATCCACTGAATAATATCTAAATCAGCAATATATAAAAGGGGCATAATTCTATTCTGGTACTTTTTAAGTGACTTTCTGGAGTCAGAACCAGATCCGTTTAATGCAGCTGAGAGAGGACGAGAGCCAGACAAAACCAGTTTGTCACCCTGGTAAATGTCCCTCCTAATCTGAATATTATAAACATTTATTTTTTCTATCCATTTCACTCAGTTTTGCTACAGGGCCTGTAATAAGCTTCACTTTGTATTTCTTAACCCAGGAGTGGGGAATCTGAAGCCCACCAGCAATATTGCTTAACTGCACCTCTCATCAGCCTTGACTATTGTCTGTGTTGGTTGGGGCTGATGGGATTTGGAGCCCACAGGTTGCCATAGGTTGCCTATCCCTGTCCTAAACACTTGAAGAAAACAGGAGCAGGGCACAGAATCAAAGTCCTTCTTGTAGCCAATGCACCACTAGCATTTATTTGTATGCTGCTTTTCCATGGTAAACCATGCTCAAAAGCAGCATGCAACATCAAAAAGTTTGTATACAGTGTGTGTGTGTTTTAAGGGATTTTCTCATCACAACTGCAGCATCAAGAGTAAGTTGATATCTACAACCCTATGTTCCTCTTGCCCATCCTTTCTGCACCTCTTAGAATTTTCTTGAGTGAAATGTTGATTGATAATGCTGCCACCGTTTGGGAGAAGTGCTCCCTGGCACACTAATTATATAAAATGAGTGTATTACAGCTGCCTTAATGTCTTTTGAGAACCTGATGCACTTCTAGACTCTGTGTCTACCGCATCACACAAATTTGTCGTTACCATCATCATAATCTTCTCTGTTTTATTTTTTAATGGAACCAGATGGAAGAATCAGAAGATGAATTTCCACCAGGCACAGATCAGGTGCATCCCGCCCCCATACAGTTTTCTGCAGCAAGGAAGGCTCGCCAAACAGACACCTTGCGATGTTGTCTCACCAGTATGAGGGACCCTGTGAGAAAGGCCTTGTTCATGTGGTTGGATCATGTAAATTTTCTTCCACCCTCAGGGGGAGTGGCTCCTAGATGAACAACTCCAAGACAAGGAGGAGGCTATCTAAAGCAGGCATAGGCAAACTCGGCCCTCCAGATGTTTTGGGACTATAGCCCCTGTCATCCCTGACCACTGGTCCTGTTAGCTAGGGATGATGGAAGTTGTAGTCCCATCTGGAGGGCTGAGTTTGCCTATGCCTGATCTAAAGAGCAGCCAAGGCCGTCCTGAAATATACTTGCTTTATCAAAGCTCACTGCGTCTGACATTATTAGCACATATGTGTGGTTTTTAAAAAAAAAAAATGGGAGTAGATGCTAGTCAAGTAATTATTTCTCTGGCTATATGTACAGCTTACCATTTGAATCATTATTTGAAACAAGTGATGCTTAGTCCCCCACAAAACCCAAGTAGGACTATGGCCTTAGTGCAAATGGACACATATAACAGGATCTGGTTAAAAATGTATGCCACTCAGGGCATCTTCCAGTATATACAAAAACATAATAAAACATTAAACATTAGATACTTCCCTTCACAGGGCTGCCTTCAGATGTCTTCTAAATAGTGCTTAGAACCATAAATCTACCTTTGCCATAGAGCTGATAAATATATATGGGCAAGTTTGGTTTAGAATGAAGCAAGTTTAATCTTGTGCACATTTGCATGGAGGCAACCGCTACTGAACTCTGAGTGAACACAGTGGGGCTCACTCATGACTAAGTACAAGCAGGATCAGTCTCCATGATGTTTTGTAATGCTTTCCTGGAAAAGATAGGAAAAAGAACCCCCAAATAATCAAAATAATTGTCACTACAGAGCCCTTTTCTCTCCTGCCAATTATCTCTTGTGCTGAAAGCATTCAGTGTAATTGCTTTATTTGTTAATTGCTACTGATTATGTAGATATTGCTCTTACCGCTGGAAGCGCAAGCCAAAGTAATGAACTTTTGAAAACCGAAAAACCTGTTATTCCCAAACTCCGAGTGTTAGGCAGAGTACTGATAAGGGATAGTATTGCTGAAAATGTTCTCAAATGTTACATACACTTTGCAGGAATGAAGCACTAGACCATGCTGCAGTGTCTATAGGATGCCGTTTATCATTTGATAGGTTTTGGTCCCTATTCAGCACAGCCATATTGACACCTTTCAGCTCCGTTTTGCGGGGAAGTAAGTAGACCTTGGGATTTAACTGAAACCACAGATTACATTTCCACAATGACATTTGTTGAAATATCCACTTCTTCCCAACCCAAGAAGTAGCATAACCAGTTCCATTGTTAGCATTTGTGTATCATATAAAAGCTACTTAACAGCCATGCATCCGAGAAGACAGTATAGTGTCCATATTTAGTTTCTTCCCTGAAATTGCTTCTAGCGGGGAGAAAAAAAACATGGTGTTTTTTGTTCTGCCAGACTTTAAAGATCGCTTTCCTTATAATGTGGTTTCGGAAACTTTGATGTACTCTTGCCTTTTCATACCATAGGTACGCATGCCATCCAAATCTATTGTCATGGCCTTCCAAATCTAATAAATCTGTATTTTTTAAAATTTTATCCATTCCCAAATCCAACAAATGCAAGAGGCTTCATAATATAATTTCAGATTGGGCAGTGAGAAGCCTCCTCTATCTTTAGTGTCTGTTAATAATTTGTATTTTATTCTCGGCTTCTTACCCTGCCAGATAAATTTTGAAATATCCTTTTGCCAATCTTTAAAGCATCCCATATTAGTAGAGATATACAAGGATCTGCCTCATAGTGAACCAGAATTTTGGACCACTGGAGGTCTCCATTTCTCTGGTATTGTGTTCCCACAAAGTGGCCAGGCACATGCCTCCAAAACAGAGTGTGAAATTGGTGCCCTTCCTTCCCCTGTTGTTCCTTTCCAGTATTTAGTAGAGGTATACTGTTTCTGTACGTGGAAGTGCTATTTAGCTCTTAACAGTGACTATGTAGGAACTTGCACCAGAGCACAAAGAGCTCCTCCAGCTCATTGAGCCTCCATCATTATTTCTTTGCACAAAGCAAACATAGAGGTTAGATTATACCCAGTCTGTATTCTACCTTCATTCTGATTTGTTTACAGGGTGGTTATATGACCATGAGGATTCATCTTGAATTGTTTGCACTGTAGTTATACAACTACCCATTAATCGTCAGTTCATCCCATGCTTTTCAATGCATTGTCCCCTCTACCTGCAAAAAGTCACTGGTGTTTTGTTCTGTTTTTAAGTGGATCTGTTGTGCTATGGCAACCGAGCACTTCATTCCCACTTTAATTGTGTAAACATACATTTCCTGGTATGCACTTGAATCTGTCCCACAAAGTCTGGAAGTCTGGAGGTGCCCATTGGGATTAATCTTGGGAAATTAAACTTTAAAGACATGGGCTCCATGCCTGAGCTCTGATGTAGATTGTTTCTTTATGTGTTTGAAATAACTAAAATAACAGTTGCCGTGAAAAAAGTTATACTTCGATTTTTATATATATATAAAAAAGAGGTGCAAGAATAAAAATATATGCTTAAAAGCATTGTATTTAAAAACTTGAGGACCAGTGTGGTGGTGCTGTAAATATGTGGTTCCCTCTTCAATTCCTGACCAAAACGTCCAGAGCAAATTCATTGCGAAATGTTCCATATCTTGATCAAAACTCTTTTAGCTCCCTCAAAACTTCTCAACAGTTTTTTCACCACTCAGGCAGGAATCTCTGGATGTAACCTCATGTTTTAGCTTATGTGGAAATTCAGTGGTATAGGAGCATGTGTTTTTCTAGTGATCAAAAAATGTTTTTTGGCTTCCCTTGATCTTCAGATGTTTTCTTCCGAGCATGAACTTCCAAAGTTACCTTAAGACTTAGCTTGTGTTGAGATGTGATACAGCTGTGGTCAAAAGGGAGGTTGAGCTCCAAAACTGTGTATGCTGCTTTGTATGCTGCTTGAAGCCCTCAACCTCTGGAGAGATCAGTCCAGGTGTTTTGATATTTGAGGCAGCCTTTGAGAAATAAGACAGGCTTCCTTCATTGTCCTGAAAAAGATGTCGTACTCCCTTGTCTGAATGCGCATGGCTCACAGATCACTTCATCAGAAGAACTCTTTTGCCTGAAATGTAGTCCATTAGGTTCCGTGTCAGGATCACGCTGGTGAAACAGACCCCTGCAGCCATCAGGCTTGCACTCTCTGCTCACCAGCCAGCAAATGGAGAGTTAACGCCCCCTTCATCCCAAATCCACTTGTCAAAGTTGGCCTCTGGGGGAAATAAAGATCTGGCCGACTGGGCCAAAAAGGTACCCCATGCCCGTATTAGACAATAATGATGCAAGTGAGACCCACAACAAAATGTTGCAATGTGGAATCCTTAATTTCAGGATTCCATCCAGTCCATTTCCCTACCCATCAAGTTTTCTGTCTCTCCTCCACCCACTGCCACAGCAGTCAGTCAACATTCTGTGTCCAGAGCTCTCCCCAGCAGACTCCACCAGTTTTGTGGACGCTGAGTGCACTCCATCCTCATTGGGTCATTTATGGTGCCCCTCTATTTGGGATTTTTGACTAAGTATCTTTCTGTCATTCTGCAAACCTTGGGGATCCCCCAAGCCTACCACTATCTTCCTCTTGTGTGTGGATTGCACTGTTTTGGCTATGTGAGCAATGACATTCTCCACCTGAATATTCAGATTAGCATATGTGAATGTTAGGATACTTGACTATTGGATTCACATATTTTTTGAGGGCTTTGTGGGGTTGTGGGGGGGTTGGGGGGGTTGGCAAGTTTAAAAAATCTTTTTCAGGCCACGAGCGCTGATTCTCAGCTCGCTATTTTATTGTCCTAATAGCTCCCCGTAGTGCAATAGCTTCCAGAGAATTGCTTTGCATTCTGGACTGAAATTGACAATTTGTCAGGGGAGAAAATAAAATTCCAAATGTAACTGCAATTGTGTGCAGAGTCTACTGTGAAAGCCCGATTAGGATGAAGTTCTAAAGTAAACACTTTGACAAGCGTGCTTTTAATAAGATTTGTTTCCCCACAGCTTTCACTGAAATTTCATTAGCAATTGATTCTCTGTGGTCATCCGAACTTGGTTGTCTGGTTAATGGAAAGAGCAGGGCAGACAACTGTTCATCTCATCATGGTAAGCTATAAACCATGGCTTACCGTATCGTGCACAGGCCAATTTCTCCTGCTTCATTCCTTCTTGCCAGCACTGGGAAGAAACAAACTGGCTTCTCCAGTTAAAAAGAGATCAGGTAGCGAGTTCTGAGAAACACCTCCTCCTGGGACAATTGCAATAGACAATATTTGCCTACGTGGACATAGAATCATAGAACCTTAGAGGGACCCAAGGGTCATCTAGTCCAACCCCCTGCAATGTAGGAACCCTAGTATAAAGCAGCTCTCTTTTGGATTGCTCCTGTGAGTGGACTGCTGGGTTTGGTTTCATCTGAAGCAGGACAGTATGCAAATTTTGCATGGCAGTTCCTGAAATGAAGGGACAGGTTTTTGTCTGTCTTTGGATACAACTGGACACCGATTTGAATCAAGGTGGCAGGCTGATCCTTTCAGTATCGCTGATTTGAACAGCTATTTCTGTACTTCACTGATTTTTTGTTTTTTGTTTTCCAAAATTCCTGAGCAACCCCGCACACTTTCTGCTAGTTTAATATAAACCACCCTCTGCAGGACTAGGTTTAGTTGCAAAGATTATGCAAAGGCTTAAAGGTAAAGGTAAAGGGACCCCTGACCATTAAGTTCAGTCGTGACCGACTCTGGGGTTGCGGCGCTCATCTCGCTTTACTGGCCGAGGGAACCAGTGTACAGCTTCCAG
Source organism: Podarcis pityusensis (assembly GCF_964106645.2). Classification (NCBI taxonomy): domain Eukaryota; kingdom Metazoa; phylum Chordata; class Lepidosauria; order Squamata; family Lacertidae; genus Podarcis; species Podarcis pityusensis. Next base: position 25,886,430 of record NC_138042.1, read on the forward strand.
GTCATGTGGCCAGCATGAGTAAGCCACTTCTGGCAAACCAGAGCAGTGCATGGAAACACCGTTTAGCTTCCCGCCGGAGCAGTACCTATTTATCTACTTGCACTTTGACATGCTTTCGAACTGCTAGGTTGGCAGGAGCAGGGACCGAGCAATGGGAGCTCACCCCGTCACGGGGATTTGAACCACCAACCTTCTGATCGGCAAGTCCTAGGCTCTGTGGTTTAACCCACAGCGGCACCCGTGTCCCTATGCAAAGGCTTAGCATTGGCTATTTTAGAAACTGAGCAGTAGTAGCACCCACTTGTGAAAAGGGGGTATTTTAATGTATTGAGGTCAAAATATGCTATTGTGATAATTGTAGCATCCCTTTCTGTATCATTTGACACAAAAATGTGTTTATGTCTTCACCTCATCAGAGAAGAATACTTTGGCATAGAATGCCTGCCTGTCTATATTCTCTCCCCCACCTCTCTCTCTCTCTCTCTCTCTCTCTCTCTCTCTGTTGAAATATTTATCCACTTTCAGACTTTTAAGATATTATGCAGGCATCTTAAAATAGCCAATGAGAATTTTCCGTATAGCAAAATCTCTACCCCAGGCGAAAATCCAAACTGTCTATGTTCTTACTAGCCATCAGCAGGGGGCAGCAAGCAGGTGATTAAAAAATGCAAACTTCCAAGTAGCAAAACTTATTTGAAAGAATAATCCTCTGCATGTAACTTTTGGTTTGCACCCGCTGCTAGGTTTTTATTACTGGCAGCTCAAAGCTCTTCAGATCTTGGCAAATTAATACTTGAATATTTGCCTTGAGGTTTGCTGAAAGGGAAAGACTTTCTTCTTTCCTGCCATGTGTGCGCATGCAATAGATGAAGACCTCTTCTGTCTTGTTCACCATAACCTACTGCACACAGGCATGTGCGCGTGCGCACGCACACACACAAGAGAGGAGAGGAAACCTTTGATGTAAAAGAGTCTTGAGAGCCCTTGCTTTCTGTAGGAAAATGCAGTCGACACTGATTACAGTTCAGACTAAAGCACAATCACACACACTATGGTCCATGTTGAGTTTGGTTTAGATTAAGAGTCCATTTCAAAACCTATCCTTTGTTCATCTCAGGTTCCCCCAAGGTTTCATCCTACAGCCTGCAGAAAAAGTACGCTTCACAAAATGGGAAATACATTTTTTTCGAGGTGCTACTCTGATAAAATGAAGCAGCTGATTTTGGAAAGGAAGGGGGCGAACCTTTCATTTTTTAAGGGGGAGGTGGGAAATCACTGTTATGGATCTGAACTCTGACCATATATGGGAAATTATACAAATAGCTAAAAACATTTGAATTGTTATGGTTTTTTTAAAAATCAAACTATGAAATTAAGGCAATGTAAAAATATACCTGTTAAAATGCAGATAGCCGGGGGGGGGGCAGTACAATGTGCTATCAATAACACTTTCCTTAAAAGCAGTCAGTTCCCCTAAGCCTGCCAAAATAAAACAGTCTTCAGCTGCTGGCAGAAGGACAAGCAGAGGCAGATTTAGGGCAGCACAACTGGCTCCCCCGCACAGGATGCTGAGGCCAAGGGGGACATCTTCCTTCTTCCTTTCCAAAGCCTGGTAAGCCCTGGGCTTTGGGAAGGAGGAGGGAGGACTCTGATAGGGTCCTCCAACCTCCTTCCCAAATTAGCACTTGCCCAATTTTGGGAAGGAGGTGTGAGGGCTCTAGGACCCTGCCAGAGCCTCAAGCCTCATTCCCAAAGCCTGGCACCTCCCTTATCTGGCTTTGGGAAGGTGGCACGAGGTCACAGTGGGGAGCGTCACATTTTGGCCTTGCACAGGACACCACATCACCAAGGTCTGCCCCTGAAACAAGGAAGAAACTAGGCTGGGGTCTCTCCAGGAAGGGCATTCCAAAGCCTAGGAGTAGCTTATTCTGACCGGCTTGGTTGCACAGGGATCAGAGACTCGTGAGCAATGCTGGGGACACCACAGATTTATAAAGGAGCGTGAGAGGCAGAAGGGATCCAGATTTTTTGCGTTGCTGAAATTTGAGAGCCCAAGATCTGCCACTGTATTTTCTCTTGGTCCCTGCACCTGCAGCCCAGGACAGAAAATTGCATTCAGTCAACAAATCAATGTGAGATCAGGAACAAAACCCGTGCTTTTCCATTAACAGACAAAGAGCATGCTCTCCAAGCAAGGAAAAGTTCCAAACTGAGCAGTAGTATCCTTAAATGTCTCCATTAATTCTTAACTTGCCCGGTGATGCTTCGCTGCTGTTTCCAGGCCTAAATTTGCCAAGGGTTCTTGTTATGAATAATGAAGTCCTAATGGCTTTGGATTTGCACGTCTTAGAATACCATCTTCCTTCTTTCTAAGCAGAGGCCTAAAGACACCGCCTCCATCGCACATATGCCAAATGTGAGAGAAGGATCAAGATTGTGCCTGTTGACCGCAGCTCATGTACGCCCACTAGCCCCCAGCAGTTGGGACTTTTGACATTACTGCATTTCGACGTTACCTACACTTCCTCACAATGGGAAAACCTGGGTCAATCAGGGTTCCCAATTATGAACCTCGTAGCTCATACAACTGTACACATGTGGACCCCTTTCTCACCAAAATGAAATGTGTGGCTTCTGCAGGGTGGGAGGCGTTTATGCCCCTGTGTCTTTGGCCCTACTTTCCTTCCCATGTGTTTAAAGTTTGAACATCCCTAAAGAGAGTGTGACCCACAGAGCAAGGTTGTGGCTATGGGGTTGCGGCGCACATCTGGCTTTCAGGAAGAGGGAGCCGGCGTTTGTCCACAGACAGCTTTCTGGGTCATGTGGCCAGCATGACTAAACTGCTACTGGTGCAACTGAACACTGTGACGGAAGCCAGAGTGCACGGAAATGCTGTTTACCTTCCCACCGCAATGGTACCTATTTATCTACTTGCACTGGTGTGCTTTTGAACTGCTAGGTTGGCAGGAGCTGGGACAGAGCAAAGGGAGCTCACTCCGTCACAGGGATTTGAACTGCCGACCTTCCAATTGGCAAGCCCAAGAGGCTCAGTGGTTTAGACCACAGCACCACCCGCATCCTACAGAGCATACTGGGCCAAGCAGGCAAATGGGAAAACAGAAGGAGCGTTTCACAGTTCAAAGTACCCCAGAGAGGAAACTGAGGAAGAGAACCTTCCACAAATAATTAGAGAGCAGCTGGTGGATTCTCACTCCTGCATTTCACACATTAAAGAGAGACCCAGCACTGCTTATGTTACACATCCTAGAAAACTTGTGGAAGAGCAAGCCTGTGTGCTGTCCTGATTTGAGAGCATCAAAGGAAGGACAGAAAGAAGCCTTATGTTTTAGACCACATGTGATTATTCCTCATAATGGAAACAGCCATGTCTCATTTTGTTATGAGATGTTGAAAAAGTAATCACAAAAATGTGATTAAAATACAGTGGTACCTCGGGTTAAGTACTTAATTCATTCCGGAGGTCCGTTCTTAACCTGAAACTGTTCTTAACCTGAAGCACCACTTTAGCTAATGGGGGCCTCCCGCTGCCGCCGCGCCGCTGCTGCACGATTTCTGTTCTCATCCTGAAGCAAAGTTCTTAACCTGAAGCACTATTTCTGGGTTAGCGGAGTCTGTAACCTGAAGCGTATGTAACCCAAGATACCACTGTATGCTTTTTTGCTTTTACAATTTAATCTTGAATATTTTCAAGAGCTGGAGATTAAACCTTGCTGGGAGCTAGCATCCCACCCTAAATTCTCCTGCAGCTCTCTCCCTGCCCTTCTGTGCAAAACTAGAAATGGCACCTTGGACTAGTTATTGCGGCAGTAAAATTGGCAAGACTCAGATTTGCACATAGGGATGGATGAATATTACTGGTTCCTGAATTTTTTGAAAACGTTGGCCTCTGAGTCCATCCCATCTGGTTTTTGCATGAAATGTGGAACTATATTTAATTCGCACAGATAAATTTGGATTTAAATACACATGTAAATGTATTTTAAAATAATGTTTTTGGTAACAAATTGTAATAACATAACAATTATGTTATGTTATTTTTCATGTTATGTTATTTATTCATGTTATGTTATATGTTATTTATTTATTCATAACATGAATAAAATTATTTTTAAAAATGTATCCCCCCCCCCAAAAAAAATTACACATTTTTAAAGCCTTAAAAAAAAAAAAAAGTATGAATTGCCAGGAACTACAATTCAGGAACAGTCAGGATGTGTGAAAGCCTGTGTATAACTTAGGTTTTGATTCCAATTGATGCAGATCAGGTCAATTAGTACTGAAATTTGCAAATAATTCATTCCTCTAACTTCTCTAGTTGCATCTTAACTAGAGCCAGTGTGGTGTAGTGGTTAAGAGCGGTAGACTCGTAATCTGGTGAACCGGGTTCGCGTCTCCGCTCCTCCACAAGCACCTGCTGGGTGACCTTGGGCTAGTCACACTTCTCTGAAGTCTCTCAGCCCCACTCACCTCACAGAGTGTTTGTTGTGGGGGAGGAAGGGAAAGGAGAATGTTAGCCGCTTTGAGACTCCTTCGGGTAGTGATAAAGCAGGATATCAAATCCAAACTCTTCTTCTTCTCTTCTGCCTAACAACTTCTCCTGCCTTTGTTGGACAGCCTTCCTCTCCCTCCCTCTCTCTCTTTGAGAATGCTGACAGTAAAATAGAGAGTTTTACCATGGCTGGTTTTCTTTAAAAAGTCACTCCTTCTTGAACATAGGTCAGGGCATGATAATTGGTTGGGTTTGCCTGGAAAATCAATCATTTTATCTCCTGAAGATGTTTAAGGCAAGAGAAGCCATTCACAAAGTGAGGAGGGTTTGAGAGAGATGAAGAGCAGGTCACCATCATAAATATTTTCATCCTTGGTGTGTGTGCATGTACACACAACTTCAACATGTTCAGAAATGATGTCTGCCGAGTTATGAAAGTGGTGAAGGTTATACCACCTGCCAAGGCCTAGTCAGATCGGACCTCAGATTTCTCCCTATTGATCTTTGCCATGCCAAATATCTCTGCTTCTAGTAGTAAAGAAATGCCTTTAAGCTTAAGAAACGGAAGAACAACAACAGAAAGGAGCATTTATTGATATGTTTCTTCTGCTTTCGTGCCCCTGTCACTGCAGGAATATCAGGAATGGGTAAGGAAGGGCAAGTACAAATGTATATGGAGGACGAAATGAGCTGATTGGGGGGGGGCACTGGCTTTTTAAAGGCCTCTAAAATGTGGGGCCCATTAAGCCAGTGATTCCCAAAGTGAGTGATACTGCCCCCGGGGGGGGGTCGCTGGAACAATCCACGGGGCGGTAGTAGTCTCAGTTGCAATTAGGGTGCGGGGCGTTGAATAAAAATAAGGAGGCGATGGAAGCATAAAGTAAGAAGAGAAGAAAAATTTGAAAAAAGGGTTCTAAATTAAAAGGCCTCAAGTGTTTTCGCACCAGGGTTGGCGAACCTGGCGCCATCCAAATGTTGTTGGGTAACAGCTCACATGATCATTGGCCATGTTGGCTGGAGCTTGATGGGGATTTGGAGCCCAATGTTGTATGGATGAGCACAGGTTCCCCATCCTTGCATCATGATGAAAGTACAGTCATACCTCAGGTTGTGAACGCTGTGGGTTGTGTGTTTACGGGTTTCGGACCCCGCCGAACCCGGAAGTACCGTAACGGGTTACTTCTGGGCTTTGGCGCTCTGGAGCCAACTGACGATTCCCAGGTAAGATCCTCCCCCTATTGTTTGGGCAGGTAGTCCCTCCCCCTACTTGGCTCGATCACCTTGGCAACGCCTCCCCAGGTGGGATTGGGCAACTGACTGAGGTAGGCGGAGACCTCCAGGTATCCCACCTGGGGAGAGGCGAAGCCAAGCTTGTGCTAATGTTGTCGCATAGGGTCCAGGGGGCTGCGTGCAACCACACAAAGGGCACCCCCATTTAATGTGGGAAGCAGTCATTGTGCAGAAGCGCCGAATCGCATCACGCGCATGCACAGACGCGGCACTGCGGGTTGCGAACGTGCTTCCTGCATGGATCGCGTTCACAACCCGAGGTATGACTGTAGTCCAATCTCTTGGCTCCCTTGTTCCTCTTCTGTGCCTTTTCAAGCTCTGCAATGTCCTTTCCAAGCCAAGGCAACTGGAAGTGCATGCAATATTCTACTTGCAATTACACCACAACATGAAAGGCATTATAATTCTGCCCTTCTTATTTTCAATCCCAATGATCTCTAGCATTAAGTTTGTCTCTCTTTTTCCACCACTGCTGCATGCTGGGTTGGTGTTTCCAGTGTGCAATCTACCACAGCCCCAAGAGCTCTTTCCTGGTTAGCTCCTGCTAGTTTAAACTGTGTTGGTTTGTGTACAGTGGTACCTCTGGTTGCGAACAGGATCCGTTCCGGAGGACTGTTCGCAACATGAAAGGAATGCAACCCACAGCGGTGCGTCTGCGCACGTGCAGGTTGCAATTTGCCACTTCTGCACATGCGCGTGACATCATTTTGTGCGTCTGCGCATGCGTGAGCAGCGAAACCCAGAAGTAGCCCTTTCCAGTACTTCCAGGTCGCCACGGGATGTAACCTGAAAGAACGTAACATGAAGCAAACGTAACTGTACATCCAAGTTGAGGTTTGTTGCTCTAATGAGCTCACAGCAGTTTTTCATCAATTAAGTAACTTGTTCACGATACACAATGGCGCATATGTTAGGACCCAGGAATTGCTGAAGTATCCAAAGGTTTTCGGGGGAGAAGGGGAAATGTTGCAGGGTGAAGGAGCATTTGTTGTACCACATTTGTTGGACAGTGTGGAATCAAGCTGGGAGCGTTGGGGAATAAATTTTGAATCTGTCACTTTGAGCAAAGTGCAGCTGTTCTCCATCACTCACTTATCAGTGCATTTATGTATGTAATGTCTCTTTCATTTTGAATTTATTGTTAAGTAATGTTTAAAATGGAAAAGACCACGGGCTTTAATTTGATTTAGCAGTGTGCAATGAAGTGGGTCTGTTTTCCTCCATATAGTCAAGTCACTTTGCATTTTCAAACGGGGTGGGGTGGGTTTTGCAGGTTCCCTCCCCCCCCCTAGATTTATCAGTATCAAAAAAAGTGGAAAGTAAAGGGGGCGAACCCTACTTCCTTTTAAATGAAAAGTAAGTTGGTTTAATGAAAAATGGTTGCCAGCTTATTCAGGTGTTTTAGAGCAGGTTTTTCCAACCCTGCTTGCCAAAAACAATGTGTTTGACAGAAGCCTCATGAATATATATGCACTTTCCAATCTGACCTTGTTTCAGATGATTTGTCTTTAATGAAGCATGTGTGTATATTGAACAGACGCTGACTATTCTACCCAAATTCGCACCAAGTTGTATATTTTTAGTCTTCGTTTTGGCCTGTCATTCGACGTTTGAGATGAACCGGTCCTTTGGGGATTTCTCTGCTTTTGGCTTTAGAGAGTTTGGTTTTGGAGACTGTCAGGTGAACTGCATTACTTGCTTTGGGGTTTCAAGTGCTTCCCAAAGCCTGTTGGTCAATTCGTTTCCACTATTGGGCAGTATTTGGACCTGAGATTCACCCTGCTTCTGAGAAAATACTGCTGAAAGCAATGGACTTCATAACCCAAATGATTACAGAGGATGCCCTTTCAGGGGAGGGGGTAAAACAAGTTTCACAGTAAGGCTTAAGGCACACATGGATAAATGCAAGATTGATTGACTGACTGACTGATTGATTGATTGATTGATTGATTGATTCATTCATTCATTCATTCATTATTTTGTATACCGCCCTATACCCACAGATCTCAGGGCAGTTCTCAACAGAAAATAACAATGCAGTCGTACCTCGGAAGTCAAACGGAATCCATTCCAGAAGTCCATTTGACTTCCAAAGCATTTGACTTCCAAAGCGCAGCTTCTGATTGGCTGCAGGAAGCTTCTGCAGCCAATCGGGGGCCGCAGAAGTCCCATAGGACATTCAGCTTCCAAAAGAATGTTCAAAAACCGGAATAGCCACTTCCGGGTTTCAATCGTTCGGGAGCCAAAACGTTCGAGAACTGGGCTATATGAAAACCAAGGTATGACTGTATAAAGACACAAAATGCATAATAAAAATAATAACAAGAGCAACCTAATAATCCCCTCTCCCCGACACATTTTAAAGGGGCATTGGATGTCAATCAGTCAAAGGTCTGGTTAAAATATATTATAATTATTTATTAAATTATATCAGAAATTGGCCCAGGATTGGGATCTCTGGGATCTTTGCATCACCTACTACCTGATTGGAGACAATGGGGACTACAGCTTCTGTACGTATGGCATTCAGATTCCCTGGACCAGGAGAATTCTGGGTTCTTATGCAAGTGAACAGCCTCTCAGTTTGAGCCCTGTGGCATCTGACCATCACTCAAAGATGACAAATGTAAATCATGCACCAAAAAAGCAGTGTGTTTTAGGATAATTTGTTGTGGCTACTTTTCGTAATTGCAGCAGTCTTAGTGACACAGAACAGTCCTCTCTTTTTAATCAAAAAGAATTTGTATCTTTAATGTGCACACTTAATATATAGGCCCATTTAATTGCTTCTGTAGCAGTAGCGACTCCATATACACAGAGCCCATGGGTGGCTAGAGTACAGTGATTGTAAGGACTAATTGCATGTGATCTGGAACTCACAGGAATGTAGCTGACGTTGCTCTAGGGCTGCTTCACAGTCAGCTTATTTCTGAGAAGAATGCTCTGGAGATCTGCGATGCCTTTGTAACTCCAGGCAGTTTGTTTGCAAATACACAGGTGGAGCTCAAAAGAGGCAAGCAGGCACTTTGCTAATGCTCTTGGGCCTCAGAATCTTGACAGAGCCCACCCGGGCTGATGCCGGATTTGGGCATCCAGATGTGAGCTTATCTGGCAATAGCAATAGAAAACAGACATTTAAGTTTATCACAATGCCCCTGACATAGCATTGTGAAAAATTAAAATGGACACCTACGGCTGGGTCAGCCCACAGCTGAGCTGAGTGCCAACTTGCATAACCCTCCAACATTTCTCCAATGAAAATAGGGACGTCCTAAGGAAAAGTGGGACATTCTGGGATCAGATCAGAAACTGGGACAGCTTCTGTAAATCCGGGACTGTACCTGGAAAAAAGGGGACCCAACAGAGAAAACATGTTACTCCTGTCTGCATTGCATGTGCCCACTTATATTGCCAAAAAAAGAAGAGAAAGGGGGGCATTGATTTGCATGTGCTAATTTATATGCCTAAATCCAAATTTAGACGTAATCAGTATAATTTAAATATACACATACAATGTATTTCACCATAGTGGGAATGACTGTAACCAGATGACTTGTGTGCCCGCATAGTCAGATGTTCTTGTCAGTTTTAAGGTCCCTTGCTCTCCCATGTTAGCAATCTTTCTCTTTAAGCTAGACTTTGACTGGGCAATATTAGAGGACTTACAGCCATTCAAGTAGAGGACTTTCCTCTGTAAAATAGGAAACATGGCTACCCTTGTTGCAGATATTAATACTATGCAGTTTGAAGTGATTGGAAGCATAATAACTGACTCCTTTTGGAAGAAATCATTGTCCAGACCCACAAAAATTTTATTCAAAGTTTTACTGGCAGAACTCTTCAAAACAAAACATGAGCATCAAAGATACAACCAAAACATCCATACAATGTATTGTGCTATCCTACACAGGCTCAGCATCCTACAAAATATGAAACAATTCCAACAGACCTAGAAACAGAAGTTTGTCTCTCCCCACAACCCGCTTTCCAGCCTCCATTGGCCTTAGGCTGTGTACTGTCCCTTCAGGAAAGCTTCATTTACATCATCATCCCCTTTCAAAATGGAGATTTGCAACTCAGTACCTTCATCACATGATCAAAGGTTCACTGTCAGCACAGAGTAGAAAACAATCAACAGTTATTCATGAACTCATTAAGGATCTCAGAGTTCTTTAAAAAACAACATGGGGGGGACCCATGTTAGCAACCCTTCAGCAATACACATTTAGACATTTTCCATTTTAAACCTTCATTAAAATGCATACACTTTCATTTCAGTGTGAATTAAACCAATTATACTTAACAACCCTATCCAGCATTAGGTTTCACTCTGTTTCTGCATGGTACCTGTCATTGTTATGAGGAACGAAAGAAGCTCTCCCATGTCAGTATTTATCTCCTGAGTGAACAGCATGGCCTGTGCCTACTCTTAGCTAATGGTCCATGGCCTTCATTGTTGTCCTTTCGACTTCCTTGAAGCAACAGGTTTGCCTCCTCAGTAAGAAGTGGTAAACCTGTTTGCTTCTGAACAAGCTTCAGGAACTGGGCCTCAGTAAGTAGGGCAGGCATCCCCAACCTTTGGCCCTCCAGATGTTTTGGACTACAATTCCCATCATCCCTGACCACTGCTCCTGTTAGCTTGGGATCATGAGAGTTGTAGGCCAAAACATCTGGAGGGCCAAAGGTTGGGGATGCCTGAAGTAGGGCCTTTCCAGGTAATTTAGTACTAGGCTGCAGTAAGCATTAGGCTTCAGTTCATCAGGAAGCCAGATGAACCAAGTTCAAGTAAGATTCAGGCGGCACTTTGCTCCATCTGTTTACAAATGCGTAAGTCACTTCAGGGCATGCTCATTAGCTCTATCATTATGGATGCTCTTTTGAAGGAGTCTGTCCCACAGGGTGCTTAAAAAATTTAGTACACCATTTCAGTTTCAAAGCACACATTTGAGGACAAGCACATAGACACAAGAGGACAAGCATACTGGCGCTTGTATCCAGAAACTGTGCAAAGGAGGGCATTGCGTCGTGATGATGGAGATGCCACTTAGCCAAAGAAACTATGTTGGGCAAAGAGGGGTGAGCAGAATGTCCATAATGAAGCAAAAGAAAAAAAACTCTCACAACCCACTTGCATCTGATAAGGGATGTTAATGCTTCGTATTAAAGCAGTAAAACTGCTGATGCTGCCACAATTAAAGTTGATAATATTCAAGGTGCATAAGTGACTTGTGCAACTGAAACTCAGCTCTCTCACACACAGAGAGATTGAGCAGAGAGATGCACACACAATGAGATGGGCAGAAACAGGCAAACACATTCAGACATGAACACACACATTCATTCAGGCAGGCACACACACACACACACACACACACACACACACGTATAGTCAGCTAGACAATAACACCAGCCCACAAATAGCCCACAACCACCACTTCTTTCACTCTGAAGACAAGCTGAAGAGGGTTCTTTCCCATCATACTGAGCTGAAAGGAGACCAGCCTCTCTTCCCAGCCCAACATTGTGCTGGGGAGGCAAAAAAACACCCCCTCTTTTTCTTAAGCAGTGAGATTTCATAGCTGTGGTGTCACCCAGAGGGACAAGTGTTGCCTTTGCAAGCTAAGTTAAGGGCAAGAAGGAAATGTGCCAGATTTTTGGACAGGAAAAAATTATTATTATTATTATTATTATTATTATTATTATTATTAATCAAAGAAGTTTTGTTTTGTTTTGACTTTACAAAGTTGTTATTGTACTTCACCAGATCTTAACCTATTACAGTATTTGTAAGAATGGGTTCCAAATACCATTGAATTTGTCCATGGCAAGTCTGCATTTATATGCAAGTTGTTCACATGTTGCGAGTTTGTATAAGCCTTCAATCCAATCGTAGAAGGGAGACGCATTTTTATTTTTCCAATTCATCCATATTGGTCTTTTTGCTGTGGCAAGGGCATGGAGAGTCCACTCATATTGTCCTTTAGTAAGGTTCCATGTGGTGGACATATAATTCAAAAGGATATTTTGCTCTGTAAATGTAAAGTTGCTCCATACAGTTCTTTTGGCAGTTTCAGTTACCTTCTGCCAAAAAATCTTCCAATATAGGACAATGAAAAAATGTACGGTATGTTTTAGAGAAGCATAATCCCTACTGTATCTCTAACAGTTAGTTACCTTAGACAGCCCTTTTTTAAACAAACGTAATGGGGTCCAGTGTATTCTGAATATTATTAATTGTTGTATGAGCCTCAATTTAAGGTCCAGAAACAACCTTGTTATAGCACTTAAAACAGTTTACCGCTGTGTGGTCGATATTGATAACTCTATTTCTTTATTCCATTCTTCCCTCAATACCTGTATATCAAATTGGTTTGCTAGTAACAAAGATTTATATATGTTGATGGCCAGTTTTTTTGTTGCATAAGAATTAATCAACTGCTTCAATACCTCCGGGGTCTCTGAGGCTGTAAAAGTTGCTGGATGGACAGCAAAAACTTTTCTTAGGCACATGGTTTGGTCGTGCAAGATTCCTGTATACTGTGGAGAAGTAGGCAGATTTTGACTTGCGGGACCTAGTTTGTTTTTTTACTAAAACTCCAAAATCTATCAGTCAGAGTTTGGTACAAAAGGAATACACAAAATTAAAGACTTCTGAGCCCAGGGTTTTATTTTGAAGAACAGATTTTTTAAATTGATTAATAAATTAAGTTATTCATGTGAAGTGAACATGTCATCCTTGCACACACAAAAATCAGTCTTGGCTGCACAAACTTCCCAGGTTTCTTCATTTCAGCAATGCAATTTAGGGGGAGAGAGTCATTTTGTTGCTGCTATTGTTGAACAAGCAGCAGCCAGAAATCCCTGCCAATCTACTTTGAATCATCTAGAGATCTAGCAGTAGGTCTCGACCTGCTGCCCACCTCTCCACTAGAGTATTGCACACCTTGGACCTGACTTGCCAAAATGTTGCCTGCTGCTGAACTAAAACACTGATCAAAAAACAAAATAACCACGACATATATTTTGCTCTAAACTACTTCTGGGATGAGCATCATGTATGTACCATGGATATTAATAATAATAATACTAATTTTTATTTATACCCCACCCTCCCCAGCCAAGGCCGGGCTCAGGGCGGCTAACAAGCAATAATAAAAACAAGTTGAATGAAGACAACTTAAAAACAAGATTAAAATACAACAATTAAAATATTGAAACATTAAAATATTAAAATGCAGCCTCATCACAGGAGGAGAAAGGAAAAAGAAAAAAGAAAGAGGGAGAGGGAATCAAATTGGCTCCAAAGGCCAGGCAGAACAACTCTGTCTTACAGGCCCTGCGGAAAGAAATCAGATCCTGCAGGGCCCTGGTCTCGTGAGGCAGAGCGTTCCACCAGGCCGGAGCCAGTGTTGAAAAGGCCCTGGCTCTGGTTGAGGCTAATCTGACTTCCTTAGGGCCCGGGACCACTAGGGTGTTGCTATTTATGGACCTTGAGGCTCTCTGTGGGGCATACCGGGAGAGGCGGTCCCGTAGGTACGAGGGTCCTAGGCCGTGAAGAAAGAGGACAGAGGACCTGTAATTGTGGAAGAACATTAGCCTTACACACACAGGCACACTCGCACACACACACTAAAAAACAACAACACCCACCTCTGTTAATGAAACAGAAAAAACCCACAAACTGAATCTGTCAAAAGCTCTATTGAAATCTTTGACAGCTCACAGATGCTTCGCCAACACCTTGCAGTCAGCAGTATCAAAGGGTACTGAAACGTCTAAAGGAACCAGAAGCAGTACATTTCCCTTTTTCAGTCTCCAGACAGGGGCTGTTGTCTAGGGCCACAAGTGCAGCCTTAGTGATATACTCTGCTTAAAATGAAGATTGACAGGCCCAGGAATGTATAAGCCTCCAGGTGTGCGTGAAACTTCATGGTAGTAATCAGTTCGACAACAGCTCCCAAAAAAGAGGAGGTTGGAGACGAGATAGTAGTGAATTATTTAGGTCATGAGTTGTTTGTTGTGAGCTCAGGCCAAACTCTTGCAGATTTAAGGCCAACCAGCGTCCCTGCGAGGCATTGATAAATCCAGCTAATATTGATTTCAACTTTTCCTGGCTGGATTTCAGCAGCCAAGATGGACTTCTGTTTGCAAATGGTCATTCATGGTCATCCCTCCTAGCTTACTGTCCTCGTTAGTAGGCAACACTAATTGAAATTGATCCATGCAAATGGATAAGAATCTTGCTCCTCTTTAGAACATGGAGAGAACTTGACTGGCGCATTATTCGAAAGTACACAATCAGGGTGGGTGGGTGTTTTCGGGTGGGTGGGTGTAGAATCAGCAATGCTGTTCTGTTATTGCTTTGTAGTCATATGCATGAGGATGGCAGACCACCAACAGCATGATAAGCCTCCTGTTTCCTTCCTGGGGCTACAGAAACTGCACAGACCATAACACCAGGCTAGCATTCTATGTTGGACTTGGCTCACAACATACACAGGCATGAGATGCCTTCTGTTGACTATAAAGAAATACTCTCCTCTCTGGCACGTGACCTGTTATCCTTCTTATGTTCTGGTAGGCACATAGACTGGTTTGCTTTGTGCCAGTTATGAGGTGCATATTTAGAGGGGAGGGAAAATGGAGTTGCTTTTAGAACTGTATTGACAAATCCGTTGGTTGCTCTTATCTCTGTTTTCCATTCTTGGCATGTTTTGGAGTGTGCAATATATATAGAGAGACAGACAGACAGACAGACAGACAGACAGACAGACAGACAGTTTGTATTTTGTAATATAAGTTTCCCTACCCAAGAACCAGAATAAACAAAAATAAGTAAATAAAAATAGCTAAAGTTCAACAAAGAGGTGAAAATTGCAGTTCCGGTTCTGCTAAAGTCAGTGGAAACCCTCTAAGGATTTCTTTCCATCCATAATTGGCAGTCAAATGCATATCAGACATTTGAGGCAGCTCTGAGTCTTGGGAGCTGAAATGTGAGAACTCAAGGTCTCTACTGCCTTGATTTTTGTGGTACTCAGGGAAAACTGGGTGCAAGCTGCTGTAGGTACCTCTAAGAGTTCCTCCTCAAACTTCACGACCAGCAAGACTTTGTCGCGTTTATGTGATTCGAATTCAGATTCCTGCCTGAGCTCCCAAAGCTGCTGTTCATGAAATGTGAAGTCTAATTCAATGTGAATTATAGCTTTTGGCTTGCCAAAATGAATAGCAAGCTTGAGGTGCCCACAAATATGAGTTGAAATAGAAAGTAGTTGCCCTTCTCAATGCTGTTTAGCACAGGTCAGTAGGTTTCATGTGAGAGTTTCGGAAGGGGAAGATACAGGGCGGGGAGGGGAGAAAAGAAAATGACAACCTATTCCAGATGGATCAAGCAAAGGGCTAGAAAATTCCACAGAGGTGAAGAATGTAAGCTCTTCAGAACTGCAGAGATGTTCCTTTGCATTACAAAACTAATATGGGGTCTGTTTTGCATCTTTAAGGCAACTTGCACTGGCTGCCCATATATGCCAAATTCAAGTTTCTTGCATTAATTTAAAAGACCCTTAACAACTCGGTTTCCAGGCAGTCCTTAAGATATGCTGGACCCAATAATGATGATGATGATGATGGAATAGGACATCTCTATTTTCATCGGAGAAATGTTGGAGGGTATGTTTTTCTTTTCTTTTCTTTTCTTTTTTCTTTTCTTTTTTTTCCTTTTTTTTCCTTTTTTCTTTTGTAGGGGAAATGGGATGTATCAGGCCCTGTCATATGTTTGCCAGATCCAAACAAGCCACAGTTCGGGAAAATATCCTTTGTGGCACAAGGAAATGTTTCGGACATGGCATATTACATAGGCTCAGAGCCCATGTCTGTGAATTTCTGTGCCCTAGCCTATCAAGTGGTTTGAAATCCCTTAGGCTGACAGATGCTATAGAAATGTAAAATAAGATTTTCTTTTAGCATTATTTGCAAAGTACTATTTTTGAATTACCCATGGGCATTTTTTTTGCAGGGGAAGAAAAAAACCACGAATTAGGGACATCTGAAGATTAGGGACATCTAAAGCTCGTATCATGAAGTGCCTCAAAGCCTTTGCAATATTTTCAAGGACACCTAAAGGACAGTGAAAAGGACAGAGATCACTTGGGTTACTGCTGTGCAGCAGAGGCAGAAGGAAAGTTGGAGATGGGGTGGGGGGTAGCATGAGATTCAGGCCCCCCATTTCCTTAAAGTCAAAGAGTACAGAATGTAGAGTAATTTGGGAGGGTTATTGTAATCCTCAGATATGGTGTTAGATAGGAAACTGGGTAATTTAATGCAACTATGAAGAGAAATAACTGCTAGGAAGGTACGGAATGTAGCGTCTCACTGTTATAACATGCAAATTATACCTGTGTATACACCCATGAAGGCAAAGAAGTAATGGAGAAAGGGGTGATATCCATATCAGCTCCTGGTGCAAATTGTAGTAATAACCTTATGTCATATCAGATTCATTGAATGAGCTGAAACCAGTAATTTCTCTTCCTACCTCTGGATCTTCCTTGCTATTAGAGTCATTATCTGCCTTTCTCTGTAATAGTCTGGGAGATTATTTGGATAAAAATCTCGCAAGTGCATGTCTTCCTATTTCTAATAAAACCTCTGTCAAAAAAAGCCGGTGCAATGACTGAGCAGTGTTATGTCTGGGATTTTGAGGGCCAGGGTGCTGTGGTTGGTGAAGATTAGGCATGAGGGCCGTTGCTCAGATTGAGGGGGGCTTATAGCTCACTGGTACAGCACAACCTGTACTTCATAACTCAGGTAGCATAACCATCATTTCTCCAGTGAAAATAGGGATGTCCAATTCGATACTGTCCAACATTTAACTGATGGAAACAGATGTTCTACCATACCCTCCAACACTTATCTGATGAAAATAGGAACTTCTAAAGAAAAGGGGGACATTTCAGGATCAATTCAGAAACTGGGACCGCTTGTGCAAATCTGGGACTGTCCCTGGAAAATAAGGACACTTGGAGGGTCTGTTTTAACTTTTTACCCAAAATGTGTTTCATGGCTTCTCCTACATGGCTTCCCCAAAAAGGAAAACATGCATGCACCATTGAAAAGCCTTTGGGAACCTTGACATGTCACAATTCAAGGCATTGGTTTAACACATACACCTCTTTACAGCTTATCCTCAGTATGTCTGAAGCAAGACTGCCTCAACCCAAGATCTGAGCTCCCTTGTGCATTATGAATGCTTTGTTGGTCAGTCAGAGAGGTCTTTCCCCACCTGGATAATGCACCTTATGACTAGCGGTAATGCTGAAGTTCATAATTCCAATTTCCTTGTTCAGAATATGAAGCTTGGCAACTAGCAATGCTTGGCTGCATCCCAAAGCCTGTATGGATTCCCAGATGGGTTTGTTAGCCTTGATGGCAATCTGATCCAGTAATAACTTTTCCCTCCCATCGCTCTTGACATTATCAAACACTCTACATCTCCAACTGTTTCCCCACTCTCTCCTCTGCCATTATCTGGCTGTGGAGGGGGAGGCAGAGGGAAATGTCTTCCTTCCTCACTGCATCCCTTGCAGGTGCCTGCAATGCTGCTGGGATCATGCTCTTTAGAGGCTGGAAAATTCTGCTCCCTCAGCCACTGCATCCAGGGAAAGGACACAGGCCTCTCACCTCCATTGCCACAGGAGCCTCACAGAGAATGCAGACAAAGAGGGATTTTGAGCTTATCACATTGCTGATTGTGTTACTGAAGGGCTAACAGGGGTCAAATTAGGTTGGGAAATTAGAAAGCTACAGTGGTACCTCAGTTTTCAAATGCCTCCGTAGTCAAACATTTCAGAACCTGAACGCTGAAAACCCAGAAGTAAATGCCTCATTTTTCAAACACGCCTCGGAAGTTGAACAGGAAACGTGGCTTCCATTTTGAGTTTTCCATATGGAGGCTTTCATATTGAGACTTTCAGTTTTCGGTTTTCAAACATTTCAGAACTCGAACGGACTTCTGGATTACATTCAAAAACTGAGGTATCACTGTGTTTTCTCAGGCTAAGTGAACATGGTCTCCTCAAATACTCTACCCTCATTCTGAGTGGATTCAGGATTTGAGCCCTGGTCTCCCTGATCCTAGCTCGATGCTCTATAACATGGATAAGCAAACTAAAGCCCAGGGGCCGGATCCGGCCCAATCGCCTTCTAAATCCGGTCCGCGGATGGTCTAGGAATCAGCGTGTTTTTACATGAGTAGAATGTGCCCTTTTATTTAAAATGCATCTCTGGGTTATTTGTGGGGCATTGGAATTCGTTCATTATTATTTTTCAAAATATAGTCCGGCCCCCCACAAGGTCTGAGGGACAATGGACCGGCCCCCTGCTGAAAAAGTTTGCTGACCCCTGGTCTATAACCATTTCAGCATGCTGACTGCCAGTGAAGCTGAGGGGATGCAGTTGACTTTTCCAGTGGTATCCACAGTCTGTGCTGCTCAGTAATTTTTTATTGGGGTGTCACATCTCAAAGCGACAGCATGGGATCAGCTCAGTTATGTCTGAGTTCTGTTTGCTTAGGAAATTCTAATTGCCCCAGCAATTAAAGGCTAAACATGAAGCTCTTTGGGTTAGACCAGATCTATTTAGTGAGCCAGTGTGGTGTCAGACTTGGACCTGGGAGACCAGATTTCAAATCACCATCAGGTCATGAACCTCACTAGGTGACCTTGGGCCTTTCACTGCATCGCAGTTTACCTGTTGGCAAAAAAAATCATTCAAGACTATCATTTTAATATATATTTTAAAATTTTATTCCATAATTTCATTTTACCCTACCACACAGGGTTGTTGTGGGGATTAAAGGAGGTGAAAAAGAAAAAAGGTGGAATATAAATGCAGTAAAGAAATTAAAATAAATAATAAAAATAGGTTCAACGTGATGTTGGCAAACTAATTTGGATTTAACAGCCATTTATGTCCAGGAGCTCAAACACAACACGTTTGGTGTCTTTTGGTGAAATAAATACTGAAATTTAAAGAAGCTTTTTGCTGGAATGGTTTATAATCCTTTGCCTCACAGCCAAACAGCATTTGTCTCTCATCTCCAGAGACAGCTTCAATACTTTCCCGTAGTTTCTGGTTAAGCGGGGAGCAGCAGAAAGATGCAAGAACGCTCATTTTCAAAGGATGTAATTTTAAGGAAAATTAAGTTTTACTGGTACTTCCATCCAAAATTATGCAGCATTAGTTACATTTTGCCATCTACAATTGGATTAATCTGCGGCAGCCTAATGAAGTGCAATTTGTAAATGAGCTGTTTGTTTCTCTGAGAGGATAGCCTCAGTTGTCTTTTCTGTCAAGTCTCCTTCCAGTTGCTGCATTGTTAATCAAGGATGTCAAAGTCTCGCTCTTTTTAAATTAGGGAGGCTTTCTGAAGTTGTCACTCCACTTGGCTCTTTTAACGAGGAGCGAGAAAGGCAGGCGTTCTGCGCACATTAAAGAAGAGGTTGGTTTTTTCAGAGCCCCGGTGAAGCAGAAAAACCTGCCTGCTATGGCACATCTTCCAACCCACCATTAAAAAAACACATTCCCACCCCCCACCCCGCAAAGAAACCCCCTGCTCTCAGCAATCAGGTTTCCTTGTAGAACATTTCTCAGGCTAGCTATTCATCATGCTTTAGTATGACAGAGGATGAAAGCAAAGAACAATTGCGTTATGATTATGAAAAAGATCAAAAGGGGAGGGGGGGGAAACCAAGCCACTTCACCCTGTCTTCTCTGGAACTGTCAATGTGATGCAAAATGCTGGAGAGACATTAGCCCTGAGGAGGGTTAAATTAAATATTTACAAGAGCGCTGTAGGCAGCACATCCACCCTGCCATATAATTAGAGCTGAGCCCACCCCGAAAATAGGATGTTGAGCGTCCTATTTTCAGGATACAAGGAAAGCTCCCCCTTCTGGTGATTTTAGGGAGACCCTGCAAAGTGCTCAGCATGCAATTTGCCAGCAGCGGCACATCAGTGGTTGCCAGTTAGCCAGGTACTGCAGACCCTTGTTTTTCAAAAGCCAAGCCATTGAACTTCTATTTTGGGAAATTTAGATATCTCTATGGTACTTTTTCTCATGTGAATGGTGTCACAGACCCTACTGGGTAGGTTACGTAGACGACCAATGGGGAACCACTGATCTAGATTTTTACAACTGAAAACTTTAAAGCACTACAAACTTTTTTTGTGCAGCTCAGCAGTCTAGTACTGGTCAAGCCATATGCAGAGACCATTGTCAGGGTCACTTGAATCATGCTTAGATTTTTTTGGGGGGGAGGGAGGTCCATATTAACTAGCTCCAAGTTTGACACCTAAAATTTCATTAGGAGGTATGTTTACATTAGGGCTGTAACCCAAAAAATTCCTGCATTTCCTTTTGCTATTCTCCATCAATTAATATGAAAATAAATTGTATTTATCAAAGGGGAGAGAAAATGTCTGACATTCTTGTGAGTGTGATATATGGTCTTTTGATGCACTTATCTTACTTCTAAGGTAGCCAAGGGAAGTTTGAGTATTATTTCTTTCATTCCTCAAATCATCTCTCCAGTGGTCTGCAATTTGCAGCCTTCCCAGGTTGCAAACTGCCTGCATTTCAATCAAAGTCTTTCTTTTGGTTTTTTTTTAGAGGGGAGGGGGAGTAATTCCTCCTTTGGAACTTTTTTCAGATCAGGAAGCATGAGGCAGCCAGGGAGGCTGCAGAGTGCTGAAGGACTTTTTCTTTTCCTTTTTACTGCAAACGGAAATAATTTCCATCTCCCTTGGCCACCTTGCAAACACTAGAGTAAGCTCTAAACCCTGCACTGAGACAGAAGAATGGAAGCCTGTTTCACAGAGAAATAAATGTTGAGGAATTGGAGAAAGGTGTCACTGAGATTATAGCATTCATGGTGGAAATGCTGTCCTGCAGAGCAACATAAGCCAAAAGGGTGAGAAAGAGAGTGTTCCATTCAGCAATGGTGTACAGCAAATGGCCCTCCAGATATTGTTGGACTACAACTCCCATTATCCTTTGGCATTGGCCATACTGGCTGGGTCTGATGGGAGTTGAAGCCCAATGACATGTGGAGGACCAAAGATTCCTCCTCCTCTGTGTGTGTCTGAGGAAGCTCATGGATGATCCTAGGTATGTGCTATTTTTTATTTACCAAAATACAGTATGTATATGTACTGCCCACAGAACCAATTCTTGGGATTAGATTTAGGTAGAAGAGCTCTGCTCCTTATGATGGCTCCATCTTGTACAATACCTCCTATTCCTCTCCTTACTATCAACATTGACATTGTGAGCTCCTTGGAACCGGGGCCTGACTTCCTTCTTGCTTACAGAACTCTGCAATGCACTGCATGCCTTGACGGTGCTCTATAAACGCAAATCATAGTCTCTCCATTCTGATTTTGTAGCATCTTAAATTCTTCTTTCTTTTGTTGTCAGCTTAAAAGGAAAAAAATGCATGCATTTGTTTTTAGTATCCGACCTAAAGTTGGACAGGAAATCACAAATCTTTCCAATACCGAGTAGTGACATTTTGATCTGTAGGAAGCTGGCAAGTCAACCAGCTAATATCTATAAAGAAAATGGGATTTTGGCTTCTGTTGACCTGCCTTTAATACTGCTTTTCTATACACTCATCTGCAACAATTGAAGTGTGAATAATATGCAGCGCCATATTTTCTGACACAACATGCAATCTTCTGTTAAGCATTTTCCTTTTCTCCTATGGTGCTGCCGGTAAGTACAGTACAACTGATTTACGCTCTACAGGATCCTGTGGCTGAGGGATATTGAATGAGAATGGGCATGTGCTGTAGGCTCAGAAAGGTGACTGGGGTAGCAGGGGGAGAGAGTGATATGGCTTTTTCATTCCTTCCACTGTTTTATTCTCTGGGCTGTCTCTCTCTAGTACTTGGACCCTTGCCCAGCATTTTTCTTCCAGCTGATAATGAAAGCTAGCAGCTGCCTCAGTCACTACCTTTTTTCTTGGTGAAGCCAACAGGACGCTCTTTACTAAGGCAGTTTCTGTGAACCCAGAGGCAGCAGATTCTTTGCCACCTTGTGTCGCGTGCCTGAACTTAAGTTCTCCAAAGGGCCATGCAACCAAGCACTCCAGTTCAAGGGACAGGTCCTTCCAGTCACATCATCCACTTGTGGTGGGAATTAATTTCTCACCACTTGTTCTTACCCAGGTGAGGGAACACCTTTAAATAAAACATGGAACCAAGATGTCAGGGAGCTGACAAGGAGAGCAGGTCATTTTCAAATCAGAGAAAAGGACTGAAACATTTGGCTAACTTGCAGTTTCAGTCAAACCTCGGTTGTCAAACGCAATCCATTCTGGAAGCCCGTTTGGCTTCCAAAACATTCGGCAACCGAGGCGTGGCTACCGATTGGTTGCAAGAGCTTTCTGCACTCAAATGGAAGCCACATCAGACATTCAGCTTCCGAAAAACGTTCAAAAACCAGAGCATTTGCTTCCGGGTTTTCGGCATTCGGGAACTGAAATGTTCAAAACCGGAGCCGTTCAGGAGCCGAGGTTTGACTGCAGTTTCTTTATTAAGTAAAGCAGAACAAAGAACACATGGAGATTTCTGAAGGTTGCTTCTGTCTTAGTGAAGCTGTTGTCCAGACTGGCTTGTAGCTCCCCCTCCACTCCCTAGCCCTCTGTGTCAGGCCCCTCCCTCTAGCTACAGCAAGCTCCAAGAGACGCTCTCTGTGTCTGCCTAGCTCTCTGCTCAGCAACATGCAGAGTGCTGCAAGCTGTCAGCAGAAAAGCTGTCAGAGGGAGAACTGCCCAGTTTTGCTCCTCCTGTCCTTGCCCTGTGTTGAGGCACCTGTCTGATTCCACCTCTTCACTGTCTCTCCAGCTCCCAGCCTCCAGCACTTCCCAACTCATCCCCTCCTCTGGGGTATGGTCAGTTTCCCACCACCAGGAACTAGGATCTAAATCCTCTCCCTCTGTACTTTCCTGGGAGGTGGGCAGTATTGGGCATGTGGCTTCCCCCACTCTTTACCTGGCCAGTCCTTGACAACAGAGAATAACAACATCGTGTAGGGACCCAGTTTATTAAAACCATCACAATAGGGCAGCCCTAAGCAGAACTGCTAGTTAGAAAGACTGTGAATCAGAATGAAGCTTATATAGCAGTTCAAACACAGCAAACAAAGAGTCATAAAACATCTCATATTCTTCTGTATACATAAAGAAAGATTACGGGTCATGGGATGTAAAACACGTATGGTTCCTTGTTTTATTACTGTGATTAGGTTGTCACCATTGTAACTACATATGGCCATACAGTACATGCTGTGCATATCTGTATATCTACACGTATCTACAGTGTAGCTCTGTTTAGGCATTACCCTCCATGCAATTGTAGTTAGGGTGGAAGGAGAGAGTCGGGCCTGCTCTGCTATAACAGCCCTCCAGCTCCCCTACTCCACCATCCACAAGGGGAGGAAGCCCACTGTATGTACATAGACTCTCCCTGTGATGGGAAACCCTAAGCAAATAATGCTGTAGACTTATGATGCTGGAAATCAGACATTGTGAGACCTATGAGACCAGGGTTCAAATCTCCACTCAGCTATGAAGCTCAGTGGGCGACCTTGGGCTAGTCACTGCTTCTTAGCCCAACCTAATTTGCAGGGTTGCACCTTGAGTTCCTCAGAGAAAAGGGTGGGGTATAAATAAATGCATAAATATTTGCTTTGAAGGACCATGTGGGTGGAGATCATAAGTGATTGACTGTCTGCATAGTCGCTCTGCAAAATCTGTACAAAGCAGCCCCTCCTGTGGTCTGCTGAATCTCCTTATCTTTTTTTCCTAAGGCCAAGGGAACATAGCACCATGTTCCATTGCAGTAAAGGCACTCAGTGCATTACAACAGGCTAGAAACAGAATTCTTAACATCTTGGAAGATGTCTCTTTTCGGGTATTTTTTGACGGAAGAAAAACCACCTCCCACCAAGCCAGAAATGGCACATTGTTGCTCACACAAACCATGGAAAAACATAACACCCGTTTGAAGCTTCTCAGATCAAATTGTCAGGCTCAGCAGCCTGCTCTACACATGCAGCTGTGAATAAGCTGGAAGGATCCTGAGGTGCTGGAGCACCCTGAACCTCAGACATAAGGAAAGGATATCAAGAGGAAATCAGAGAGAATTAAAATTGTAGGGTTATAGATACGTGTGCACACTCACGCCCTGTTAGTTTGCAAACTACCTCATGATGTTTTTACTAGCAGCTAGTGGAAATGAAACTAGCAACGCTGAGCAACCCTGCTGAACTCTATATCGTGAGAGACAGCCTCAGCCTCAGCTCTGAACGGTGTTGTTGTTTTTCTGTGGACCCAGCCCCACATAGAATGGGTTGAGATAATCCATTTCATTCAAAAGTTGCCCCAAAATCTTCTCAAACATCTTCCCCAGAAAGGGGGTATTTATGACCAGGCAGTAGTTATCACAAACCAGAGGGTCCAGGACTGTTTCCAGGAGCAGTCAAATCACCACCTCTTTCAAGTTGGCTGGGACCACTCCTTCCCACAAGGATGCACTGACCACCCTTTGGATTCACAATATCAAAGGGTTTCCTGGAGGTCAAAAGAAGATAAAACGGCTGCTGGCTAATTAAACGCAATTGCTTTGAAATTAAGTTGATGCCAGTATTTTAACAGCTAGGGCCGGTAGAAACTATAGTTTGTAATGTGCTTTGTAACAGATAACTTGCTCTTAGTTCTTAATCCCATTTATCAATGATTCGCTATCCTCTGTGCTCTCCATCATCCTGTCCTGTCCCTGATTTAAAGTGTAGCTTGAGAAGGAATCAGTCATTGGCCTGAATCTTTAAATGCAGACTGTCAATCCTTCCTAAGGTGATGTTAGGGCAGGGAAGGGGGCAGTGAGATTCACCCCTGCCCATCAGTCCTTTATTTACATCATGTGAAGAGAGAACCAACCAATCTTTGTTGCCTAGGAGGTGGCTTAGGTTCATATTGCTGTAGGGAAGGCTGGAGGCAAGCGCGGTAGGAAAGTAGACTGGTATGCTGCTGGTGTTCTCTATGAAAACCTGCAGCAGTCAGCTTTCTAGGCCTTGAACAGCTCTATTTAAGCCATGTAAATGTCAGAATCTTTTATTCAGTGGGAGATGATGAATGCATTGTAAAGGCTGACTCTGAGTTGCAGGCTGACTTAGAAGGAGGCATCTCATTTGATAGACTTGTCATCGTCAGTGTCGTGGAACTAAGATCTGTTCCAGTGCTGTGGCTTGACTTTCACTCAGGGCCATGTTTCAATTTGCCACTTCTCCCCTGCATCTCATCATGTAGAAAGATAGGCCGGTGGACAATTTGAAAGCAAGAGTGGGGCATGGGTGAAGGGCACAGAACTCGCACCTTGCCTGACTGCAGCACCTATCTCTATGCACTATTGTGCTATCTGGGGCTCTGACACTGGAAGTGACTCAGGAATGGGGAAGAGGGGAATCTTCATCTCCCCTAACAGGTACGTCCCTTGCACTTATACAATGGGATACACCTGGCGTGTACAACAGGTTCATCACGGTATTAAGTGAACTCTGGTTCATCCTTCTCAAAAACAGCTCAACATCTCTGGGCACTCTTTCCTCAATCCTCCCCCCAAAAAAGTTCAACAGTTCTTGGCAATGGCAATGGGTAGATCACTGCCAGCTTTTTTATACTGGGAGTAGATCACAGTCTCTTGGGAGTTGGACGTGCCTGGGATACACCATCTTTTTGTGTGATCGGAGAACTTTTAAATTAAGGTCCCAGGACAGTCCCAGGACACTATTTTCCAGGCTAAACATATCCAGCTCTTTAAATTGTTCCTCATAAACCCATTCAGATTGGCAGGAGATGATGATGATGATGATGGTGGTGGTGGTGGTGGTGGTGGTGATTACGATGATGATGATGTTTTACTTCTAGAACCTTGATCATCTTAGTTGCCCTCCTCTGCACACATTCCAGCTTGTCCACATCCTTCCTAAATTGTGGTCCACAGAACTGGACACTGTATTCCAGGTGTGGTCTGACAAAGGCAGAATAGAGTGGTACTATTCCTTCTCTTGATCAGGACAGTGTACTTCTACTGATATAGACTTCTTTGTCTAACTGAATACTAACTCAAGATCACTCTTCTAGTTCACATTTTACCTGGTGCATTTTTCTCCCTACATGATAAAGAGAAGAAGGCATGAAAGGGGACCTTAGAGATGCCATTGTTGTGGAATGAATAGAGAGAACAGAGTTCTGGGGATGGGTTCCTATCTTTAAGACAGGCTAGCAGCTGTTAAATGACTAGATTGGCAATGGTCATGGTGGAATGGTGCTGCTCTGCTGCCACCAGGCTCACAAAGCGCCAAAGTCTGGGTGTGCAGTTAGATGGTATAATTAAACTATTGCTCAAATAATGAGAAAGACATCAGCATGACCAGAGTGTGATTATGCAAAGCAGGGCAGAGCCAATCTGAGTAAAGTTAAAACTTCCTTGCTGTGGCTACCCCAAAGTTTCAAGTTTGGTCAGCCTTTCTCCAGGCAAAAATGAAAATAACTAGTCAAATCTCTTAGAGATATATTTTTTAAAAAGCAGTGAGGCTAGGCATATGGGTAACTAACAACAACAACAACAATTTATTATTATTTATGCCCAGCCCATCTGGCTGGGTTTCCCCAGCCACTCTGGGCAGCTCCCAACAGAATATTAAAAACACGACAAAACATCAAAAATTAAAAACTTCCCTATACAGGGCTGCCTTCAGATGTCTTCTGAAAGTCAGATTGATGTTCATTTCCTTGACATCTGCTGGGAGGGCATTCCACAGGGCAAGTGCCACTACCAAGAAGGCCCTCTGCCTGGTTCCCTGTATCCTCACTTCTCAAAGTAACCACCAGAGCTGGACCTCAGTGTCTGGGATGGACGATGGGGGTGGAGACTCTCCTTCAGGTATACTTGATGGAAGAAAAGTTAGTTATAAATGGAATAAATAAATGTATGGATCTGCTGCCATCACATCTGTCACCAGACAAACATGGTGTACATCATAGGAAGTTTTGATGCTTGCTCAGGCAAAGCTCATAGACAGAGTTAATGGGCTGCCTGGGTGTGGATTCAGTAAAAGAGGGCATCATAGACCAGAGACACTTTTGACCTCCAGCTTTGAGTGGCTCACTGCAAAGTAAGGCAGACCCAAAGTTTCTCTGCTCTAGCCCCTGTGCCTCCTGGTGTTCATCAGACCACTGTCGCAACTGTAAAAGTGTAATATAGGATACAATAGCAAGAGCCCAAAGCCTGAAAATGACCCGCAAGGAATACATTATTTGATTGGAAAAAAGGAGTTCATATTCAACAAGTACACTATCCTATTACATATAGAATATTCAAGTTGGCTAAGACGAACTCTCATCGCTAGCTCTTTGTACAGAATTTCTTCCAATTACATTCAGCTCTTTTCAAACCAATTCTGTGACTTGAATAAAAAAGAGAGTTAATGCAACCTTTCTGGGCTGTGTTATTATTCATCTTAAAACAAATGTACGTTGCTAGCAATGACAATTATCCCAACAGTTATAATGCACTAAAAGAGAAAATCATTGTGTTTACTATCTCAACCTGTCTGTGACTTTTTAACAACAAGGTACTTATTTACTTATGCAAAAATACATTGCATTATTTTAAACACACACACAAGATGCAGCATTAAAACATCTTTATTTTGGCACGTATAAAAACAAAGGAATAGCAAATGGTTTCTTTTCTCTCTTTTTGAAGAAGAAAAACAACAAAAAAGATAATAGGTTATCTGCTGATTTTGTAGCTTATGCACTGTCAAGAGACTAGTTCAGATATAAATACTCAGTGCGATCTTTTCAAGTTTCTAATGGATTTCAGTTATTGTTCATGTTCAGCTGTAACCTCTAAAGTGGTAGGATTTTGCTATCAAAAATTACATGGCAATTTAATTTACATCTTAAAAATATTTCCAAGTTTGATTTTTCTTTTGTATTCTTTCTTTATTTTTTGCATCAAAATTAGAATCCCACTGTCAACCTTAAACTGGCAACTTGACACTAACTGTAAGCAGCAGATTAGTCCATTAACTGACCCATGCTCCTCATCTCTAGCCAGCCTTGAAGCGTACCAAGGTGACCTCAGACTGCATCCCCCACCCCTCGCAGGCCAGTCTTAGATGAAAGGAGTCTCTCCCATTTCCCCAGAGCTAGAAGGTAGTGGATAGGCACCTTTACCCTTAAGGTGTCTCAAGTGTGACCAGATTGCCAAATTGGAGGCTACAGTATCAATGGCTGAGGAGCCTGGCCAGGTTTGGAGAGTCCTCTTCTCTCTTCAGTAACTTCACAGATAAGAATTAACGAGCATTTGATATATTTATAGTGCTTTTATTATAGCATCATGTTTCAAGCACAAAGGAGCAGTTGGCTACTCTAAACCCTCCTTCTGACTTCCACAGCATTTAAGGCGCCAGCAGGAAGTTCCTCCCCCCCCCCCGACTCCTTCGCTCTCTGATATGTTCAGACCTCTGAGTCCGTGGGGGGGGGGTCACACACACACTCAAGTGACGTCTTGACTAACTGCTCCCTTCCTTCTGGCTCCCTTGTCATTATCTCATAACTGGGTGACACTTCCCTAAGCTTTTCAGCTTCTGTCTCTCTGCTTCTGAACATGCTGTGGACAGGGGGGGGGGGGTGACTCTTCCCTCTCCAGCTCTCCATCGGAGAAAAGCTGGTCTGCCATAGAATGCATTCCCCTGTTCCCATCTTCAGACCATTCCCCGACAACCCTGGAAGTCATTGGACCTACGTCTGTCAGACAGGAGCCCAGCAAACTAGATTCCATAGAAATGGACGCCAGCCCTGATAAATGAGTCTTCCTACACTTCCTCACTAGCCCAACAGGACAGAGAACTTCCCAGGCAGGACGCCATGAAGAGTAGGAGAGATTTCCCTTTGGGCCAGAGGGTTGGCCCTTTAAGAGACACATGTTCTCCTTAAGGGGGTGGATCCTAGGAGAGACAGAGGCTGAGGCTCAAAGCACTCAGTTGGCTTCCAACCTTAGTTGGAGCAAGAGGCTCATGAAGAGCTGTCCGTGGTGCTGCAGCAGGTGCTGCAGCCTTGCCCAGTGGGGTCCCCCCCCCGTGGGACCATAATCAGATGGTATGCTCACCAGAATATCCATTCCAACGCACACCTGATCGGCCTAGACATGAGCAATAAATGAGCAGATCTGACCCAAATTAAAACCTTCATCCTGCCAGCAGTATAAGGTAGGTGAAAAAGGTTAAGCCAAGGGTAATAATAATAATAATAATAATAATAATAATAATTTATTATTTATAGCATGCCCATCTGGCTGGGCCTCCCCAGCCACTCTGGGCAGCTTCCAACAAAATATTAAAATACAGTAATGCATCAAACATTAAAAGCTTCCCTAAACAGGGTGGGTGCCACTACCAAGAAGGCCCTCTGCCTGGTTCCCTGTAACTTGGCTTCTCACAGTGAGGGAACTGCCAGAAGGCCCTCGGTGCTGGACCTCAGTGTCTGGGTAGAACGATGGGGGTGGAGACACTCCTTCAGTGAGGGTAGACTACACGCAATACATGCCCTTCTCAGTCCCTTTGGACAACTGGACAACCCCACACTGCCATACTTTGGAGGGTGGTTTGGTTGTTGAAGAGGGCATCATTCCTACCTCCTCCACAGAGGAACGTTAACATGTATAACAAGACATTCAGATAGCCGTACAAAATAGCCACACCTTTTTCAAGCACAACCACTTCCTCATCTCCCCAGCATGTATCCCAAGGCTAATCTTTCTCTTTCATTTCCATCCTTATGGTTTTTGGTTTTTTTATTGTTAGTGGTGAATTTTATTATTGTCTGTGTACTGCTTATGGTCATTTAAAAAGATCTTAAGTGGCATACAAAATGTTTCAAACAAATAAATAAATAAATAAAAATGATGTCTAGTCTCGCAATGCCTGAAAACTCAGCCCAGATATTAAGACAGCAATAGAAAGAACCTGAAGTATTAAATGTAACAGAGCATGTGTTAAGTAATATGTGCAAATTTTCAGTATACCTTATGTACTAAGGTCACCACAACAGTTGAAGCAGAGACTGAAAGTACTTGCTTCTTTTTTGTGGATTGGAAATCTTGTTCCCTTTAAAGGTTGGCGTTATTACAGCTTGGAAGAGGAAAAGTCCTTGTATTTCTTGCCCTATATTTTTCTACAAAACCCATTAAATGGCCCATTGGGTTAAATGTGTGTTTGGTGACTTTCAGATGGGATTATTTACGCTCTTGCCCCTAGTGGTTTGAGAGGAGCTATTAACACCCTTTATAGCTGGTCGAGATTGAAAATTTGGGGAGGGGGCCTTCAAGATTCCAGCTGGTCGCAACTGAGAAATGACCTTCCAGGCCCAAATACTTTATTTTTGAACTGTCACTGTCTAAGGTGTAAATCCATTCTAAGGAAGGACTCGACGTTTGTGTTCTGAGTTTCAGAGTGGAGTGATTTTTACTGCTGAGTTATAAACCCCGAAAGATAAGAGAGTGTAATGGAAAAGAACAGTATAGGAACCATCAGTGTATCCTAGCTTGGCAGGCATTCATCTGCTGTCCTTTTCTTCAACTTTCCAGAAATAATCAAGCTGTTGAAAATGACTTGAATTCTTTCCCATCCCACATTATACTGTCCTCTGTGCAAAAGAGGGAATAGTTGGAAGAACACAAAAGGGGGTGGGGAGTCACCTACATCAAGCTCTTCCATATGGAATGATGGGCGAATATCCCCCTACTCTAGTTTAATTCTTAATTAATCCAAGATTTGGATTTGTTTGTTATTTAATTCATTAATTTGTTCGTTATTTAATTCATTAATCCAAGATTTGGATTTGTTTGTTATTTTATTCATTAATTTGTTCGTTATTTAATTCATTAATCCAAGATTTGGATTTGTTTGTTATTTTATTCATTAAGAATCAGCCTTTATGCTTCTTCATGTACCAGTGTTGTTGCTCAGCATAATAAGTGGCAGGAAGGCCTCTTAGGGAATCAAACCAATTTTGACCGTCATGTCCAAAATGCCCCCCCAAACTGAACACACTCACATACCCTTCAATATTTCTCCGACGAAAATAGGGATGTCCTATTCAATAGTAGTATAGTAGTAGTAATGTTTATACTCCTCCCATCTGACTGGGTTGCCCCAACCACTCTGGGTGGCTTCCAACATAGATAAAAACATAATAAAACATTAAGCATTTTAAAAAACAATACAAGGCTTCCTTCAGATGTCTTCTAAAGGTTGTATAGTTTCTTATCTCCTTGGCTCGGGGGTCGCATAACTCCATACCCTCCAACATTTCTCTAATGAAAACAGGGACATCCTAAGGAAAAGCGGGACATTCCATGATCAAATCAGAAATCAGCTTCTGTAAATCCGGGACTGTCCCTGGAAAATAGGGGCACATGGGTGGTCCACACTCAGAATCCGGTGTGTGGACTCCTGTATTTGGAATGTGGATGTAAATCCTGTGCATAAAATTAAGGGCATTGAAATAGAAGCCAAATGTATTCATTTTGGCTCCTTGAAATGTAACAACATTAAGTGCATCTTGGGTATAGAGGAAATGTAATATTAAGACTAGCATCATTCCTTTTCGATGCTGGAATAAGCTCTTTTGCAGGTATCAAGATCAAAGTGGCTTCGCTGCCATAATGCAGCATAGCAGGTGCTTCAGATAAATCATTTTCGGTGTATTAATGCACCTATATAAATCAATGAGCCTACATGATTTGATAACTCCTTGGCAGAATAAATAAGATATTTTTTGGTACTCGCACAAATAACTCTTCAAGGTCTTTGTGTCTGGAGCATTTAGCATTGTGTCTCGAGAGAGATGATCTCATAGGTATAAAGTGCATTTCATCTGATTGTGAGGCACTATTATGTACAGATAAGCATATCCTCCTCCTCTCTGCATAATAAGGATGTCGTACGGAGGCTTCCAACAAACTGCCGTTTGGACACGGTCCTCTCGACAATAGTTTCAACAGCTATTTTAAGAGGAGGCTTCACGTTTGCTTTGATTCCCGTCAATGCGAGTGGTCAGTTGGATGGTTGGGAAAGGCTGGCAAATGAGGGATCATCAGCAATTGCTGCTTCTTAATTGGATTTTGTGTTACCTCAAGCAGAAGCAGAAGGTAAATCTTGAAATATGAGCTGTTTTAGTGTCATCCATCCAGTCTGCATCTGTGTTGTATGTGCCATGTCACGGCCTGAGGGAATCAAAGTAACCGAGTTCATTCTGCCCTGCGCAACCCCAGATATATTGAGAAGGGGGAAGGTAGATTGCTTAGCTGCAATGCCACACATCAACTTTCTCTTGGCTCACCCCTTTTATCAGATTTACTGTTCCATTTCCCAGCTGCCAATATTTATTTGGCATTTTTTTTCTACATCGACTGTGCTCCTTTATTTGTCCATTCTCATTTGTGAGGCATTTCCTCTTTCAGATGAACTATTTAGAAGTAGGGGTGGAAAGATCTGTCAATTTCAGTTCTCTTTATCTCTCAATCTTAATTTCTGTTCTCTACATTTCTGCCTCAATTTGCATTTTTTTTTTAAAAAAAAAACCCTCAAGAACATTATTCACTATCTTAGCCAGTGCTTTCTTCTAGGGGTACGCATACCCCCAAACATTTCGTGAATCTATGTTTGGCCTCATTGAGGGGCAGTATTTCAATATGAGTAGGAAAATGAGAGTACCCCTAAACATTTTTAAAGAAAAAAAGCACTGATCTTAGTGCAATTTTTCCTGATAAATATTATATACAGTTTTGTTACATATTTTTGTAAGCAATTTCACCTAATACAACACATTTTTTTGGGGGGGGGGGTTATTTAAAAAAATAGTTTTTATGCATCCGGTTCCCTAATCTGTGCATTTTTTGTATCATTGTGTGGTTCGGAGAACCGCGTTGCAAAATTCGAATAAGTAAAAATTTCAAAGGATAGCTGGATTTTAGTTCTCATAGTGTTCTGGAAAATGCAAATATGGTAACTTCAGCTTCGAATGAAAGGATTACCAAATTTCTCCACCATCCCTGTTTAGACACAGTATTATAGAGAAGGGGTGGTTGTACATTGTTAAGTACTGTCCTCTTTTTCAAGGTGTTAATCACCCATCATTCTCCACTCCACAATTACTGTAAGGCTTAAGGCTTTCCAAATCACATATGGGATCTACACCTCTTTTCTTACTATTGTTGGAACAGCACTGCCAGGCAGACAAAAGAACTCTGGCAGAGTCCTAGAATTCTATGCTACAACTGCATTCTGTGTGCTTCTTTTTTGGTAAAATATTGTGAGGGAAAAGTTTCTATCTACTCAGTTATAATAGGGGCAGAAGTTGAAAATCAGCTGTGCTGTGAGAACCTTCACTGAGACCAGCTTCTTGACAATGTTTTATTATCTCAGGCTTGTACATACTAGCTACTCACTGGTCACATTGTGGGCAGATGGAATTGCTTCCAGGTGACCAGGTTAGGAAGTTTGGTTCTTTTGTTTCTTTCAAACCACAGTTGGCTGATATATTTGTGTACAAGCTACTGAAAAAATAGAGGCTAAAAATGTATGTAAGCTTATTTACAATGCTTCACTATCCTCATTCTGACTTTACTGCACTGTCTGCATGAGATGAAATATCCATGTGTGTTCAGGAAGTGCTCAGTGTCCTGGTCAGACAGTCAGGGACACCTGTGTGATAACCAGCAACTGCCCATGTTGGTAGCTATTGTTGTAGTTATTACAAAGTGTTCAAAAAGAAGGAACTGCAACAAATTCTATTTTTCTTT
The DNA here is from genome assembly GCF_964106645.2 of Podarcis pityusensis. Lineage (NCBI taxonomy): Eukaryota > Metazoa > Chordata > Lepidosauria > Squamata > Lacertidae > Podarcis > Podarcis pityusensis. The sequence goes on from NC_138042.1 coordinate 25,920,161, forward strand.
CTTTTGCAATTTAATTTTTAAATCAATCCAAATGTGGGTCTTAAACTTTGTTAGGAATCTTCTCCCAACCACCCCTCACCCACATTCCCCAACTGAAATTTCTTTGCTTCTGAAATCTGATATGGCAAGACTGCTCAATCCTGTATCATATAACAACGTGTAACTTGATATAGTTAGGGCTATTGGGTTCTTGTTTTTCATTGGTGTGAAGCACAGGCGGACCGTAATTTTTACCTAGGGAAAGAGAGACAATGAATTTGTGAAAAATTCAGGAACAAGCAAGTCAGGGGCTAGGAAAAGCTGTAGAGCCACCATGTAGGATGTTGACCTTATTGAAGCATCTTACTGATGCATCTTGGCTAACAATATTTCATGCATCACAATCTTCTGTAGGTAGGAAACTGAGGGACAGCAACCTGCCCAAATCAGTAATGGCTGAGCTGGGATTTGATTCCATTATTTTCTGATTCAGAAGCCATTGGGTCCTGGCGATTTTTCACTGGAAGGTTGTATTTTAAAACTTGTAAGTTAGGAGAGCTTCCGAGAGTTTCATTGTGTCCCAAATCTCTAGAGGAATGGTGGTGATTAAACATAGTTGTTTTTCCCCCTCTTCCTAACATTCTTGAATAGACTCTATTACCTACACACACTGCCATAGTTGAGGATAAATTGCCTCACTAAGCTCTATTATTCTGGGGAATCGTACGAATAACAAGCTGAGACACTGATGAACTCAGGAAAAAATGAATAATACATTATTGCTCACACTGAATCAACAGCATGATGACTGAATGACACCAAAGAGATACAACTTGTGGGAACTGAAGGAGCTTCTGGGTAGTCCTGTGACAGTGGGGCTACATGGGCATACAAAAATGAGTGCTGTCAGGCACTGGGGAAACAAGGGGGTCTACCCCAAACTGGCTTTTGAGAAGGGAGAAGAGCATTTAATCCACATTTTGTTAAGCTGATAAACAGGGAAAGGGAGAGAGACGTACAACTCTTTGAAATGTTGATAACAGTTGCATTTGGACTGCTGTCTCTCGGCTTAATTTTTTAATATATTTAATTTATTAATCAAATTCATATCCTGCCCTTCCTCCCCAAGGAGCCCATGGTGAGATATGAGCAAATGTCTTGCTGGCACACACAGTCCTTGCTTGTCTCTCTTTGCAGGAAGCACAGTTAAACTGGGAGATCCCTTTAATTAAACATAGTTTCCTGTTTCATCAAATCAGGGAAACTGTGGTTACCAGCTTTGGAACAGGTCTAGGAATTAAACCAACTGAAGCCAGTAATCCATAGTTGCCTGGTTTGAATGAAACATTGAAACTCGGGTTAATTAGAGACTTCCTGGTTTAACTGAGATTCACATGGAAAAATGAGCAGAGGGGGTCCACGCACTGGCAACATTCTTGTTAGGAAGCTGCCTTATATCATTATTGTAAACCACTTTGAGGTTGTCGATTTTTGTTACAATCAAGTTGGATATATATCTTGTGAAATAAATAAATACAGAATCAGATCCTTGGTCTATCTACCTCAGTTATGTCAATGCTTACCAGCAGTGACTCTTGGGGATTTCAGGCAGGGAAATGCTGAGGATAAAACCTGAATATTCTGCATGCAAAATGTAACCTCAGTCCAGTATACCTGAAGGAACGTCTCCACATCAATCATTCTGCCCAGACACTGAGGTCCGGTGCCGAGGGCCTTCTGGCGGTTCCCTCGCTGCAAGAAGCCAAGCTACAGGGAACCAGGCAGAGGGCCTTCTTGGCAGTAGCACCCACCCTGTGGAATGCCCTCCCACCAGATGTCAAAAAGAAAAACAACTACCAGACTTTTAGAAGACATCTGAAGGCAGCCCTGTTTAGGAAAGCTTTTAACATTTAATAGACTATTGTATTTTAATATTCTGTTGGAAGCCACCCAGAGTGGCTGGGGAAACCCAGCCAGATGGGTGGGGTATAAATAATAAATTATTATTATTATTATTATTATTATTATTATTATTATTATTTTATTTTTTTAATTATTATTATTATTATTATATAGCTTCTACTGATCTACAACCACTCTAACCTTGTTCATAGCTCACCTGATTAAACTGAGCTATGATTGTCCAAATAGGGCCATGGTTATGTGTATGAGAGAGCCTGAGTACTATCCTGATCAGGTTTTCAACTTAAAACCCTGTGAGAGTTTGATGACTGTTTCATGGGAGGCCTACAGAGATAGCAATTCCCTGTAGGCCTTATTCTATGACATCATGGTGGACTATATTTATTGCCATGGTGTGTTCCCCAGATACTTGTCAAGAAAGAAAAATATTCTCAGGCCTAAGTCAGAGAGACAATACAGTACTGAAAGCCATGTTTGACTAGATAATCAAAGCACAAACACACTTTTTTTTAAAAAAAAAGTGTTTGGCTTAAGTACATGAGAATTATCTCGCTGAGCCAGACTGAAGGTCCTTCTAATCAGGTATTCTTTCCTGGCTATTGGCAGGCTGATATTATAGAAAACTTGCAAGGCAGGGCATAGTGTAACAGCCTTAACAGGATCTGGAGATCAGAGGCCTCTAATCATACAGCCTGTCCTCATCTGGAAGGTGCCACAATGTGCAGAAACTCATTTCACATTTTACTTTCTCTTATGTGGTTGCTGGAGAGTATCCTTCTACTTTAGCAGGTTGCTGGAGAGTATCCTTCTACTTTAGCAGACACTTTGGGATTATGAGAAGGTCCTCACGAAATATGAACACAAGCCTTCTACCACACTTTACAACATGTGAGGGAAAACATACTCATTTGCCTATTCTGTTTTTGCCACATGTAATGTGCAAACAAATGACTTGGGTTGTAGCCGCACCATATGAAGTGATGATTTTGAATTTTATGATATAGCAGTAGGGGACCTACATCCTGCTGCTCTCAAGGGACACTCTCTAAATTTATAACTCAAACAAATGGGGATGTTGCTCTGTTTTAACATGAGAGGGAAGGTGTAGCCCTATTTCCCACTATTAGATGGGGGGGGGAGGAGTTACTAGTAAACCATATGGCAGCAGACATAGAATGGCTTCTTACACTTTTTCTATTGTCACCAGGGGAATTTTATGGACAGCTCCAGTGCTGAAATTGGCCTGAAATAGTCAGCCACGAAGTACCAGAAACACATTTAACCCACATACCATATTCAGTTTTGAATACTAGTACAATCTTATGGAATATGCAGAAGACTAGGGCCTAGATTCCACAAAATGAGAGATATGTAGAGCCTTGGAATAAGCTATGGCATAGGTTTGCCATTTTGTGTAAGTGAAACTGCCTTACATGACAAGTATAGATTATATCCAAATAAAATGTCCCATTAGCACAGGGATTTCCATCCTTGTAAGAGGACTTCCTCTCTATTGTCCGTCCCCATTAGTCCTTGTGCTAATGTGACAATTTCATTGACTACAACCCAATATCAGCTCTGGCTTCTTCCATTTCTTGAGAAAGACTAGGTGGTTGGCTATTTCAGGTTGTAATCCTAAAATTGCTTGGAAGCAATTCCTGTTGAAATTAATGGATGTATTTCTGTGGTGTGGGAATTTGGAATCCATGCTACCTGCTATTTTATCATTTCACTTTTCAAAAGCTGTGTGTATGTATCTTTAGATATTTGGCATCTGAAGAGGAAGCGGCAAATTTAAAGGCCAGTTATCCTTGTGGTGAGTCCATTGGTATAGAGATGATTCCATCTGTAAGTCAGAGAAAGCATGTACAGAACTGTTCTTGGAGATCTGCAATACTGACACTTCCTTACCATTGAGGTTTGGTAGAGGCTAATCCTGAGCCTTTTCCAGAACCACCATAGGACCAATATTGACATTGACAATCTCGAATTGTTTTAATCATAAGCCCTGGGAGTGGTTCTCTTTCCGGCTTTGGCCATGAAAATTGATTCCCTCCTAATCGATTCCCAAAGCTGCAGTGTCATTCTTGATTGTAATGCTTGCCATTGACTTGAGCTTAAGGCTCATGTGTTTGATGCTTACACACACAGGCAAGAAATGTCACATCAAGCATACTCATTCTTTCAAATGCGGATGTGTTCCTTGTTTTCGCTGCTATTTTCTGAACATTACCTCACCCGTTGGTCTCACCTGCCCTGAAACCGTGATGTGTCTGCTGGTGGTGAAGCAGCTGTGATAGTTCCTGGAAATGGAACTTCCCCTATAGCAATACTTTCTGGAATACTGTGTCACCATCAATGCTTGGCGCCATTACATCATGCTCCCACGATACCTACACGAATGGTGCAGCACCAAAGTTGTGCGGTATGCCCCAGGGGCCTAAGAGTTGGTTTGCTGATTGCTTCGTTGGTTGGATGGACTCTGCCTGGTCAAGGACGCTTATATTAAATTGCTGGTTGGCATTTACGGCTGTCATGGCTATGAGGGTTTTTAAAAAAATATATGATGATGCAGGTAGTAGAAAATGCTTTATTGCTTCATTCGGAAAGTCCAATAGTTCTGTCCTCAAAGGGTTAATTAGAGAGGGAGCCCCCATTCAGGACTAGCCACTGTTTATTTTTCATGCAAGCTAGTGTTTCACTTGAGCACTAATTGTACCTGATGGAGCCATTATGATGTAAAAAGAGAAGCCAGTCACTAACTCCCCCAGTGGTTAATTACAAAGATGACGTAGTACCAGTGCTTCCCCCCCCCCCCAGAAAAATAGGTGCCTGGTACTCACCATGAAGTTGTTACAGTAAGCGCCACACTTTTTAACAACAACAAAAAGAGGTGCCAGTACTGCGTACCCTTGAGTACCCCTTGGGGAAATCACTGCATAGCACCCAAATCTTTCTACCACAAAAGACCTCTGGGGGGGGGTGTTCTTTAAAATAAAAAACCCAAGGGCACAGGCGCTACTGAGAGCAAACAAGAGCATATTCAATACTAATGGTATTACAGTGGCACCTCGGGTTACAGACACTTCAGGTTACAAATACTTCAGGTTACAGACTCCACTAACCCGGAAGTAGTACCTCCGATTAAGAACTTTACCTCAGGATGAGTGTCAGGAGTGCGTGCAGGAGCCAGGCCCTGTGACTGGTAGGGCTTTGCAGAACTGGGGCTTTCCTAGGTTTGTTCTGAAGAGGCAAGGCGTGGCCGCACAGGTGAGGCCAATTGGTAACTCACAGCACCTGGTAGCAAGAGGCAGGAAGAGATATAAGGACAGCATTTCCCTTTGGCTCTTTGCCACAGCAACACACTTCCTGCCTTGCTGCATTTGGCTTCTTGACTTCTTGCTTACTGATCCTCGGACCCTTGACTTCTTGACTCCTGGTTTCCTGACCCTCGGACGCTTGGCTTCTTGACTCCTGGCTCTCTGACCCTTGGCTTCTGGACTCCTGGCTTCTGCCGGACACTTGTTCCTGCTCCCACCCCACTGTCTTGTCCCCGGTCCTGATGTCCTCTGCCAGGACTTTGACTGCCCGTAAATCAGACAGTGGCAATGAGAACAGAAATCGCGCGCCAGCAGCAGGAGGCCCCATTAGCTAAAGTAGTACCTCAGGTTAAGAACAGTTTCAGGACCGCCAGAACGAATTAAGTTCTTAACCAGAGGTACCACTGTAGTTACTTTCATGAGCATCTTAGGTTCCTGTACCTAGAAAATCCAGAGCAGGTGACATCATTTGTGTTCTGCTTTGTGAACTGACATATCTGCTGCGGCTTGCAATGAGCCTCGTGCGGTTTGGCATGCCTAGAAGCCTTGTTTTCCAACCTCAATTGATGTCTCCAAAAACAGAATCAAATGTGCTGCACTTGTCAAAACGCCTGCAACTTTATCCAACAGGCACTTTTTTAAAAGTTCGCCCAGCATTTGTCCACTTATCAAGTTTGCAAGCTATGGTTGTTGTTGTTGTGCTTTTTTCAGTGGTGGTTGTTGGAGCACAGATAGGCCTCCATTGTTTCCTTGGCTTCCCAGCACAATGGGTCACTGATGCTAACTGAAAGCGGAGAGGCAAGGCACAGGGAGCTTGAGGTGGTGTGACATGCGATAATAGAGCCAACCCAACACTACTCCTGCCATGTGCCACACCACACCAAGCTGACCCCTCAGTCAAAATCACCTGCATGTTCCCACTTCATTGCTCAATGATAGCATGCTGCTTTGTGCTTGCCACACAAGGGCAGGGTCCTCTCCCCTCTCCCTCTCGGCAATCACCAGGGATTGACTGTGTCAGGAAGCCAAGAGAGCCCCACCCATGCCACTACTATTTCTTTGCTGTTGTTGATGCTTCCGCATTGTTGTTGTTGTATTACGATCTGCTTCTATATTTAAACTTTGCTTGAACAAGCCGCGGTGCACACAATTCCCTTGGTACAATGTTATCTTCTCATACAGCCTAGTCATCTATTCTCCATCTCTCTCTCTCTCTCTCTCTCTCACACACACACACACACACACACACACACAACCACACACAGCATTTGGTGCATTCTCCTTCCCCCCCCCCACTCAGTCATCACTGGGAACGCCAGGGGATCTTCTCTACCTTACAATGATTAGTGGCAGAGAGATATGTCTTGAATTTTGATCAGTGTGCAGGAAAATATGCGCAGGGTCCTTTATTTCCCACTAATTCCTTCCCTGAGCATGCAGAGAAGGGACAGGGCACCCTCAGTTCTCTCCCCACCCAGCCATGCTGAAAACACCAGGGGTCCTCGTAGCATACGAAATAATATGCCAACTTGCATCCTGTTACTGGGTAATCTGGGGCCAGTCGCTACTATTAATGTATTGAGGTTACCTTCAGTTTCCATTATCCAAAAGCGCTAGAGAAAAGGAGCTGTGTACTATGCCACCATCAGCCTGTCACTACCCGCCTTCCACAGCCACAGGGGAGAACAAGGAGAGAGAGAGGGAGAGAGTTCTGGAGATGGGAAGCAAGAGGAGAGATATTTTAAACACATTTCCTTCAGCTCTGCAATTTGTCCCAAACCAGTGCAGTTAGCTCCCATAGCTCCTACATTAGTTATTGTGGATGTGAAGACAGAGGACATAGAACTGTAACATTGTAAGGTATCCCCAAGTCTTCTAGTCCACCTCCCCTACAATGCAGAAGGAGAATCCCTGACAGATTATCCAATCTCTCTTTAAAAACCTCCAATGGAAGAGAGTCCGCCTTCTGGAGCAATCCATTCCACTGTCAAACAGCTCTTAGCATCAGAACGTTTTTCCTAATGTTTATTTGGAATCGCCTTTCTTGTAATTTGAATCCATTGATTCAGGTCCTACCCTCCAGAGCAGGAGAAAACAAGCTTGCTTATCTTGCATGTGGCAGCCCTTCAGATATTTGAAGATGGCATGGGGCAGTGGCCAAGCTATCACAATCACTTCTAAAAAAATAAAAATAAAGAAAGGAATACCCAGTACCCAAATACTTTAATAGAATCATCCCTCAGGAGCCACCACTATGAAGCCCATGCAATGGCTTGCAGAAATACATCCAGTCTCATATATATATTTTTAATACTGTTTTTATTTATTTTCATGGTACAGAAGATAAATTTTGAGAAAACAATTGTTACAGCAGTAAACAACAAAAAAACCCCTCCCAATAAAATGACAGGCTTTTATCATGCCGTGTATTAAAGTTTCATTTGAGTCTCATATTTTTTGAGAGGATTTCTGCTAAGGAGAGAACCGCGACTGCAGAGCCTACAGATGGGCAGATATTCCCATTAGCATTTCTGCAGTTAGCCAGGAGTCTGCTCCGAGACTGCGTTGATTGTGCAGCTGCAGTAAATTGTCCCAATCAGTGTAGTACTTGCTCACGGGGGTTCACATGACTGGGTTTATTTATTTCTGCATTTATTTATTTATTTAGAATGAAATGTAGCACCCACATTTTCCTCTCTCTGAATGGAAAGCATCTAAAACGAAACAAAACAAAAAAAGTGAGAATCCAATCATGTATATGTATATAAGTGTGTGTGTGTGAATGCAATAAATAAAAGAAAATAATGTTCCTAGGCTAAAAACAGCATAACAACAAATGGAGAGAGCCAGAGCTAAAAAAAATAATACTACAATCTAAACAGCAGCAAAATCTAACTCTGGTTGAAATTGCTTTATAAAGATCCAAGGTTTTTAAATTATTTAGATTTTTAAAAAAATGTTTGTTTTTTAAAAAACCTATTTCCCATCCTTAGCCCTAAGATCCCAGGCAAATTACAACAATATATAAATCAATTAGCACTAAAAGGGAAAAAAGAAATGAATATCTACAATGAAATGCAGTGCAATCATTCATTTAAACACATCCCCCTCAAAGAATCCTCAGAACAGCTGAAAGGCCAAAAGTACTCCAGCCCTGTTCAACATGAAAAAGCCAGTCTCCTGCTGATTCTGCAAGATGAACAGCAAACCTCTGTGAGGAGGGTATTCCACTCTTGTTGAAAACTGTTGGATAATGGAAGGAAAGAAGAGTATGGTGTCTGGATAAATTGACTGTGTCTGGGGCATGGAATGGCAGACTTCCAAGAGAAAATGTTATCTTCACAGGAAGCTCTGACCCTTAAGTCCTGCTGAGTCCAGTTACGACTTCTGAAGTCTTTCTGGTCACTACATCTGAGGACTCACAAAGCAAAGTGGTTAAGAGCCTGAGCTAGAAATTAAAGAAGCCGAGACAAAAAAAATATTGCAGGACATTTTTGAGCACTAAGGTTTTGGTACTGTAATTCTGGATCTCAAATGTGCACTTTATAAACCTGAACCTGAACTGGTTTTTGTCAGGAGTATTTTCTCATCCCACCCCCTTCCTTAACTCCCCTTATTCTTATTCTAGAAATGTCAGTGGCGAATACTTTCTTGGATGCTAGGAAGTGACAGCTGCCCTTCCTCTAATAAGCAGCAATGCCTTATTGAGGAAACAAGTGCTGTTTTTCTAGAAAATGAGGGGCACGAACTCACCATGAACACCTCCCTCATTCTCTTATAATGACAATGGTGCCCGCCTGAGAGGTGCTGGAACTGAGTTCTGTTGTGTTCTGGTTGGGGAAAAAGCCCTGGAACAAACACTAATAATGGTGATGAAATGTATTATGTTATTTTCTGTTTACAAAATTTGCAGTTTAAAGAAGTGTAAATTAATTGAATAATTGAATTTTTAAAAAATCTAATGGTAAAGGTAAAGGTACCCCTGACCGTTAGGTCCAGTCGCAAATGACTCTGCGGTTGTGGCGCTCATCTCGCTCTATAGGCCGAGGGAGCCAGCTTTTGTCCGCAGACAGCTTCCAGGTCATGTGGCCAGCAGGACTAAGCCGCTTCTGGCAAAACCAGAGCAGCGCACAGAAATGCCGTTTACCTTCCCGCCAGAGTGGTACCTATTTATCTACTTGCACTTGACGTGCTTTCGAACTGCTAGGTGGGCAGGAGCTGGGACTGAACAACAGGAGCTCACTCCATCGTGGGGATTTGAATTGCCAACCTTCCAAACGGCAAGCCATGGGCTCTGAGGTTTAGTCCACATCGCCATCTAGCATATCAGAAATGCATGGAAGTGCTTACACCACAGTAATCAGTTCACTGTCAACTCCTGTGTGTATCCACACAGAAGTAAATCCCACTGAATTCCATTATACATCCTTTTTTCAAACCAATAACTGATTTTTAAATTTTAAAAGATTTCACCTGTCTCCCCAGCCTTAGTAATGTGGATGGAGACTAAGCACAAAGGCAAAGGCAAAGAATTCCAAGGAGGAGAGATACTATAGAAAAAGATATTCTTTGTGGTCCAACCAATTCTACTTCTCTCTCTCTCTCTCATTTTGCAAATATAACAAAAACCAAGAAGAAACATTGTCAGCTCGCACTAACAATAAACATAGATATTAATATAAACAGTCCATAAGTCCAAATTGGTATCCAAATGAGATTGAAGATTATAAGATATACCAGGGGTCACCAACGCGGTGCCCATGGGTGCCAATCTGCCCAACAGTACCTCCTATGGTGCACACAAAAAGTATCAATAAATATTCCCTCAGTAATCTACGATGCTCTATTCCTGTCTGCAATAGCTCAGACTCTCCTATACTATACATGTCCCCTTAAATATTTCTTTGCATGTCAGGATTGCATGCCCATACTGCCATCCATATTAATAGTGTGCAAAAAGCTTCTCTCTGTGAATGAGTGCAGTGTTGTCTGATATAGAAGGTTTTTCCCTGCACTGATGGGACTAAAAAGGTCCCCCTGCACCATTTTGTCTTCTTGTCTCTTTTTGTTGTGGGAATCCTTATGCCATGCCTTAACAACAGCCACTTTGCATTGTGCCACACCCCAAGGCAGCCATTTTCAATTCCCACAGTGGTCCTTTTGTGAGTGGCCATGTCCGTACAGCAGCCATTTTGTGACTCTCTCCCACGTCACTTTTTTTTCCAAAATTTTAGATGTCCTCATTCACCCCCAAAGGTTGGTGACTTCTGGGATGTATGTTCAAGCTTCGAAAAGACAGCAGGATCTTCAAACTATTAAGTAATAGATTATAGGCATTTGCCCATCCAGCCTTGAAGTATCTTTGCAACCCAAAAAGTTGTGATTCTACCTCGGTAAATAAAGAGATACAGAGCAGGTTCTCAGCTCTGGATCTGTGGGGATATGTGGAACATTCTAGAGAAAGCACTTTCTAAGATCCAAGAGGCCCAAGCTGTTCAGGGCAAACAAAGAAAGTATAAAGCTATTTCTGGATAAGAGAGAAGGAAATTCAGATGTCATAGCATACGCGCTCTCTCTTTCTTGGCTGTTTTTCATCAGTTAATAACATATCACTTTACATTATTCATAAGAATATGGCAACAGATATTTAATAGGCAAGATCTCAAGGGACTGTTCCCACGCAAGAAGCAGCTGCAGCTCTGCTTGTCAGAAGTCATCCACCGTTTCATGGTTTAAAGGTCCTTGCAAAAAGTTCCTTTGACATCAGAAACCATTTGCAACCAGTAAGAACTGGGGATACAATCTCAGCTGCAGAGATGCAATTAGGACACAGCAGGGCTGGAAATTCTATACTGTAACAACCGTACTGCGAATCTTGAAATGTGCTCTCGCTCTCTAACACAGTGTGGGGCAGCGCCTGAGAAAGTTCTGACAACTGCAGCTTAATTTATCAGTTAGGTAACTCCTAGCATCCATAGTATGGGGAGCAGGAAAAGCACGAGGCAGCCAAGTTAATGACCCAGCCATGGATAAGCATTTTAAAGCCCCACTGATTTCAGTCGGACAGATTTAAGCATGTGTTTCAGTGTCCCCTTGAAATTACTGGGAATTTAAACTGCTTGACTTTGGCTAGATGAACAGCTTTGTGAATAAGCACACAAAGGTTACTAGCAGGAAGGCAGGCAGGCAGGCAGGCAGGCAGGAAGGAAGGAAGAGCCTAGCTTGCTGGGGGCTGGCAGAGGATGGATGGAGAACTCCACAGGAAACAGAAGGGATGGGCCCTTCTGTTTTTCCTCTGTCAACTCTCTCACTCTCCTGCATGCTTTGTTGTCTTTGGCTACTAGGTTAGTGTTTATATACAGTAGTGGTCTAGACCCTACTTTGACATCTTATTTGCTCCTCTTTACCAACCAGATTTTCTCTTTTCCCACCAGCTTTTCTGATTATCCACCACTGCAGGTGGATAATAGTAGTTTCCAGTGTGTTGGAACATGATTGGGGGAGGGATAATTGGCTATGAATGATCCCCTTATGGTCTCTGATGAACAGAACGCACAGCAGAGGTAGCTAACCAGGTCTTATTGGATATCAATTTTGGCCGGGCAGCATGGCCAAAAGCCTGAGATGATGGGCAGCGCAGTCCAACAACATCCGAAGGGCCAAAGGTTAGCCACCCCTTGTATATACAGTGGTACCTCTGGTTACAAACTTAATTCACTCCGGAGGTTCATTCTTAACCTGAAACCATTCTTAACCTGAGGTACCACGTTAGCTAATGGGGCCTCCTGCTGCCGCTGCGCCGCCAGTGTGCAATTTCTGGTCTCATCCTGGGGCAAAGTTCTTAACCCGAGGTACTATTTCTGGGTTAGCTGAAGTGTTTGTAACCCGAGGTGTTTGTAACCCGAGGTACCACTGTACTGGGTTTTGTCATGTTTCCAGAACCTGTAACAGACAAGCGTGAGGGAGAAAGTGTGAACACCAGGGTGAGAGATCTGTGGCCTTCCAGATGTTGCAGTACAACAATTTCTGTCACCCTTGACCATTGGCCATGGTGGCTGGGGCTGATGGGAGTTGAAGTCCAATAACATCTGGAAGGCCATTGCATTTCAAGTTCTCTTAAAAGCTTTCAGCTGTATCCTGCTGATGTGCCTTGTCTTGGTTTCATATGTATATAATTACTGGTCCTTTGTGCTTCGAACCATCTCAAGCACAGTGATAGCGTGTGCCAAGTACATTAGTATACCATGAGGGAGCCACAATGAGAAATCAGTAAATGAAACATTTAGAGGCTCCTATGAGCCAAAGCACCCATTCACAAAAGATAGGTACCTCTTCCTGTATCTTTGAATGCATCCTTAGTCTCCGCTTGGCTGTAATTGACCTGAAGATACACAGGGAGTAGACTCCTCTCTAGAGGGTAATACTCATTCTTACATATTCTGTAGGGAAATAAAGGTAAGAGTAACCAAAGTGTACCTCCAAGTGTTATTTAATTGAGGTAACTGTACTTTTCGCCCTTAACTCACCCCATCATGAATGGCAGCTCGAAGGGGCAATTTAGATCGCAAAGCAGTACTTGGGAAATGGCTATATTTCCTCAGCACCCCTAATTTGATCAGATTTGGCGTTCCAAACCATAACTACTTAAAAAAATAAAAGATCAGGGTATACTGATCACAAAACATATTAAACCAAGGAAACTTGTAGCAAACCATTGCAGTGTTCAATGCTCCCTTTCAGTGTGGAATGCATCCAGGGCTGGATTTAGGTTTGATGAGGCCCTAACCTACTGAAGGTAATGGGGCCCTTTAAATGTCCAGCTATCCTTTGTCAAAGGGACGCAGGTAACGCTGTGGTCTAAACCACTGAGCCTAGGGCTTGCCGATTGGAAGGTCGGCAGTTTGAGTCCCCGTGACAAGGTTGAGCTCCCATTGCTCGGTCCCAGCTCCTGTCAACCTAGCAGTTTGAAAGCACACCAAAAGTACAAGTAGATAAATAGGTACCGCTCCAGCAGGAAGGTATACAGCCTTCCTGCTCTGGTTTCAGTGCTCCATTGTGCCAGAAGAAACTGTCTGTGGACAAAGGCCAGCTCCCTCAGTCTGTAAAGCGAGATGAGCGCCGCAACCCTAGAATCGTCTGTGGCTGGACTTAACTGTCAGGGGTCCTTTACCTTTACCTTTTTTTATCCTTTGTCAACAACAAATTGTCGCTGGTTTTTATGTTGAATATATGCTATTGACCTAATAAGTATCTAAAACCATTTGCCACTGTTGCTGTAGGTACGTTTTATTTTATTTGCTTTTTATCTTATATTTTGGAAATGTACATCCAGTTTTTTTCTTTAATTTTTTTTTGTGGGGGCCAAGAGAGTGGGACCCTAAGCTATAGCTTGTTTAGCTTATACGTAAATCTGGCACTGAATGCATCCAGCCAGCCATGCCCTCTTTAGGAATATTCCATTTTCCCTCCACAAAAGACACACTGCTTTCTGAGGCCAGTGACCATGTGCCATCTTCATTGGGTTGCTTTGGGTAGGGCTATACTTCCTTGGATTCCTCCCCCTTTTTTGTCTACTTCTGCAAACCTTCAATTTTCCCAGCATGCCTGACCTCGGCTTTGTTTCTCAGCAGCACCTAATTGGCTATACACCCATCATAGCTCAGCACATGAGTCCACTATTAGTGTACAGTATACAAATTTGATGCTTTTGAATTCTGGTGCTGGAAGAGACTCTTGAGAGTCCCATGGACTGCAAGAAGATCAAACCTATCCATTCTTAAGGAAATCAGCCCTGAGTGCTCACTGGAAGGACAGATCCTGAAGCTGAGACTCCAATACTTTGGCCACCTCATGTAAAGAGAAGACTCCCTGGAAAAGACCCTGATGTTGGGAAAGATTGAGGGCACAAGGAGAAGGGGACGACAGAGGACAAGATGATTGGACAGTGTTCTTGAAGCTACTAACATGAGTTTGACCAAATTGCAGGAGGTAGCGGAAGGCAGGAGTGCCTGGCATGCTCTGGTCCGTGGGATCACGAAGAGTCGGACACAACTAAACAACAAAACAACAATACTAATTTCAGAAACACTGCAGAAGTTGAAAAGGAACATTAGGTTGTAAGAGCCTGCTAGATTTGTTGGGGTTTTGCAAGGTTCAGAACTGGGTATATTCTGGCCACAGAGATGATGGTTTTGTCTCTAGGATGATGGACAGTTGATGATTTGGAATTTTCTCCCTTTCCCCCTCTTACAGTCTGACAGAGTAGAGACTTGTTGATAAGCTTCCAGATGGCAAAGGGGTTACCAAATACGATTGGAAATATATTTTCAAGAAAGTCAGATCCAACAAGTTTTAAGGGAATTCTTGTGGGAATATTCCTTAATTAAAGTATATTTTCCCTTAGGGAGGTGCTGTATTTGATTTATTTTTACTCAAATCAAGAATTAAATCAAATGTTAGTCCAACCCTGCAGGGAAACCCTATATTTCAATTATAAGAGATGTTGTTTGTCCTTCCAGGGAACACAGGCAATGCACATGGTAACAGTATCTTAAGGCTCAGAGCAAATTCACTTCCACAAAGTAGTGTGGCCTCTCAAAGGAGCAAACAAGGAGAATCATAGTAGATTAAAGCTGACAGGGAAAATGGAGCTCAGAGAAGGAATGTCCTTGTTTTTATCTTGAAGGAACAACATATTCCTTATGCAATACATTTCTTTCCCACCCCCCGCACTTTTAGTACTCTAGACCTCAGGGACTACATGCTGGATTGCTTCAATTAACCTACACATTAGAGCTCAGAGCCACTGGATTTAATGATTGCGCTCTTGAAATTTTTAAAAGAATATAATGTAACTCACTGCTCATATGCATACTTCAAGGCCTTGGAGTTATGAATACAAGTGAATGATGAACTGAAATGAGTGTGGCTTTGCTGTGAGACTTACTTATTCTCCTCAGCTCATCACCAAAGTTACATTCACACACAAAAATTATTTGAACCCAAGTGGTGATATACCCAACTTTAGTTGGGCTTGGAGGAGTAAATGGAGGGAGATTGTGCAATGAATATAGTCATAACTCATGTTACGTTTGCTTCACGTTACGTTTTTTCAGGTTGCGTCCCGCGGCGACCCGGAAGTACTGGAAAGGGCTACTTCTGAGTTTCGCCACTCACGCATGCGCAGACGTGCAAAATGACGTCACGCAAATGCACAGAAGTGGCGAATCACAACCCGTACGTGCGCAGATGCACCACTGCAGGTTGCATTCCTTTCATGTTGCAAACGGGCCTCCGGAACGGATCCCATTTGCAACCAGAGGTACCACTGTAAATGCATCAAATGTGACTTCTTCCAGAGTTCCACAGACTGCCACAGTTAAGACTGGTTTGGACATCTATGTCCATCAACCTTTGATTACTGAAGTTGTGAATGGATTCCACTGAAAATCATCAGGATTGAAATGATGTGATGCAATCTGTGATGTTGGATCTCGGATGGCACATTCACACATATGCAAATCACTGCTGTGTTAGGAGAGGGGTAGTACCTCTGGTGGGCTGGGCATGTCATGTTCCTCCTCTGGTAGTCTGTCCACCTTTGGTCCCCACCCTGCACTAAGCTCTCACCTGTGGCTCCTAGAAGCTGTCAGCATGTGACAGTGGCCACACCCTGGGACTGACCAGGTGAAGGTAGTCAATGCATGAGAGCCAGTGTGGTGTAGTGGTTAAGAGCGGTAGTCTTGTAATCTGGTGAACTGGGTTCGCGTCTCCACTCCTCCACATGCAGCTGCTGGGTGACCTTGGGCTAGTCACACTTCTGTGAAGTCTCTCAGCCTCACTCACCTCACAGAGTGTTTGTTGTGAAGGAGGGAGGGAAAGGAGAATGTTAGCCGCTTTGAGACTCCTTCGGGTAGTGATAAAGCGGGATATCAAATCCAAATTCTTCTTCATCTCAAACCCTCAGTGAGTTAGGTTTCCCTTGCATGCAAAGGCAGTCCCTGGTGGATTGAGACCAATAGTGGGTCCAGTGGTCAAGAAGATGGATTCTTCATGTGCTGTAGAGGGAAGTGAAATGCACTTAGAGTATTCCTTGCAATCACATACTCCAATAGTGCAGATTTACGGAACATGGGGAGGATTTGTAGTGCATTGAGACGAATTCACTTGGAATCTTCTTCCAGAACTCCTGTCTCACTGCAAGGTCTAAAGTGGAGCTAGCACATGTGGGGACATTAAGGGCAGAGCATGTTTGCATGTTCCTGTTCCACTTTTAGCCCACACGCGTACAGGGGAATGCCTGAAAAGGGCCTAGGTCTGGCTAGTTTCTCATATATGGGCTCAGACTGGTTGTAACCATGCTGAAACCAGATTCTAGAAATTTGCATCATCTGGGAGGGGGGTATAAGACTCATTCAGAAGACTTGTTTGTTTATTTTGATAAAAAATAATGAGACTTTTTGAAGATTGCCTTAGAATAAATTTCAAGTCTCTGAAGTTTAACATGAGAAACTGACTTCAAAAAGAAATGAAGTAATAACCAGTTCTGATTCCCATGTGCATTAAACTCCCCCCCCCTTTTTTTGTCATTCTACTCATGCTATTAAACATGCAAAAAGCTAAGCTTCTCTCCACCCACTTTTTATTGATGAGCATTTCAGAGCTCATCTTGGGCTTCACTTATATGAATGTGGACAGATAGGAAGCGGCTGTACAGTTTCGAAGCACGACCTGTCATCTTGTATACCATTCAGTGAACATGTTTAACAAGCCACACACAAAGGTTTCAGAGGGTTTACTTGTCATCTTGCTATTGGTCAGGAAGCAGAGTCATAAGAGCTGAATGTGGCCCTCTAAACCTTTGTCACTCTCCTTAGGCCATGGCTCCCCAGCCCCTCAGGCTATGCCTGTTATTGGCTGTGCTCCACCCCTCAGCTTTCATCTGGTTGGAACATGGGTAGGCAAACTAAGGCCTGGGGGCTGGATTCAGCCCAATCACCTTCTAAATCTGGCCTGCGGATGGTCCAGGATTCAGTTTGTTTTTAGACAAGTAGAATGTGTCCTTTTATTTAAAATGAATCTCTGGGTTATTTGTGGGACAGTGGACCGGCCCCCTGCTGAAAAAGTTTGCTGTCCCCTGCGTTGGAATATACCCCTAGCTGGTTGCCTGCTTCTGATGTACTTAAATATTTTTGTTGTTGTCAGACTTAATGTTTTAGTGATATGTTCCTTGAATTCTTTCTCCTTTCTTTATCTCTTTCTTTTTCACCCTTTATTGTCTGCATGTGTTTCTTTTTGCCGAACTTTGTGTTCCTTTTTGTTCTCATTTGGACAAGACTCTCATTTTCTGAATGAAGCTTTATTTCCTTTAATAGTTTCTTTGACTCTGCTCATTAAGAGCCCTGGCATCCTCTTGGCAATGCTGGTACTTTTTTTCTGATCTGTGGTATGCCTTCCATCAGAGTTTCTATTGTCATGCTTTTGAATAACCCCCTAAAGTCTGCAGAGACTGGACCCTCTTGACTTTCGCTTTCAACTTCCTTTTTACCAGTCCTCTGGGGGGTTTTTTTAGAAGTCTCCTCTTTCGAAGTCAAATGTAACTGCATTGTATTTACTTGTCAATTGTTAACTTACATATATGTTAGCTCTGATAGTACTGTGGCCACTGTTCTCAATAAGTTCATCAACACTTACATCTGGTCACCACTTAAGATGAAGTCCAGGGCCATCACCTTTCTGCTCAGTTGCATGACCGACTGTTCCAGGACACAATCTTTTAGGGTATCTAGAAATGTTACCTCTTTGTTCTGCCTAGAACACATGTTTACCCAAGTCTATCTGGCCAGCCTTGAACCAGTCACTGCTCCATAGCGTATCTCAGATCTACCTAATCTACCTTTTAAATTGCAACAGTTTTCTCTAATCTCGTGCCTTCTGAATCACACTGAGCTATAACTCACATCATCCCTGACCACCGGCCATTCTGGTTGGGGCTGATGAGAATTGAAGTCCGAAACATCTGTAAGGCACCAGGGTTTAGGAAGGCTATAATGAAATGGTCTCTGTGTATGCTATCTGGCTACAAATAGAGGTTTCTGTGGCGGAGGGGAAGCTTTCTCTTGGTGCAATAAGGTAAAATGATATCTCATGGCCAGGTGGAAGTTCAAAACACAGGTCCATATGCACATTACTGAAACCTCACCAGATTTTTTTTCTTCTTCTTAATGATAATGTAGAAACATCCACACCAGCCCCACTCTTGCTCTTCCTCCTGTGCTACTGAACCATGTAATTAGCTAACCCATCTCTGATGAAATGACAGCCAGCAATATTTCTTTAATTAGTGCCATCTTCACAATTTTATTCAAAATAGTCCTCCATGTAATTACTGATACTTGTTGAGTGAGGGAGAGAAAGAGAGGGGAGAGAGAAAGAGAGGTTATTTACTGTGGAAAATGGCAAATGTGCAGAATACATTGTGTTCTCAGGATTCTAGAGGGAGTCTGTTTTAAATATGGAAAGTTTTCACAGGAGGGGGGGGATCTAATTAAAACATCCCTAAGATGTCCTTTTTATCCAGAAAGAAAGGTGGTCTTGTCCGTAGGCAGACAAATCCACTTTCTCCTTCTAAGGCTATTGTGTTTGCCTAGAGTTGTATGAATAAACCAGGTACCCTTTCATTATCAATATTCACAGTACAATCTCTCTGTTACACATCACAGCAGAGTCCCATTGGATGCCTATGACTTTTTCATTTCTTTTGTTTACTAAGCTCTGCGGTGGCAACTTGCCAGTTCCTTGTAAGAGGAAAATCCACTGGTGTGCCAATCTTCATGCGGGATTGAAAGCTAAAAAGGAAGGAGGAGAAGAAGATGACAAACAGAGAGATAACGAGAGGGAAAACTATTGCCTTTAATTCCGCTGCAAATTTCTGGGGTGGGGTTTGGAGCAGGAAGGGGGGTTGTTTTCCTCATTTGCCATGAAACTTCAGTGTTTCGTGCAGATGGGTTCATTAGCAAATAAAATAATGCAACACTCTCCACATATAGACACACAGACATACACACACTCACACACATAATAGGGGGGAAGCATTCTCTTCCAAATAGCAGCTATTTCGCTGTCACACCTTTTGAAAACCTAGATATAAAGACAAATATTGCGAATGTTATGCGAGCCACAGAGTTAAGCCTCCATGAAGTGCATGGCTTTTCATTTACCGCACTTGAAAAGAGTGGCTTTCAGAAAGTTATATATGTCCACCTGTAGTTCCCATTTCACGGGTGCGATTATATGAAAGTCAGTGAAATGTTGCGGAACTATCTATATGTCTGTTGCTATTTAAAGATTCCAAAGCCACTAATCAAATTTTCTCCCACAAAAGGTGTTGTTCAACAGCTCATGGCATCTTAGGAATATTTGCTGCTGCTGCTTCTCTTTTTTTTAAGCATTGCTCGTGAATCTCAGAATTCGAATAATTTTAGTGCTCGATGCCAAGCCAAACCTAAGAGCGCAGTGCTATTTGTGACATCGGGGCAACGAAAGCAGGGATGAGGTGGGATCCAAATGTCATTGGACTCCTACTCCCATCAGCCTCAACTCCTACTCCCATCAGCCTCACCATGAGGCATTGTGAGGCATGGTGCTTATCGGGAACTTTTCCCCTAGAAATAAAGCACTGATCTCCACTGACAGAGACAGTATGCATTTAGACGCCCGTTGCTGTGAATCACAAGTAGGGAGAGTGCTGTTGCCCTGAGGTCCTGCTTGTGAATTTCATATGGGCTGTTCTTACAGTACTGTGAACTGAAATGCTCTTATTGCCCACTTTCTAAACTAGCCCCTAATAAAAGGGCTCCTAGTAAAACGATTTGTTTTTCATGTGGAAGATTTCAGATTCAGTAGCTAGCATCTCCAACAAGGGTTGGGGAAATCTGAAATTCAGCAGAGCCACTGCCTGTCAGTGTAGACTAGGGGTAGGCAACCTAAGGCCCGGAAGCCGGATGCGGCCCAATCGCCTTCTCAATCCGGCCCGTGGGCAGTCCGGGAATCAGTATGTTTTTACATGAGTAGAATGTGTCCTTTTATTTAAAATGCATCTCTGGGTTATTTGTGGGGCATAGGAATTTGTTCATATTTTTTTCCAAAATATAGTCCGGCCCACCACATGGTCTGAGGGATGGTGGACCAGCCCATGGCTGAAAAAGGTTGCTGACCCCTGGTGTAGACTGTATTGAGCTAGGCAGATCCGACTCTGTTGCTTCTTATGTCCATATTCATCCAGCCTCAGAGTGAGACCATATGCTCTGTACCAGTGACGTGCTGTCAGTGGACTAGTGGGACTAGACTAGCCCCCTAAATGTTCCTGGCACCTCCTTCCCAAAGCCCGGAAAGGGTGATGTGATGCTTTGACGGGTCTAAGAGCCCTCCCGGCTTTGGTCTCCAGCATCCTGTCAGAGGCCAGGGGGCTCCTTCCCAAAGCCTGGGAAGCTTCTGCCTAGCTTAGGGAAGGAGGCACGATGCTCATGCGTGTGACATCAGGTCCCCCACCCTCGATTGCCCTTGCAAGCTGGTACCTCTGGCCCTGACTCTTCCCCTATGAAAAGTTTCACCGCACACCACTGCTCTGTACAGTTGCCAGTACATCTGTACATGTGGGTGGCACTGTGGTCTAAACCACTAAGCCTCTTGGGCCTGCTGATCAGAAGGTCAGTGGTTTGAATCCCTGTGACGGAGTAAGCTCCCATTGCTCTGTCCCAGCTCCTGCCAACCTAGCAGTTTGAAAGTACACCAGTGCATGCAGATAAATAGGTACCGCTGTGGCAGGAAGGTAAACAGCATTTCCATTCACTCTGGTTTCCATCATGGTGCTCCGTTGTGCCAGAAGCAGTTTAGTCATGCTGACCACATGACCCAGAAAAGCTGTCTCTGGACAAATACTGGCTCCCTTGGCCTGAAAGTGAGATGAGCGCCACACCCCATAGTCACCTTTGACTGAACTTAACCGCCCAGGGGTCCTTTACCTTTATATTTTTTACAGTTGTCTCCAATGTTAAATAAAGGGATGAAACATACCATAATGAAGAACCATAGGCTATATGGCAGGATTGCTCCAGAAGCATTCTTGAACACTCACTACTGTTTTGCTAGATATTGTGGGTGGGCTTTAAAGCAACATGAAGGGCAGAGAGTAATAAATTCTCTGTTCTTTCTTCCCTCAAGCCTGGGAAATCCAACTGCATGGTAGCTTGTTCTGTTGTGCACAGATACATTCAACTCTTAAAGGTAAAGGTAAAGGGACCCCTGACCATTAGGTCCAGTTGTGGCTGACTCTGGGGTTGCGGCACTCATCTCGCTTTATTGGCCAAGGGAGCCGGCGTACCGTTTCTGGGTCATGTGGCCAGCATGACTCGGCCACTTCTGGCAAAGCAGAGCAGCGCACGGAAATGCCGTTTACCTTCCCGCTGGAGCGGTACCTATTTATCTACTTGCACTTTGATGTGCTTTTGAACTGCTAGGTTGGCAGGAGCAGGGACCGAGCAATGGGAGCTCACCCCTTCGCAGGGATTCGAACCACTGACCTTCTGAACGGCAAGTCCTAGGCTCTGTGGTTTAACCCACAGCGCCACCCGCCTCCCTATTCAACTCTTAGAAGTTGCCATTATTAAGACATCATCTTACAGTATAAAAACCAGCAGAGTTGCAATGGGGAAAAGTTTGCCTTGCTCTCTCGTGCTGCTTTTTATCTGTGTACAAGGCTTGGACAGTAAAGCTGGGTAAGTGGAGCAGGTCTTGGCAAATAGTCTTGGAAGAGCCTCTCTGCTCTCACTGAGTAAGCAGAACAGATAGTGGACTCTGCGCTTTTTGTGGCAGGATGCCAAGACTCCTCTCCTCTCCTCTTTATCATCCCATCCCTCCTGCTATAGTAACATGAACTCTTTAGTCAACCTGCTGTGAAATGAGCCTTTTGTGTTTGATTTTGCCTGTTGAAAGAACTGCTCCTTTTTGGCTATGCCAAAATGGGATGTCTTTGTTTATTTCCGTGCTTGCTGCTAGAATGGGATCTTGGATCCTGCTGAGGAGGGAATTGAATTGATTGTCGAATTAGTACTTGCCCTAGAAAGAAAGGGATTTTGTTTATCTTCAACACATGCGTGCACACGCACACATATATATATATTTTCCTTTTCAGCGTCTTTAATCACTCTTTATTGCACTGGTCACAATGGTTCGTTAGCCCTTCCCAGAAGCTGGATTTCCAAACAACCAGGTTTTAAAATGGTGCGCTGTGAATTGAATTTAGTTCTTTTCTCCCTTTTTTTTTTAAATTTCATGAAGCCATGAAACTTAATGATTAAGAAAGGCAAAATAACTAAGAAAGGTGCAGAATTCTCTCAGGCCATTGGTGATCTCTTGGACTGGGTTCTCCTCTTCCAGGAATGGCAGCCTGAAACCCATCATTGCTTTCCTCCCCAAGAAAACAATTTGCTTTTACAAGTACCTTATTTAAATAATATATCAAACTCTTAAAAAATCAAGCCATGATATCAGAAAGCCTTTTCGTAGCAAATGTTTTTGCTTGTGCACTAAAATCATTAACATGGTTTAGGCATGTGTGCCTCTTGGTATGAATTTTCACACTTTCTGGTTCTCGGTGGGTGTTAGATAAAGATGTGGGTTAAAACAGATTTGGAAAAGTATGCATGCATGTGTGTCTAAAACATGCAATATTTTTACTTCTCAAACACATTAATCAAGGTTCATTGATTTTGTCTTTTTTTCAATTCTACATGATTAGATTGCAAATAGTACTGAGCGGGTACCTTACTATGCAACCTTTCAACTGTCCACAGCATAATTTATTTTTAAACGACTTGGTGCATTAGCAATTGCCTATGAATTCAATAGTGCTAATAATGACACGCATTTATCAATCTGGTAGCCAAATGAAATAGGGTTGTGTGTGACATTTCCCCCCCTAGAAATCTTATTTTAACTTCGCTGCTCAAATGTATGAAAAATGTATGTCTCCTGTATAAGATAATTAATACTGTTTGTAATGGGAATGTAGTTTTGTAACAGCCGTTGATGGCACAATATTGAAATCCAGCTGGGAACTTTCTCCTGAGTTTTAATGAATTAATCTGCTTTTAGAATAAAAAGTTAAATTAGGAATGAGAGGGGAAATGAATTTTCATGAAGGTAATGGTTATCTTTCAATACTTTAAAAATGCTGTAGATTAAGGCAGCCAAATGAATTTTGAGAATCTCTCCCAAGATGCAAATAGAATAGCTTGCTTTATCTTGCGCTGGTTAATACATAAGGACTTCACATTCCTTAATCATGTTCTGGAGTGTGCATTTTTTAAAAAAAAAACCTATTACAGGAAGGGAAAGCACTTATTCTATGTTCTCCAGCCTTGTATGCATGATGGCATACAATGGTAAAAATAAAGAAGCCATTATGAATGGGATGTAATGGATTGAATCATTTTGCAGTAATATGGACCACATTTGGTGTTTAGCATTAGATGCTGCACTGAAATCATTTCATAATCTTGACAACCTTGACTTTTATATAAATATGGCAATAGTTATGTTTCTAGATTATAAGGTCATCAATAAAAGCCTGAAAATAATCCGGTAAATGTAAAATGTCAAACACTGGAGGAGAGTGAAGCTGAGCAGTGGGTGGATGTTGGTATTATTCTATTATCAACAGCTATCTCTGCTCAAGGGACCAAGGTGGGGTGTTTGTGTGTCAAGACAGTCACCCAATGTGAAAGCGAGCAGAATTTCAACCCACAGCTTTCAAGAACACTCCAGATTAGAAAGCAGAAAGATGAACCAACCCCACGAACACAGGCTGCATGGCAGAAAGCAACTGTTTGGATTGAAACCTACCAAGTAGTGTGTCAAGTAGGGATGGCAGATAAATTTGATTCAATTGGCGTTTGAAGCTGAATCTGTCAAATTCACACTCTCCAAAACAATATGTGCAGCAAAACACACACATCCATCAAAGTTTGCACTTGACTAAATTTTGCAATGTAGGTCTCCAACCAGTGTCTTTAAAAATGCATATATTGAGGCAAAATGTGCATTAAAAATGAATTGTGGAAAATAACATACCAGAATGCATTATATCTGGAGAAGTTGGTTGCAGAAATTTGCACATGAGACAAAACTGCATAAGCAGCATGGAAGTGCTGAAGAATTTCCACGAGGATATAACAACAACAACAAACAACAACAACAAAGAGCTGCAGAAATGTTGAAAACTGAATTGAAGATCGGAAAAATGAGAAATTGAGACAAACGTTATTGGCAGATCCTTCCATCCCTTATGCAGAGCCTTGAGCATCTTTCCGAATTTTCCAAAGCTTTTCACAGGTATGGATCAGGTTAGTTCAAATTGGATTTCACAGAAATCAGTTTCCCAAAGGACCCCTAGATGCATTGCATGGGTGGATCTCTGGGGCAGAATTGCATATCATGATCTGACTGAATGGGCTGAATTCATAAATGGTACTGAAGGTTCCATTCTCTCTTCCCCTAAGAGGCACAAGCAAAGGAACTCTGCTTCTCCAAACTTTGGTTTCATCACACTAACAAATTGCCACCCTTTTGCTGTGTTTCCTCTATTGCAAGTACTCTGACAACACTCTTATTATTAACATTACTCAAGATGTATCGATTTGACTTACAGCTCTATGTTGCTGTTTGCTTTAACTCTCCTGCATCCTGACCGAGAAATCTTGGAAACTTTGGTCATTCCATTATTTCCTATGTGCACAGGGCCGTCTCTACCCGGTGGTTCAAGTGGCTCGGCGCGCCAAGGCGCCTAGCTTTGAAGGGCGCCAACCTGAGTGTCTGGGGAGGAGAGTTGTAGTCCGGGGAGAGCAGAGCCCATCCAAGCACCTCAGGCTCTTCTACTGCAGGCTCTGCATCCGGGGCCAGCGAGGCGATGATGAGGCGGCCATCGGTGCTGAGGCACCTCCGCGCCGGGTCTGCAGCCCCAGTGCGCCAGAGGGATTTTTGCAGCACGGCACCGGATATGCTTAAGACAGCCCTGTATATGCAACAAATTGCTTAATAATTGAATGTGAAGGGAAAAGCAGTAGTGGTTAGGAAAGAAAGAAAGAGAGTAGAAAACAATCACCAATAATCAATGGAAGAGTGATTTGTTTTGTGGGCATAGCATAGTTTAAACAAATATTCAAAAATGTATCAAAAAAATAAATTCAGCTTCAAAGTGCTCATGCATTCCTTAACAAAACAATGGCTTATACTCTTGATCGCTTCAATTTCGACAGACATCTAATCAGTGCTCGTTACCATGACATGGCAACTAGAGAGACCGCGTGGTGTAGTGGTTAGAGTGTTGGAGTATGACTGGGGAAAACTGGGTTCCTATCCACCATTGGTCATGGAGCTCACAATGTAACCACAGTCTAGTCACTCTCTTTCAGGCTACTGTTGCTTAGAGGATTGTGATGATGATGACATAATTTGAGGAGCCACCATGTGCTCATGGATGGGAAACTTGACTTTGGATACGGATGCAAAAATTGAATTTTCGGTCAGCAAAAAACAACAACAAAACCCTGGCCTGGCCCTGTGCCTATAATATTAGGTAGATAAGGAGAATTAGCAGGTTACACATACCCTAATAGACAGATGAGAAACTTCTGGTTCTTTATATATTGCTGGCATCCCAGCTTCCATCAGCATCATCCAGAATGAACAGGGGTCAGGGATTATGGGAACTGAAGTTGAACACTATCTGGAGAGCCACAGGTTCCCCCTCCCTGCCTTTATACTTGCTGGTCTAG
Organism: Podarcis pityusensis; assembly: GCF_964106645.2. Lineage (NCBI taxonomy): Eukaryota > Metazoa > Chordata > Lepidosauria > Squamata > Lacertidae > Podarcis > Podarcis pityusensis. Next base: position 25,946,217 of record NC_138042.1, read on the forward strand.
TTGTTATTTAAAGTACCAAATCAAAGAGGTTTTTTAATATATATATATATATATTAAAAAAGCTGGCAGTCCTCCTTAATAGCCTTTGGTCCCTTACAACTTTGTAAATCTGTTTGCCAAATCCATGATTGCTGGTTTGATGCAATAATTGTAGCTGTGTTCCTGGGACACACATTTTACATACGCAGGCCCCTTTTTTGTTTGACTCAGCCTTTATCTTTCTTGTCTCCTGGTGCTAAATCTGACTTCTTTCTGTCTTTGGGATAGCGCTAAAAACGTCTTAAGTATTTAATTTCAATGCAGGTTTGTCGGAAGGGACACACCACTGATTAATATGCTGGATTCCTTGGTCTGTACTTAAAAAATGCAAGTAAAAGTGCACAAAACTATAATTAAAGAAAAATTTGACCCGCTGTGCTCTCAGCATCATTTGTAGAGGTACAAGTAATTGTTGCATGATTATATATTCTCATCGGCCTAAAGCATGAGAGTAATTGAGTGAAAAAAATCCACACATTATGGAAAATGATTACTGCCTTTGAGCCATAATAAACAATGACATTCTCATTGTGATGGTGCTAAGCAGTAGAACAAATGAGAGCAGCCTACTTGAATGCACACGCTCAGGATCATTAGCAACTCATGTAACCCCCTAGTAAATAATTGAATCATGGGATTGTCCACAGGGTTGGCTGCTGAGGAATGGAGATGTTGAGGAGGGGGAGCAAGGCATAAATTTAACTATGACTTACTGAGGAGGCATTTTGATGGTATGCATGTAGTCTTCCTGGATTGCCAAGAATTAAAAGGCTGTTTGTAACACCGATCATTATTATTGATCATTGGTCTGGCTCTTTGAATATGCATTACAAAGTTCGTTACAAAAACCCAATGGGGCAGACCAGTGGTTTTCGATTTTTTTCAGAGATCCCTTTTCTCATTGCCTTGTCTACAGAGCAATGCCTGTGTGTTCCCAGAGTGCACATAGATTGCAGAGGTGTACTGGTCACACGCAGGTGGCGCTGTGGTCTAAACCACTGAGCCTCTTGGGCTTGCCGATCAGAAGGTGGGCGGTTCAAATCCCCGTGACGGAGTGAGTTCCTGTTGCTCTGTCCCAGCTCCTGCCAACCTAGCAGTTCGAAAGCAAGCCAGTGCAAGTAGATAAATAGGTACCCCTCCGGTGGGAAGGTAAATGGTGTTTCCGTGTGATCTGGCTTTATTACAGTGTTCGGTTGTGCCAGAAGTGGTTTAGTCATGCTGGCCACATGACCCAGAAAGCTGTCTGTGGGCAAATGCCGGCTCCCTCGGCCTGAAAGCAAGATGAGCGCCGCAACCCCATAGTCGCCTTTGACTGGACGTAACTGCCCAGAGGCCCTTTACCTTTATCTTTTTACTGGTCACACTCCCATTCCTGGAGTGCACGCCCTGGATCATACCCACTGCTCTCTTGTGGCTGTGCACTATAGGGATAGTTCAGCACTGACAACTGGTAATGTTCTCTGAAGTGACAATGGGAAAGCTTGCACTTGATTGCTGACCTTTGCAAACTACCACAGCAACTCATTTTTTAATCTGATTGTACACATAAATCATCTTTAGAAAGTCCTTCCCTGGGTGGCCTTGCTGTCTGGGACAAAGTGGTTGGTTTCTAGATTTGTATTTGATCAGCTGTAACAGATATAATTGCGGAAAGAAATCAAACAGTGTCTGTTTGCTAGTAGAAGAGATGCCATTGGTGGAACAGATTCCACCTCTTCTCCTACCTACAGATTCCTGTGTGTGTTCCCCAAATCTTTTCTAAAGGGTTGGGGGATCCTCTGGAGCAGATTTGGGAAGCCCAGTGGTTTGCAGAAGGGATGGAAAGGAAGTTGTGCAAGACTTAAGGAAATGCGGAGTCGTGAATTCTCACAGGAGAGTGAATTTGTGCCTCTTCTGTGTCCTCTATTTTGCCTCGTTTTCTAAAAGAACTGCAAGACTTTAGTGTCACTGGAAAAGTCCTTCCAATTAGTGCTTTTGTTTTCAAATGTAATTGTTTGCATAACAGGAAAGCATGCCACCATGGAATTTTCTCTCAAATCCTATATCCATCCAGCACAATTACCAGACTTCACTTGTCTGTGGACACCTCCATTGCTGCCTAGAAAATAGGGCATCTAATGGAACAAGGGCAAGCATTAGCCCCAATTAGTACTTTTATTTGAGGACATTACAGCAATTATAATTGAAACACATTAGGTGTAAAGAGAGAGGTCCCCTCTCTTTCCAAAATTGGTTAGTTTTTCTCTTTCCATTTCACTAGCTTGGGATAATGAAGAGCTCCTCAAGGAAATGAGTAAATCAATAAGGTTTCTCAAACTATCTGTAGAGCCGGATTCTGGGACCTTTGGCTTCTGCATGCTGGAATACAATTTCTGCCATTGCTCACTGTTGGCCAGGCTAGCAGGAGCAGATGGGAATTGCAGTCCAACAAAGTCTGGAGGACTATAGCTTTCCCAGCCCTTCTATAGAGTACTTCATGGTGTTTGTAGATGGATGTTGACCAGATATCATTGTACAGTGGTACCTCGGGTTAAGAACTTAATTCGTTCTGAAGAACCATTCTTAACCTGAAACTGTTGTTAACCTGAGGTACCACTTTAGCTAATGGGGCCTCCCGCTGCCACCGCCGCTGCGCAATTTCTGTTCTCATCCTGAAGCAAAGTTCTTAACCCAAGGTACTATTTCTGGCATAGTGGAGTCTGTAACCGGAAGCGTCTGTAACCTGAGGTACCACTGTTCTGTGAATTGCTGGTCAGTTAATTGAAATGGTGCCTTCTGTTAGCACAATGACAGCAAAATGGTTGGTTATCAGTTCCAAAATGGTAGGCGTTTTACAGCGGGCTACTAAACTTGCAAAAAAGGATGTCAGAAACAATGGGAAGTGGATGTTGCAAAAAAAATTGGAAGAGTTTAAAATCCAGCGATAAACTCTTTAGCAAAATGCTGATGAGCCACTTTGCAGCATAAGTCTGGATGATTGGACTAAGGTTGTTTTTATTACAAGAAAATTCATTTGACTTTCATGACTCTCTCCCTCTTTTTTAAGCTATCGTTGCAGAGACCTTGGAAAATCAGGACCTCTCAGAATATATTCTTTTTATCAGATATTTTGAACATAAATTACAGAGTGCCTTTGCACTGTCAGAGCCCCACTCCAGGAGAAAATGAAATTAAGTGACTGAGCTTTAAAAACTAGCAGCTGTATGTTTAGAATATGAAAATACGAGGAAGTGGCGGGGAGTGTGATCCTGCCATTGTATCAAGCTAGAGATGAAACAGGAGAAGCCGAGCATCATCTGGCGCTGTGTGAAGAAACAAGCGTAGGGAAGGGAGCTTTGTAGCGTGGCAGGGAGATGGCCTCCCAGGGCTTTGCCAAAGTTTATCCAACAAAACATAAAAGCTGCCTTTACAACACGTCTCGAGTGTCTTCCCCGCTCACCCACCCCATTCCCCCATTAATTCATTGTATTTGTGTGCAAAGCGCACAGTGCGGGAAACTGGTGAGATTCTAACAAGTGCCAGATGAGGCCCCAAACACCCACAGGACACTTGGTGTGGCTGCTGATGTGAATGTGAGTCACATAGGCCTGTTGGATTCAGCAGTATATATGCCAGGTAGCACTGGTTCATTTTTTACAGAGACGCACACACACACAAACACAAAAGCATCCCCCACATACTCTTGGGAGTTGAGGAAGCTGTAAATAAAAAATAATAATAACTAAATAAATTCTCTTCACTATGTGGACCTACTAAGCAAGAAAACACTATGTAGGAGGATATTTCTGGAGTGATAAACTGCCAGGGAATACAGGACACTTTCCCTTCTGACAGTCATGTGGGAGAAGGAATGTTACAGCAGGTATAGCTTTTTTTATTCTTTGCCTTTCGTCACTCCAGTTTCATGCCCCCCAGCATTTCTCTGATGAATGTCCTATTCCATCATCATCTTGACTGGGTTGCCCCAGCCACTATAGGCAGCTTCCTACATATATAAAAACTTAATTAAACATTTAAAAAACTTCGCTATACAAGAGCTGCCTTCAGGTGCCTTCTTAAGATTGTATAGCTACTTATTTCCTTGGCTCACAGAGATAAGCATAATTCCATACCCACCGATGAAAATAGGGACATCCTACCATACCCTCCAACGTTTCTCTGAGGAAAATAGGGACGTCCTTAGGAAAAGCGGACCGTTCTGGGATCAAATCAGAAACCGGAATGGCTTCTGTAATTCCAGGACCGTCCCTGGAAAATAGGGACATTTGGAAGGTCTGCAGGTTGTCATATTGTAGGCATGAGAACATGCAATACACCAGGGGTCCCCCAACCTTGATATACTGGGGGGGGGGGAGGCATATTTTGAGATCTACAATATTGCCATGGGCGCACAGAAGTAAGACTGGTGAAGTTCAGATGGCGGCCTATAGGAGTTCAGCAAGCCCTTTGTTTCTGTTGCTTGCCTGAGACTTCAACAACAGGAGGAAGGGTTGTCAAGTACCTACCAGGCCACTATGGACAGCATTGGACAATTTGCTAAAAATTAAAACAGTCTTATGTAGCACCTTAAGATTTTTATTTTTTTTTTAAATCATGTTTCCACTTTGGGTTGATGTAACCCTTTCTGTTTCAGGTCTTTATTTGGAATCCAGCCCTAATTGTAACACAGACCTTAAGAACCTGGAATCCATTTTGAAAATGATGAGATTTTGCACAGTGTATCGGTGACAAAAAACCTGTAATAAAACTCAAGTATCCTATCTACTAGTGCCCTGAAAACTGTTATTTTAAAGCTTTTTAGCAAAGCTTTCTCCATCACCCTCCACCCCCTGCCCAATATATGATAGCCTTGTAAACAAAGGTGTTGAGTTTCATGCTGTCTAGCAATTGCCATGTTAAGAAGGAATAACAGAGGAAGAGGTTCAGGTGTTGTGAGCCATATCCTGAGGTAATTTTCACATCATATAAAATTTTCAGCAGAGCAAAAGGTTTGACAATTAAATTGGAATGAGGCTGGATATAGCAGGCTTCTGGAGGAAGTTAAGTGTCACTACCTGTATATGAAACCGGTTCACATTAGTACACCAAACTGTTACCTGTCACCAATATGTACAGTGAAATCTCTCAGTGCTACTAACCTTGCTAGGCATCAGGAAACCTCCCAAGAAGGCTTATTGGAAAGTCAACAGCTGCCTGCCTTCAAACTTTTTGATTGAAATGGCTCCCACCAACGCCGAGCAGGGAGGACTCAGGGGCCAGAGGTTCCCCCAGACGTTTCAGTGAAGGGGCCACCCCCCCATGTTCCCCATTAAGCAGGGAGAAACAACAAGGAACCTCAAGGAGGGTAAGTAGCACAATTAAGAAGCTCCAGAGATGAGCCATGTTCCACACATGGCGACAGTGTGCTTAGCTATGCAGACTCAGCCTGCTTTCCCCTCTCAAGTACTAGAGAGCAAGACCTATCTGTGAATTTTGAGCAAGAGAAACTGCCCTTGCATTCAAAGGTTTGCTGAGCTTTCTCAATACTGTGGTACCGCAGGTTAAATACGGTCATACCTTGGGTTGAATGTGCTTCAGGTTGAGCACTTTTGGGTTGCGCTCTGTGGCAACCCGGAAGTAACGGAGCATGTTACTTCCGGGTTTCGCCGCTCACGCATGTGCAGACACTCAAAACGACGTCACGCGCATGCACGGAAGCGGCAAAACACGACCCATGCATGCACAGACGCTCCGTCGCATCTTACATTCCATTCAGAATGCGAACGGGGCTCCAGAACGGATCCCGTTTGCATCCCGAGGTATCACTGTACTTAATTCGTTACGGAGGTCCGTTCTTAACCTGAAACTGTTCTTAACCTGAAGCACCACTTTAGCTAATGGGGCCTCCCACTGCTGTTGTGCTGCCGCCACACTATTTCTGTTCTCATCCTGAAGCAAAGTTCTTAACCCGAGGTACTATTTCTGGGTTAGCGGAGTCTGTAACCTGAAGCGTATGTAACCCGAGGTACCACTGTATTTTGCGGAGCTTTTTATAAAATCAGCTCTGAACAAACAAGTAATACTTTTAATAGTGTTTGGAAAGCATGAAACGGGAAATGAAACCTGTCGTGGCCTCCTGGAGCTGTGTTAAAAGATGGCTGTGAAATTTCTAATTGGTTAAGAACTGCTGGGTGCGTCAAGCTAAAGCAAGAAGCTGTCCTAATGCCAGTTGAATCTCTCTGAAAGTCTAAGGGGTGCCGCCTCTTTTTCTTAATGTTTTCACATTTGCATTCTGTGCTCCTGCCGGTTCTGTTAGCATTTCACAGGAATCAGATCCATTAAACACAAATATTCTTGGATCTGATTACTGGCATGAATGCATTGGTGACAAAAATCACTGGGGTACCAGCTGCAAATTGAATGAAGGTTTATTAAGTGAAGATAAAAGCATGCCAAAACAGATGGAAGTTCCTTTTGGATTTATGAATTCCAGTGAGATTATTTTGCTGTAGTTCTTAGAAAATAAGATGTGAGGCTTCTCAGTTGTGCAGTTAAAAGTGCAGAAGTTGGTTTTCATTTAGAGTAGCAGTAAAAATCGGAAATATTGTAAATATAAACAATCTGGGTGGCTAAAATACATTGCTAAACTTTTGATAGTAGGGATACCTGGAAAAAGTTTAAAGAGTATTTACAGAAATATTGTAAAATTAATGAATGTTAGAATGATGTTGGATAGAAACTAAGTGGTTTCTAGCTGTAATGTTATAAGGGAATATGAAAAAATGGACTACTAATAGGTAAAAATCTAATGTTACAATACTTTAAGATTGAAGATTAGGATAAACAAAGAGGGGAGGGATTTGCTAAACTAACAAACTGAATTGGAATACAGAAAAGGGAGGCGTGAGGAGGTCCGGGAAATAAGCAAATGAAAGATAAGTGATTGAAAGACTGAATTGTTTTTAACTATTTTTATTTTGTATTTTTCTTTTTTCTTTTTTTTATTTTGTAATATTTTGAAAACCTTAATAAATACCTTTTAAAAAAAAAAAGATAGTAGGGATACCTTTAAAAAATTATGGTGGTGGAGGTGCACTTCATTCCTAAAATGAAAATTCTGCATGCATATTTTCTCAATCCTTTCCCAGGAGAGAATGCACTGGTGTTTTGCTTGTGACTACAGTAAAGGCCAAGGGATGCGGATGATGCTGTGATCTAAACCACTGAGCTTCTTGGGCTTGCCGATCAGAAGGTTGGCAGTTCGAATCCCCGCAATGGGGTGAGCTCCCGTTGCTCGGTCCCAGCTCCTGCCAACCTAGCAGTTCGAAAGCACACCAAAACGTGCAAGTAGATAAATAGGTACCACTCTGGTGGGAAGGTAAATGGTGTTTCCATGTGCTGCTCTGGTTTCGGTGTTCCATTGTGCCAGAAGCGGTTTAGTCCTGCTGGCCACAGGACCCAGAAAAACTGTCTGCAGACAAATGCCAGCTCCCTCGGCCTGTAAAGCAAGATGAGTGCCGCAACCCCAGAGTCGTCTTTGACTGGACTTAACTGTCAGGGTCCTTTACCTTTTACCTTTTTACAGTAAAGGCCAGTGAGTATTGCCCTCTTTTCTCAGCTAGTCATGGCTCAGGAATGCAGATAACCAATCCCTGTTTAACAGAATCAGAAAGTCAGAGGGGTTCGTGTAGGTCTTCTAGTCAAAGCCCTTACCTCAGTGCAGGAAGTCTAGACCAGCAGATTTATGTCCAGTTTCTTCTGGAGGACTTATAATGTGCTCTAATGAATTTATCTTAAGGATACCGTAATGGAACAGTCCACTTTCCCCTCTTGAAACTTAGTTGGAGTGGTTTGCCCCAATGGGTGTGGCTCTGGTTTGTTCCATGTTTGTGTTGACTGGAAAAAGTGGAAAGACATATAACATGCTCTGGCTGAGCTACAAATAGGAACCACCACCTCCCATGTGCTGTTTTTAAATAAGAAGGAAGCTGTTTCTGAGACTGCCAGTCACATACTTTCCGACGCTGGTGCTTGCTCTTCCTTTCCACATCGCCTCACCCGGGTTATTGTTGTAGTTTTTAATTTATTTAATCATTTTTTTGATACACACAACAACCGCAAAAGACACATACAACAAAAACCATAATAACAATAATAACACAATTTGACAATCCAGATTTGAATACACTGATATACCTATGACTAAACCTTTTTTAACAATATTTCTCCACTTCTCTCTCCTCCCCCTACTTCCCACCACTATCCGCCTTATCGCTTAAATATTTGTAACAGATTTCTTCATATTTATCCAGTGTGGTGTAGTGGTTAAGAACGGTAGTCTCGTAATCTGGGGAACCGGGTTCGCGTCTCCGCTCCTCCACATGCAGCTGCTGGGTGACCTTGGGCCAGTCACACTTCCTTGAAGTCTCTCAGCCCCACTTACCTCACAGAGTGTTTGTTGTGGGGGAGGAAGGGAAAGGAGAATGTTAGCCACTTTGAGCCTCCTTTGGGTAGTGATAAAGCGGGATATCAAATCCAAACTCTTCTTCTTCTTCTTATTTTGCGTCAACATGCAATTTGTTCGTATGTAGCTAGTCTGTCCATATGATAATCCATGTGCTCAATAGAATCTTTTTGCGGCTCTTCCAATTCATCAAAACAAGTTTTTTTGCTTCTAATATAGCACGGTACATCCTTTTTTTTTTTTACCCCTTGATTGTTGTTGTTGTTGTTATTATTCCAAGAAGAATAAGTTTTTATTCATCCTATTGCTTTCAGATACACAATATTAATAACTGAAATACTTATTGAAGCCCCCCTTTTAGGGCATAACACTTACCAGGTGACTTATACAATCATAAAACAAACTACGTTAGCAGCCAGTAAATTCAGGCACCAGGTGACTTCCAACAGTGTCCGTCCAACAATGGAAGAGTCTTCTGCTCACGCAACATGACTTCTCCTTCCTCTCCTGTCTCCTGCAGCCCCACGTGCCCCACTGCCTGATTTTAAGGTCGGCCCAGAGACATTCCTTTGTCTTTCAGCAGACACTTGTCTGCAGCATTTCATTTTATTATGCCTAAATTGTCAGGGCACCAACAAACAGCAGAGCTCCTGCTTTCAATAGTGCTACTTTGCAGATATCCGGGTTTGCCCTTGATCAGCTCAGAATTCCTCAAAAGCTCCCTGCTTTTCCCTGGGATTTGACTGAATCCAGTGGTTACTCCTACTAGATAGACCTTTGATCCGACCCAACAGGCCTTTGCTTGTGTTGTTAAGCAAAGGAACAATTAAGTTGGATGACTTTTCTGGTGCATTTTCACTGAAAACAGCTTCTCATGCTACCTGTCGCAATCAATCAGGGATAGCACAGTGTTGTGTGCAGAGTACATCCTGTGCAGTTTACTTTTCATTCCCAGCAGATTTCACTTCTGAAGCCCCTTGCCTTTGTCCTCTGTTGCCATTCACATGCTTAGACCTTTTCCTCCCCCAGAACTGAAATCTGCTGCAGCACATTGAGCAGTGCGCATTCCTCTCCCCTGGCTTGACAGAGTGCTCCCGTTGTACATCACTCCATGCTGTGGAATGCTGCTGCTTCTGCTTCTGTGCCATTTGATTAGCAAAGAGCAACCATGTTCTGAGATTTGGACGCTTAATGCATTCCATTAACGTAAGGCGGCCTTGAAATCTACTGGTAACAACAAACCAGAGGGCAGTCGCAGTGAGATAACGTGCGCTCTCTGCTGCGTTGGCATACTGCAGGCCTGGAATGTGAATGGGGAGGTGTGGTGTCCTTTTTTTAATATATCTTCATTGCTCACTTTAGCAGAATGCTAGATCAGCTTGCTCAGTGCTCATTAACTAGCAGGGAAAGCCAGTTCCTCAACTGTGTTTGAGTTTTTTATGTGCTCACTTGGCACATGAACATGAAGACCCCGCACAGTGCACAGCCCGACATTTCAGGCGCTGCAACTCATAAAATATATTCCCTCAAAGTCTTGATAACACATTGCAGAGAATTATACTGTGGGATACAGATTTAGTCAAATGAGCATCCACTGCCGTTCAGTTTTAAATCAATGGCGAGGGGCTATTGCAGAGTAGATAAATACAGAAGATACAAGTAGAACAGAGTTTTTGTCAATGTGTATTAGTGGTAGGGGGCAGGAGCTTGGCATTAGAACTGGTTATTAGAAGCACATTTCCTTTTTCATCTTGCAATTATGGAGGGCATGAACTTAGAGCATGAACTTCAGTTAAGGTCCTGGAAGACTCTTTGTGATATTCCTTCTCTTTCCAATGTCCAGGTGTGAGTGCCATCACTTATATAGATAATGCTGAGCTATGTCAGAGCAGATATTGCTGAGCTAGTTGGACCAGTGGTCTGACTCATCATAAGGAAGCTTCCTATGTTCCTTGGAGTATCCTGGAGAAGACGATGGCAGATTCTCTGGAACAGGATACAGTAGCACTCCACGTTCCAACATTTTGTCACAGGTCCCACTTGTTTATTTGGGGAATGCAGGGTCGCAAGTCATTAGGACAGTGGGCTATGCATTTGAATTTCTAAAAAGATCAGTTTTTAGGCATAGATTCAAAAACACTTCACAAATCTGTCTGGGTTGCCGGATGGGCACAATTTGATCACAACAGATCACATGTTGATATTTTTAAAGCAGAGATTGGATGGCCACCTGTCGTGGATGCTTTAGTTAAGATTCCTTCATTGCAGTAGGTTGGACTCAATGACCCTAATGTTTGTTTGTTTGTTTGTTTGTTTGTTTATACCCTGTCCATCTGGCTGAGTTTCCCCAGCCATTCTGGGAGGCTTCCAACAGAATATTAAAAATACCAAACATTAAATACTTCCCTAAACAGGGCTGCCTTCAGATGTCTTCTAAAAGTCAGATAGTTGTTTATTTCCTTGACATTTGATGGAAATATCCACAGGGCGGGCACCACTACCGAGAAGGCCCTCTGCCTGGTTCCCTACAACCTCACTTCTCACAATGAGGGAACCTCCAGAAGGCCCTCGGAGCTGGACCTCAGTGTCCGGGCTGAACGATGGGGGTGGAGACGCTCTTTCAGGTATACTGGACAAAGGCTGTTGGGGGTCTCTTCCTATAATTCTATTATTCTATTTTTTAAAAGTGTAACCTTCAAGTGCACAGCTAATAAAGTAACATAAATTAGATCAGCATATGGGTGTAAGTATGTGCATTATCATGTAGGTATGTTTCTTACGAAGAAATGGCCATCAAGCAACAGACCTAGAAGCCTGAACTCTTGAAATTTAGGATTAAGGATAATTTAGGAGCTGCCGTCTATTTAAAGGAGCTTGGAAAACTACTCAAGCCCGTATAATCCTTTGGCCAATCACAACGCTTTTTTCTTCGGATCATGTGGGGTACTAAAGTTAATTTTCTCCTGCAGCAAAGGTACCGTTAATAAGCAGACAGGAGGATAATGAATGCCAGATGTTATGAGCCACCTGACTGGCAATGACTCCCAAACTAAAGCATAAAAAGCGGTACTTAAGCTGTGGTAGCCCGGTGTTGGCTAAGAATAAAAGGCGTTTCATAATTGTTAACAGCCATCCTACCAGGGGTGTATTTGATGTAAGGCTGAACTTGTCACCTGTACAAAGGGAAAGGTGCTAATGAGTGCAATATGGTGCATACTTAACACAGCAATAGGAAATAGGCTTATGTTTATTAAGAACAATTAACAGGTTAATAAATGCAATTATCAATATTTCAGGGTTGTGGCAGACAAAGTCCTCCTCGGAATTGATGCCTTGGAATTAATGGTCATAAGTTACTCTGTTTTTGTTTTTTTTAAAATGATATTTATTAAAGTTTCAGAAAAGGTTACAAAAATAAGAAAAAGAAAAAAAGAAAAAGAAAAGAGAAAATACAAAATACAGAAAAATAAAAACAATTAAATACAAATCAATCATTCCATGTCTTGTCTTTCATTTACTTGTTTCCCTGACCTCCTCACACCTCCCTTTTTTGTATTCCGATTCAGTTAGTTAACTCAGCAAATCCTTTCCCTCTTTGCTTTTATCTTAATCCTTTATCTTAATATATTATAACTTTAGATTCTCACCTGTTAACAATCCATTTTTACATACTCCTTTGTAACATTGCTGCTAAGACCACTTAACTTCATTCCAACATCATTCTAACATTCATTAATTTTGCAGTATTTCTGTAAATAGTCTTTAAATTTATTCCAATCTTCTTCCACCGACTCTTCTCCCTGGTCTCGGATTCTGCCAGTCATTTCCGCCAGTTCCATATAGTCCATCACCTTCATCTGCCATTCTTCCAGGGTGGGTAAATCTTGTGTCTTCCAATGCTTTGCAATAAGTATTCTTGCTGCTGTTGTAGCATACATGAAGAAAGTTCTATCCTTCTTTGGCACCAATTGGCCAACCATGCCCAGGAGAAAGGCCTCTGGTTTCTTCCGAAAGGTATATTTAAATACCTTTTTCATTTCATTATAGATCATCTCCCAGAAAGCCTTAATCCTTGGGCACGTCCACCAAAGGTGAAAGAATGTACCTTCAGTTTCTTTACATTTCCAACATTTATTATTGGGCAAATGATAGATTTTTGCAAGCTTGACTGGTGTCATGTACCACCTGTATATCATTTTCATAATATTCTCTCTTAAGGCATTACATGCCGTGAACTTCATACCTGTGGTCCATAACCGTTCCCAGTCAGCCATCATAATGTTATGTCCAACATCTTGTGCCCATTTAATCATAGCAGATTTCACCGTTTCATCCTGAGTATTCCATTTCAACAGCAAGTTATACATCTTTGACAGAGTCTTAGTTTTGGGATCTAACAGTTCTGTTTCCAATTTTGATTTTTCCACCTGGAAGCCAATTTTCTTGTCCAAATTGTATGCCTCCATTATTTGATAATAATGAAGCCAATCTCGCACTTTGTTTTTTAGTTTTTCAAAGCTCTGCAATTTCAATTTATCTCCCTCTTGTTCCAGAATTTCCCAATATTTCGGCCATTTGGCCTCCATATTGAGCTTTTTCTGAGCCTTTGCTTCCATCGGTGACAACCACCTTGGGGTTTTATTTTCAAGTAGGTCCTTATATCTGGTCATAAGTTACTCTGAGTAGGACGAACTTTGTCTACAACCCACAGTCTTTAGTCCAGCATGTCCAGGGTGGACCTTCTGAACCCTGGAAGACCCCAACCATTATACACACATCCATGCAAGACTTTATGTAATTATATAACAATTAACTTACTCATCTGTCTTATTTAGTTGGTTACTTCTAATCTGAAAATGTAAGGGACACTTACAAAACAATTATAATTTAAGCAGGCCTTTTTTTTCCCCCAGCCAGAGCTCAATGGACCTTAGCTCTGGCTACCTCTCAGGTGGGTGCCATTGCCATTCTAAGAGAATAAGGGAGAAGTTCATGGTGAATGAGGCATCTGGCCTGGAGAAACTCCCCCACATATTGATTTTTGTTCTGCTAGAACAAATCGCAGGATTATCATGCAAGTCCTGGGTCAACCTACCCCTTTTGCTGTGTTTTTGCATCTCTCTCAGCAAAGGCTTTTGGCTTCCTTGTTCTCATTGTTGGTCTTTAAAAGCACAGACAGAAAAGATGGGTAGATTAAGATGTTAGTTAGAAGGAAGCAAAGAAATAGGATATTGTTTTGGGAACAAAGCAAAGGTAAGCCTTAGGAAAGAACTCTTATAAAACAAAAGGGAATCTGGAGAGCCCTGTTTTGGCACAGATGCAGCACAGGGGGTGTGGCAAGATCAGAAAAAGAAGCTAATTTGTTGCTGGGGGATTACAGTTTTCACTTAGACAGCTATTAGTCCACCAGGGAAGGAGGCACGTGACAATTTGAACCCTTGATTCAGAGAAATATTTATGGTACTTCCTGGATGCCTCTAGGTGTTGAGCAAATCGAATCAAAACCTTGCAATAATGCAATAAAAATCCTCTGTGAAACATAAAAATCCAAGACAGCATAAAACCCAAATAATATAGAAAGACCAACACAATAAAATGTAATACAAATCAGATGAGATACTGGCATCCAGCCATACTGACATGATCTGAAACGGCCTGGAAGAACAGGGGAATCTTAACCTGGTGCCCAAAGGACAACCATGTATTGTAACCTTTGCTGCAGATAAGCTGGACCATCATATCTAATATGGCCAACTGCTGCATAAATGGAATATAGTGCATCATTTATGATGTGAAAATTGGGAGAGGAGGCATAACTCTGCAGCAGAGCACAAGCATTACATGCAAAAGGTACCATGGACAGTTCCCTGCATCTATGTCTATAAGGGACTTAGGCAGTGTCAAGGAGCTATTAAGTGTGCCCAGGTCAGCCATGGGGCAGGGAAGCAAGGGAGGCATGGAATGCCATTAGCTTTTTATTAACAAAAAAATAACAAGACAGAGTCCTCTGGTTCGTCTTAATCCAGCTGACACATTGCTGAAACTGATCACTAGGCCTAGGACCCTCGTACCTACGGGACCGCCTCTCCCGGTATGCCCCATGGAGAGCCTCAAGGTCCATAAATCGCAACACCCTAGAGGTCCCAGGCCCTAAGGAAGTTAGATTAGCTTCAACTAGAGCCAGGGCCTTTTCAACTCTGGCTCCGGCCTGGTGGAATGCTCTGCCTCATGAGACCAGGGCCCTGCAGGATCTGATTTCTTTCCGCAGGGCCTGTAAGACAGAGTTGTTCTGCCTGGCCTTTGGCTTAGAATCAGTTTGACTCCCTCCCCCTCTTTCTTTCTTTTTTGATTTCTCCTCCTGTGATGAGGCTGCATTTTAATGTTTTAATGTTGTATTTTAATCTTGTTTTTTAAGTTGTATTTCAATCAACTTGTTTTAATTATTGGTTGTTAGCTCCCCTGAGCCAGGTCTTGGAAGGGGAGGGTGGGGTATAAATAAAATTTATTATTATTTCAATATTTTAATTGTATTTTAATCTTGTTTTTAAGTTGTATTCATTCAACTTGTTTTTATTATTGCTTGTTAGCCGGTATAAATAAAAATTATTATTATTATTATTATTATTATTATTATTATTATTATTATTATTATCATTATTCCCCCTGTAGCCTTTCACTCTGAATCCCTCCCAAAAAGGCGAAGGCTGTGTCGAGGGGTGGGCTCTTCCTCTGGGCCTGCCTGGCTCATTGCTCAGCAATGTGCAGGACTCTCCTTGATCAGGGTGTCAGAGGGGGTGGAGAGCCAGCAGGACTGGGACAGTCCTTCTGCTGGGTAGCAAGGGCAACCTCTGACTCCTCTCTGTCTGAGTCTGCACTCACACTGTGACACTCAGCCTCTAACCCTATCCAGGAAGACCCTCCTTTTCCTGAGCCCCCTTGGTTGCGCAACCCCACCCCCACCCCACTTCTAGCACCTCCCAACTTGTCCCTTCCCCCAAACTGCTCTTCAGCATCCCCACCACCACAATCTGGGATCTAAGTCTTCTTCCCTGTCCTCCCAGGGGGGCTCTTGGGCAGGTGGCTCCCACCATTCTTCCCCATCCAGCCAGTCCCTGACATGTAGCAGGACTCTGAAAGATCAGTCAGAGAAGAAGATGCTGGGGCAGATTCACCAGTGCTGTGACTCAGTATAAATCAGTGTCATTGGAGTCAAGCTTCAATCACACCAGGGCAGGGATGTTCCCTTTCCCATTGCAAATGGGTGTTAGATGCTACAGCTCAGGAGAAAATTGTGATATTGGGGAGCAACTGTACATTGACTACCTGCAGAAATGTAGTTACCATGAGAGTGGAAGTGAAGCTAAAGACAGCATCCAAAGGCAAGGTCAGATGTAGACTTTGTTAACTGCATCTCTCTATCACTGCCTTTCATGATAGATGATAGATAGATTGATAGATGATAGATAGATAGATAGATAGATAGATAGATAGATAGATAGATAAATAGATAGATGATAGATAGATGATAGATAGATGATAGATAGATAGATGATAGATAAAGATAGATAGATAGATGATAGATAGATGATAGATAGATGATAGATAGATGATAGATAGATGATAGATAGATAGATGATAGATAAAGATAGATAGATAGATGATAGATAGATGATAGATAGATAGATAGATGATATACACATACATACATATACATACACATACATACATGTACATATATGTATGTACGAAAGGCAACGAAAAATATTCATTTTTAAAATGCCACGTTAAAAGCAGTTGCGGAATTAACACACAGCTGTATAATTTTCTCTGGTGTTAAAAATGTGTTTTCTGCCCGGCTTTTGATTTTCTCACACACGGAAACCCTTGCTGAGATTCTTGAGCTGATCTTATTCACCATTTGAACACGGCTTTGATGGAATCCAGGTCTGTCAAAGGCCCAGCTTGTAGCTGTTGTCAGAATCATGGCTTGTATGAAGTATTTCAGCCCGAAATCATTTGTTGTTGGTTGGTTGGTGTGGTTTTTTTAAAAAAGGCCCTCTTCTGTGTCACATGGATTTTCTTGCACATTTTCTTCTCTTGTGTTAAGGCTTCTGTTTCATGTAGTCTGGATTTTACTCCTCTCTTTAAAAGAAAAGAAGCAAAAAAAAACCCACACACATGGTTTGTGTTTCCAGCAATCCTTGAAAGCAGTGCTGTGTTTGTTGTTGACGCCAGTGAAGGAGAGGGTAGAGCTCTCTTCTTTGTGTAAGTGTTTTTGATTTGCATTCAGGCTCCCTGTTTTGATAGATAAATACTTCCAAGAAATCCAAGCTCTCGCTTCTTGTTCCTCAGAAGCGACTGCAATGAAATACTGATAACACAGAAAGTAAATCTTACTCTCTTTGCCCTCTGATAGGCCCAGACCTTATCTGGTCTCCCTTCACTCCAGTGATAATTGCTTATCAACACATGCAGACATCTCCTTATGATTCTGACACTGTGCCTTGCTGAGGCTCACCCTCCTCAGCAAAGGCTGGCGAGCAATTTGGTTTGGTAAATCAATTTGTAATGATCATGGTTGCAAACTAGGTGAAGGTGGAATATCATGCACAGTTGATTCTAGTGTCTTGGCTGATAATGCCTTTCCATGGAGGAGGAGGAGGAGGAGGAGGAGGAGATTGTTGTTTTTTCCTGTGTTTTGAACCCCTTCTCTCTGCCAGACGCAAGGAGAAAAATCAGGAACGCGCTCAACCAAGATGAAAATTTTAAAAAACCGAACACTGGGTTATTTGTTTTTTAAAAGAGTGCTCCTAGCCATACTGAAGCCTTCACCTACCTTGCAAGATCAAAGACACAATGATAAGACTCATCCAGGCAGGCACTCTCAGCTCTTTCATATAAATAAATGAGTGAGTCATTTGTTTACAAAGCTGCTGCTTCGTATTAAATGGAAGTGTGGAAGCCACTGCAATGTGGCTCCTTCCAGGTGACATGAGAAGTCCCCTTTCCCCTCTTGGGTGCAGCAGAGTTGCAGTTGCTGCCACGAGTAAACCAATATAGAGGTTTTGTCAGCATTTTGATTTTGCATCTTCATTTGTGTTAAAAGTCCAGCCTGTCCAGAAAGGAAACTAGGAATCAATGGTCCACTTTGGTTTTTCTCCATTTCACTTCCCCCCACCCAATCTAAACATCAGTTTCGTGCAATTTTCTCCTAATACACACATTTTTGCATGGTATTTTTCACTAACACATGTATACACCTCACCCGTTGTATATGCATTTTGGTACATATAACTTGGCTGATGAACTGCATCTCAAAATTTGGAGAAGTGCAATTTTTTAAGGATGGCTCTGATTCACTTCATGTGTTGTTTAGGAGAGTCTAAATTAGGTAGGAATTGTGCTGTGTCCCATTGGTGTAGTGGTGATGGAAAAGCGGGGTGGGGTGGGGGATTGAGGACAGTCACTTGTGGGTGAGTGAGAAACATCCCTCTTTTCATCTGAGGAATGTTGGAGGGTATGTGTACACTAACTGAAAAATTAATTAGGCCCCTCTTTTTATCTGTTGTACCTTTTTAAGAATATCTATTTTAGGGATGCGGGTGGAGCTGTGGTCTAAACCACAGAGCCTAGGGGTTGCCGATCACCCCATCGGTGGTTCAAAAGGAAGGTAAATGGTGTTTCCGTGTGCTGCTCTGGTTCACCAGAAGTGGCTTAGTCATGCTGGCCACATGACCCGGAAGCTGTCTGCAGACAAACGCCGGCTCCCTCGGTCAGCAAAGCAAGATGAGCACCACAACCCCAGAGTCATCTGCGACTGGACCTAATGGTCAGGGTTCCCTTTAGGTAAATGTAAAGGGACCCATGACCATTAGGTCCAGTCGTGACCAACTCTGGGGTTGCGGCACTCATCTCACTTTTATTGGCCAAGGGAGCCGGCGTACAGCTTCCGGGTCATGTGGCCAGCATGACTAAGCTGCTTCTGGCAAACCAGAGGAGCGCATGGAAATGCCATTTACCTTCCCGCCAGAGCGGTACCTATTTATCTACTTGACGTGCTTTTGAACTGCTAGGTTGGCAGGAGCAGGGACTGAGCAATGGGAGCTCACCCCATCACAGGGATTCGAACCGCTGACCTTCTGATCAGCAAGTCCTATGCTCTGTGGTTTAACCCACAGCGCCACCCGTGTCCCTCAGTGGTCCCTTTACCTTTACCTGTTTTAGGGTGCCTTCCAGATGGTTATTAGACTACAACTCCCATCAGCCCCAGCTATCATGGACAACAATCAGGGTGATGGAAGTTATAATCCAGCAACATCTGAGGGGCACCACATTGCCTTTCTCTGATATTCAGCACAAAAGTATTCCAGGAGAGCCTTTTCTTATCTTTACACCAAGCAAACCCAGCAAGATGCAACCTGCTGGACGTGCCTGAGATGTGGATCTATAAAATGCTGACCCCCTGATCAAAGCTTTAATTAGAAACTTGTTCTCAATTAAAGACCCTGCACTTCGGTGTGGTAATTGCCTGGGAAAACTGGTTGTGCATTTCATTATGACGTGCAGCTGCAATTTAAAAAAAATCTGGGATGAGAAAAGGGGAAGCTTCTGATTTTTAAAAGGGCTATACAGCAAAGGCGCAGAACAAAGAATGATTCATCACATCACTCAAGTTGGCTGGCAGCATGCAAAGGTGGCTCTTGAGGTTTCTGTTATATGCTCTTAGTCAGTTTTATTGATTAAACCTCAAACCATCAAATGTAACACCATATTTTTAACTGGGTGGAGTTTTATTTTAGCTGTTTCAGGCACTTTGCCCAGGCCTGCTCTGGAAAATAAAAATAGTTGCAGTGAGCATGACATTGCTACATCTCCCTGGCACGCACAGATATCCAGTCTTGGTTTTAACCAATGAAAAACTAGTCTGTCGAGTGAGCCCAGGGGCTTGCAGGTACCTGGGACAGACAGACAGGCACAAGTACTCATGTAACACCCAGTGATGGCCTGGTAATTATCTGTTGCCAAGACTTGAGGGAGTATAGCAAGTCTAGGGACTTTGCCTGACACCGGATTGGTTTTCTGGTATTCAAGAAGAGGAGGACACTGGGATGATGTGACAGTAATGGGCTGCTTACAGAATCTGCCTCTGCTGGGTTTCTGCATTAGTTCTGAGATTACCTTTGCTTGGAATGTTTAATGTTGGAATCAGTGAGTCTTCCAAATTTGTTTTTTCTGAAACATATACTTAGAGGCAAACTACAGTAGATGTGTTAAATGCGTCATTAGCAACTGTATCCATGTTTAAACATTTTAACAGCAGGGGGTGCTGATTTTAACCCCTGTGCAGTCCTGATGACTCCCCCAACCCACTGCTATCAGCCTTCAGAAGAAGAATCAGCACCACAGAGTTGAGAGAGGAAGTAGAAGGAATATCACTCATGGTCACTTATTCTTTCTACTTCCTAGTTTTCCAAGCTAAGGTCAGCACCCACACACAAAGCAGTGTTGCTGGTGGGAGAGGAAGGTAGGAAGGGTGCTTGCTTGTTTGTCCTGGTCTGTGGGAGTCTATGCTTGTTTTTTTAAAGAAAAAAAATCTCTCCCCCCCCCCGCCCCCGTATCTGTCTGCTTCTCCTTTTCCTTGATGGAGTCTGAGCAGGGACAGACATTGGTAATCATTTGTAATATGGTGCCCTGTGTGAGGCCAAAATTTGAAACCCCCAAATGGATCTTCTCAGTTATGGGTCTTCTAAATTTTGCACCCCCTTGGCTTGTCTGCACCACCAGGGCCATCTTTACCCGGGGGTGCAAGGGGTGCGGGGCACCCGGGTGATGAATTCTGGGGGGCACCCGGCGGCCGCCGCTGAAGCTGCCTAAGCTCTTAACTATCTATCTGGTATGAAATAATAAATAATTTTGATCAAGCTAGAAAAATGAAATACATATATACCTAGCTATTAGCTAAATGTATACCTACTGTTTCACTAAAGGACTTTCGACTTTGTGCGCTCATTTACCAAAGACGCGCCACGCCAGCGGTGGCACTTGTCATTCTCAACGGTGCCGTGCACGTGAAATTAACTCCTATATCAAAATATTATGTTACGTATTATAATGAGCTGCTATGCGGCAGCGGGGTCAGCGGCACCTTTGACACGACTGATGTTGCTCCTAAGTAGGTGCCTAAACAATACTTATAAGTTTAAGTGTGGTGGTGTTGTATACTTAAGTATGAGTGTATTGTAAATGAATGAGCAAATAAAAAAGTTTGTTTCTTTTCTTCCCTTCTTTCGTAAACAAGAGATAAGGCGTAAGCATGGTGTCTGACATAAGCATAAGAAAAGTTATAATTTGGGGGATAAACTAAATTTGGGGGCGCTGGGCAGATCTTTGCACCCCAGCGGCGCATATGCTAAAGACAGCACTGTGCACCACTCTAAATCAGGCACTGACCTGAGGACTGTAATGTTTGTTGCTGCTCTTGCCCTAGCACTGAAGAAGCACAAACACAGAGACCGTGAGCAAACAACAGATGTTCCCTAACAACTAGCTCAGCATTGTCCAAATGGCAGCCGTTCTCCAGTAGTTTAGCCTTTCCCATCTCTACTCAAATAAGCTAGCAACTGGACCTCTGCATGCTTGTGCTCTGCCGCTGACTAACAGCTATCCTGTGCAAGCCCATTGGAATGAATGGGATCTTGAGGAGGCTGAAGAGTGTGAGCTTGTGTCTTTTGGATTAAAGCTGGTTCCTTGTCTGAGCTGCTTGCAGGCTTGATTGATTGCAGACCTGAGCGCATGGCAGAGAGCTCTGCTGCATCACATGGTCTGAGGGGCAGCAGCTACTGCTGAGAGGAAGCCAGGCTGAATGCGGAAGTGAGTTGAGGGAGGAGTTAGCAGCCAGCAGCGGTTAACCTTAGCTGGTTGCAGCTTCCGGGAGCTCGCGACCAAGAGTTCGCAAAAAGGACTCACAAACAGGGACATTTATTGGGGGAGTTTGATGGGAGGCCTGGAGTGCTGTGTCTAGGACCAAGGGGCATGGAAGGTGAGGGAGTTGCTTCAGTGACCTGCAACACCTGTGCCATGTTTGTTTTCTTGCTGGAGAATGTGCACTTGCAGCAGTGTACAGAGCAGCATTCAGGACATCCTAATATAAACTTCTAGCTATGCCACTCTGTGCTATGGCAATGTGAAGTATGAAAAACTAAACATTAAACAATTAAAAGTGTGTATACGTTGGGGGGAAACACATTGCCTTGGGCACCAGTAGCATTGGCATAGGTACTACCACACAAACTGTCCAAACCATTTGGAAATCTGGACCAAAGTCTCGGTAGCCACATGGTGTACCAGCCACATGGGTGCAATTTTCAATAGTAACAATCGTGAGACCTTTTTCATTAAAATAGCATTCCTACTGCCTTTCAGTTCTAAGTAAAGCCATTACAGAGATGATAATGCAGAGAAAGTAACTGAAAGCTATAAACGAGGGGAGGAAATTGCCAGGATTATTAAACGAGAAACGAAATCTGTGAAGCAGAAAGATTGCAGGAAGCCTGTTCCAGGTAGCCCAAGGTGCAAACCAATGTCTTTTCCACCACCAGTGCCAAATTGTGTGTTGGGAAGAAGAAGCAGCAGCTGGAAGAAGATCAGAGATTCATCTGTTTAATCTGTCCCTTCTTACCTGTCCATGTGTTCTTCCATTAGAGGTGTATGTAAATCCCAAATTATACTGTTCAGTCAAATTAACATCCAAGAACTCATTTCTGAAGGGAACTGGATTCAGAATTCATCCTGCCATTTTTGGCTGGTCGTCGTCATCCCTCCAAATCACTGAGCCAGCAAATCGATTCTTTCCTCCATGCAATCAACTGAGAAAAATGTGTCCCTAATTTTTTTAAAAAAATATTTTGGTTTGCCCTTTCTAGAAAAGGGACTAAAATGCTTAGAATCTTCCTGCCATTTTCTTCCACCCATGAGCAAGCCAGTGACGGTGCTCTGAATGGAGCAGGGTAGTTATCCTGAGGACTTTGTTTTGTGCCTCAATTTGCTTAACCAGTTCCGGGAACAGCAAATTGATTTGTAAAGAGAATCAGTAGAGTAGAGGATCCTCACCTATTTCCAACAAGCACTGCCTTCTGGTTCTGGTGTGTCTCATTCCACACACCTCACTTTTCTCTGGATTAGCAACTGCGGAGAAGGCAAACTGTTGCTCTCTAAAGGGATGAATCTAAGTCACCAGTTGCCACTCCCTACGATACTGACAACCTCTCAATTGTGAGAGCTCTCTGGAGGCCTAGGACAATATCCCATTCTCTCAATAAACTCTTATGATATTCACAGAATGCCCAACTAAGCAGCAAAGCAAAAGGTATTTTCACGTAAATGTATAGCCAGCCAACAGTGGCTAGAATGTAAATTCAGTTGAGGAAATCATTTCTTCTTTATTTTACCCATGCATACAAATTAGTGTGAAAAGCTGGAGGTTGTTCACAGCATGGACACCAACATTTGCACTTGCTAATGCTTGCAGATCAAGCTGCTATTCAAGGCACAGGAATAGGAGCAGGTTATAATTTTTAAAAATGGCAGCTTCCGATGGTTTTTTGTCTTATCACAAGCTACGTAGCTTAATAGCTCCCATGCCATAGGGCTCTTCTTGAAAATAAACCTTTTTATTTTATTTTTCAGAAACTGAGTTTACAGGCTTTGGCATTCCTTATCCTTCATTCCCTCAAAAGTTCACTGATTCTTACATCCAGCGATTTCCCTTTCAGTTCTGGAAATGAGTGAACAAAGTAAATCATTTTTTTGGAGCAGAAATAAGAAAGTGACAAAGAAGAAGGGGGGGGACCTTGTTCTCACTCAGTCGACTGGAATTGTGTAAATAGCTTCAACTCCACGTTTATTGGCTGGCAGAGCTGAAGGAAAATTTTCTTGTATGTGGCAGATAACTCAGGTGGGTGCGGTGGAAGCAGGGGGGGGGTTGAGTTCTTTGTTCCTTCTTTTGAAACGGGGAGGGGGAAACAAAAATGTGCAGGCCTACCACATTTTCTGCCGCACCTGGAATCTTTCCATTCAACAGTAATTAGTGAGATACGGTATCTTGATAGCCCTTCAGGTGTTTGATTCTCACTCTTTTTATTCCCACACCAGCTGCTTTCAGTAATGAGAAGAGTTCTAGTCAGCTCTTCACTCTTTTTTTTCTTTTTTTTGCCTCCTTTCATTTCAAATGCTAGCAAATTCTCCATTGAGTGGCATTACAGCACCTTTTTTATACACCTAGGCCAGGCCAAAATTAGCACTGTGGTGAGGAAGAGGGAAGAGGAGGAAGCAATATTATGCATCTGATTAATGCACGCAAATTCACAAATTTTGGAATTTATGGGGGAATTTGCCAAGCTGTAAACTTCCAAAGTGGTGTCCAAGTTTCATCTGGTCAGCCACCATATAAGGAAATCTGCACAGTGCTTTGGTTTCCCAAGTACTAACGCCAAATTTGGTAGTACTGCCTGCAGCGAGGAACAGACCGAACATGATGGCTTTGATAAATCTTATTTTGTAAGCAACAATACATCAATTACCATTTACGGTTCAGAACTGAAAGCTTTGTGAACTGCTCAGGTGCACAAGTTTGGGGGTGTTTTTTGTTTTGTTTTTCCTTCACTGAGATTATTGGAGGGTTTATGACTTCCCATTAACATTTAGCATGAGTTAGTTCAAAGGGGACAGAATCTATACTGTATATTTGATAGAGACAGAATAGACTTCTATAAAGGGAAGTCCTGGGTGACTGCTTTGTTCACTGATGCTGTAAAAAAAGGAGG
The DNA here is from genome assembly GCF_964106645.2 of Podarcis pityusensis. Lineage (NCBI taxonomy): Eukaryota > Metazoa > Chordata > Lepidosauria > Squamata > Lacertidae > Podarcis > Podarcis pityusensis. Next base: position 25,970,520 of record NC_138042.1, read on the forward strand.
CCATAACTTAGAACCAGCTCTGGCTTGGCATTAAGAGGAGAAATATAATTGCTCCTCTTTTCAGATTGCATGTTGTGTCTCTTGATCTATCACTCCTTCACTTGCCACCAAGCAGGAATCAAACATCCGTCTGGCAGTTTCTGCTTTTATCACAGAAACTGCAACCACGAGACAGCTCCATTTTGTACATGTCCCATGGGTAACACTTAAGTTAGACACAACCTGCTTCAGTTAAAGTAAGTCATCAGTATCATAATAAATCTAGGTCTTCTTTTCTGTAACATCTAGATGAGGAAGGGCTATGCAATCCCTGGATTTAGTGGTGGACTGGATGAGGGACAATACAACTGACTCTGAATCCTGGGAAGATGTAGGCATTGTGAGTGAATGGTTCCTTACTCCGGATAATTGATTAATTGCTTACTTGGATGGACTTTACTTCCTCTGAAGGAGCAGGTTCATAATCTAGGGGTGCCCCTGGGTCCATCTCTATCACTAGGGGCCCACGAAACCTCAGTCATACCTCGGAAGTCGAAAGCCTTGCAAGACGAACGTTTTGGCTCCCGAATGCCACAAACCCAAAAGTGATTGTTTCTGTTTGCAAACATTCTTTGGAACCCGAACGTCCACCGTGGCTTCCACGGCTTCTGATTGGCTGCAGGAGCTTCCTGCAGCCAATCGGAAGCCGTGCCTTGGTTCCCAACTGTTTTGGAAGTCGGGCGGACGTCCGGAATGGATTCTGTTCAACTTCTGAGGTACAACTGTAGCTAGAATTGCCTATGACCGGTTTCATCTGGTAAAACATCTTTGGGTGTTTCTGGACCAGGATAGCCTTACTACTGGATTATTGCAATGTGTTATACGGGGCACTGCTCTTGAGCTTGACCCAAAAACATGCAGCTAGTGCAAAATGCAGTGGCTCAACTGCTCTCTAGCGTTCAAACTCACTCAACTAAGTCCTGAAAGGTGGGGTGGGATTTGGATCCTCACCAATGGAATCTATTTTAATTGTGTCATAGCTCTGATTCAGAAACAACTCAGCATGAAAAAGTGGAGCCCCATTATAAATAAGTAGGAATAGATTATTTGTGGAAAGTGCCCAAAGATTGTAGAAAACTGGCTTGAATCACACCCCATATTTTGCTTATTGTCATGTTTTTTTCTTTGCTTGGGAACAGCAAGAAAAATTGTAATAATTAGGGCTAAGTGAGGACACAGCCCCAAGAGAAAATGTCAATTACCAAGTAATTACAATCATCCACACTCAATATACTCAAATAAATAGTCATTGATTCCTGTGCTTACTTGCCATGTTTGTCACTGGTAGCATATGAGCTTTCAGGTTTGTGAATTTCTAATTGTTTAGACTTAGTTTTATGTGAATGGCTTTGGAGAGAATTGACACAAGGTGCCTTTTGGACCTTGATCACTAGGGGTCCAAGCCATGGAGTTTAACATATGAGTCTTTCACCGTAGGAAATTAAGTCATAAAACTTGCTCTTAATAATGCTGCTAGCACAGTGTCTTGGCTGGCAATGTGGAAAGGGGCATGACCCAACCAACCAAGGTGTTGAACTCTGGCAAGCAAATGGGCGGTCCTCAGGGACGGGCAGTTTGAGAGCAGATATATACCTGAGCATTAAACTGTTCAGCCTGAGAAGGAGTTGAGGTAGAATCAAAAGCTGTATAGCAGGAGTTATGTATAATGAAATCATACTAATTCCTTGAATCAGTACTACTGAGTTGAATGCTGCAATATGTCCCACTAGCCATCTGGAGAATTGGCACTGCAGTGCAGCAAAGAGCAAGCCAGGAGCTCACTGTTCTAGCAAGTTACTATGGTAGCATAACTGTAAGGCATTTAAGGCCTTCTGCCATTTGATAACAACCTGTTCAAACCCCCTAATTTGAAGGTCCATGGAGAAATGCTTGCTCAATATTGTTTTGACTTCTGGAAGCCGTATTTTTCACTCTATAGGACGCACTTTTTCCCCTCCAAAACTTAAGGGGAAACGTGTGTGCGTCCTATGGAGCAAATGCAGGTTCCTTGGCTTCAGCAGTAGCAACGCGAAGCCTACAAAGCGCAGAGGGAGCACACCCTCCACGCTCCGGAGGCTTTGCGTTGCTTTCGCTGAAGCCTGGAGAGCGAGAGGGGTCGGTGCAGGGATAGCTGCCTGAAGCCTTCGGAGCGCAGCGCAAGTTCCCACTGCGCTCCGCAGGCTTCAGGTTCCTTTCACTGAAGCCGGGACAGCCTTGCTCTCCCGGCTTCAGCAAAAGGAACCTGAAGCTTTCAGAGTGCAAAGCGAGTTCCCACTGCGCTCCACAGGCTTTGGGTTCCTTTTGCTGAAGCCGGGAAAGCAAGACTCTCCTGGTTTCAGCAGAGAGGGAGAGCTGCGCAGCCAAGCGGGAGGAGAAATGGAAGGGGCTCCGTTTCTCCTGTCGCTTCGCTGAAGGGGCGCTGAGCAGAGAGGGGGAGATTTTTTTTCCTTGTTCTCCCCCTCTAAAACAAGGTGCGTCCTATGGTCCGATGTGTCCTATAGAGCGAAAGATACGGTAATGTCCTTTCCTGGATGCCAGTCTGTGATAGACATGTGGTTATAGTCTCCAACCATTCTGAGCACTACCTTGGATCATATTTATGAATGCACACATCATAGTCCTGTTCTGGCAGGAGATTGCAACCTGAGTATCAGTATAAAGGCTTGCATGTTGGCCCTATCTCCAAATTCCCTATTTCTGCTCACTCCACCCATGCACATACTTAGCCTGTTCCTGCAGAATAGATCATGAGACTCTTAATCTCAGGATCATGGTTTTGTGCTCCATGTTAGGCAAAAAGGTTTCTGCATTGCAAAGGGTTGGACTAGTTAAGCCTTGTAAGTAAGTAGGTAAGTAAATTTTTATTTATACCCTGCCCTCCCCGACCAAGACCAGGCTCAGGGTGGCTAACATCAAATATCAAATACATTAAAACACAATCAAACAACTGATTAAAATACAGCTTAAAAAATAGAATCAGGATAAAATTAAATGACGGCCCACGAATTACAACCATAGGGGTCGGGAACTTCAAGTAGTCATTAGGGCTAGCTATCCATCTTGGTCCCACATGAGCTGATAAAAGGGCCAAAGAGGTAACTTACAGGGTCCCATAGAAAGGGGTAAAACTGGGCCTAGACCGAAAGCCAGGTGGAACAGCTCCATTTCAGGCCCTGCGGAAATATGTCAAGTCCCGCAGGGCCCTAGTCTCCTGTGATAGAGCGTTCCACCAGGCTGGGGCCGAAGCCAAAAAGGCCTTGGCCCTGGTTGAGGTCCCTTTGAACTGTACAGTGGTACCGCTGGTTATGAACTTAATTCGTTCCGGAGGTCCGGTCTTAACCTGAAGTACTACTTTAGCTAATGGGGCCTCCTGCTGCCACCGCACAATTTCTGTTCTCCTCCTGAGGTAAAGTTATTAACCCGAGGTACTACTTCTGGGTTAGCGGAGTCTGTAACCCAAAGTGTTTGTAACCTGAGGTTATTGCAACTCAAGGTACCACTGTACAATCCTGTGACTCTAGGAAAATCAGGAAACCTCACAGCCACAAGGAGACTTCAAAGCACATTCAACTAAATTCACTTACAGTGCAATCCAAACCCAAGATCTGCCATGTTTTGAGAGTCTGGATTCAGCTGATCTTGGTCTTTTAGAGCCAGGAGAGCCAGTGTGGTGTAGTGGTTAAGAGCGGTGGACTCGTAATCTGGTGAACTGGGTTCGCGTCTCTGTGCCTCCATATGCAGTTGCTGGGTGACCTTGGGCTAGTCACACTTCTTTGAAGTCTCTCAGCCCCACTCACTTCACAGAGTGTTTGTTATGGGGGAGGAAGGGAAAGGAGATTGTTAGCCGCTTTGAGACTCCTTCAGGTAGTGATAAAGCGGGATATCAAATCCAAACTCCTCTTCTTCTTTTAAGTTGTTATTTTTATAATATCCTCTGAAGGTCCCTACAGAGGCCCAAGTCCCATTTGAATCCTTATCAACAACTCCAGCACTGGGAATATTGAGAAAAAGGAAAGCGTTAAAAAAAATCAATTTGGGGCAGTTTCAGGATAGCCAAAAGGAAAATGGGAGGTATGTTGTTCAGCATTTTCAGAACTAAACAAATTAAGGACCTCCACCCCCTTTAAGGGGGAATCCTGCCAATGTGAAAGGGTATAGCAATTGATTGACCTCATTTGTGTACTCCAGCTCCACAGTTAGCTAAGCACTCACCCAATGGGAAGAAGCAATTTATTTGAAGCAGGCCTGAACAACTTTGTGACCCGCCAAGCCAAACCCAGCCCACTAACCTTGGGTTGTGATCTGCTCCAGGGCATCAACAAATCTCTTCATTTTACTGCCTGTCAAAGAAAGATGGTGAAATATGGAGTGAAACTTGTTAAACACCTGCCAGGCCGTAATGCATGTCTGATGGGTTGCATCCAGTTTGGTAGGTCACAAGTTTGGAACAATCAGGACACTGACACCATCGCTCAAGCACCCCTGTGATTTGTAGGTCTGCTGGAGATGAGCAAGCTGGTGTTTAAATTCTTCAACTTCTAAGTATCCACAGATAATTTCAGAAATGCTTTTGTGCCCGTTAACTATTTGTGCAGTCTGTTAAGGACTTCATAAATGTGCAATGCTGTGCCAGATCTTAATGCATGAACCAGAAAACAAATGGGATGGTGACAGTTTCACATGCTCTCCATCTTTCCCCAGTGTGATACAGTCAGCAGCGCCCAGAGGGGAGGTCAACAGCTTTCTTCCTGCGAAATACACAAGAGGTTCTGCTTTGACAGTTCAAAGGAAGGGTGTCCCTAGTGAGCGTGTGTTTTGCCTTGACTGACAGAATTGCTACACAGACTTACTGACAGAACAGCTGCTAACATGCTTGTCCAGGTTTGGGGGGGAGGGGAGAGAATCCACATAGCTGATGGGATTGATGGCCAGAATCCAAAAAAAGTCACACGGGTTTTGCAGGCCCTGTGCAGCTTTGCGTTTCTCAAACACCAGCCCAGCCATGCCACATAACAAAGCCATTTTAAAAACTGAAGGGAGTTACTGCAGCCATTTCATTTATTCATAGAATCGTAGAATTGTAGAGTTGGAAGGGACCCCAAGGGTCATCTAGTCCAACCCCCTGCAATGCAGGAATCTTAGCTAAAGCATCCATGACAAATGGCCACCCAACCTCTGCTTAAAAACCTCTGAGGAAGGAGAGCCCACCACCTGCCAGGGAGAAAATTCCACTATTGAACAGCTCTTACTGCCAGAAAGTTCTAGATTCAGGTAGGTAGCCGTGTTGGTCTGATGCAGTCGAAAAATAAAAATAAAAAAATTGTCCAGTAGCACCTTAGAGACCAACTAAGTTTGTGCTGGGTATAAGCTTTCATGTGCATGCACGCTTCTTCAGATACACTGAAACAGAAGTCACCAGACCCTTATATATAGTGGGAGGGTGGGGTGGGGTTTTTCTCAGGAGTGTAGTAGGAGATGGGTGATTGATTCAATGGCTGTGGTAAACCTGTTGATGACTGTTAACAACTGCAATTAGTCCTATAGGAAAAAGCAAGGGATAGTATGCAGATGACCAAAAACAGCTTTAGCATATGTAATGTCACATACACCCAGACAACACCATCACTGGACCCACAACATCAAACGTACCATCTCAGGCCTATTTAATTGCTCATCTTCTAACATTGTGTATGCCATCAAATGCCAGCAGTGCCCCTTAGCTCTCTGTATTGGACAAACAGGCCAAACCCTAAGCCAAAGGATAAATGGACATAAATCTGACATCAGGAATCACAAGACAGAGAAGCCAGTAGGAGAACACTTCAATCTCCCAGGACATTCAATACAGGATCTCAAAGCCTATCTTATTACAAAAGAATTTCAGAAATAGACTTGAAAGAGAAGTTGCTGAATTACAACTTATTACTAAACTGAAAACTATGGAGAGACCTGGTCTGAATAGAGATATTGGATTCTTGTCCCATTACATATGCTAAAGCTATTTTTGGTCATCTGCATACTATCCCTTGCTTTTTCCTGTAGGACTAATTGCAGTCGTTAACAGTCAGCAACAGGTTTACCAAACCCATTGAATCAATCACCCATCTCCTACTGCGCTTCTGAGAAAAACCCCACCCCACAATCCCACTATATAAAAGGGTCTGGTGACTTCTGTTTCAGTGTATCTGAAGAAGTGTGCATGCACACGAAAGCTTATACCCAGAACAAACTTAGTTGGTCTCTAAGGTGCTACTAAACAATTTTTTTGGTCTCTAAGGTGCTACTAAACAATTTATTTATTAAGTTCTTCCTGATGTTTAGTTGGAATCTCCTTTCTTGTAACTTGAGGCAGTGGCGTAGCGTGGAGGGTGCAGGGGGGACCGGCCGCACCGGGCGCAACATCTGGGGGGCGCGCGCTTGCACTCGCAGCTCTCTGCCCCCTGCTAAAATCCACGGGTTAGGGGGCGCAAATTACTTGCCTTGCCTCGGGTGCTGACAACCCACGCTACACCACTGACTTGAGGCCATTGGTTCAAGTCCTACTCTCCAGAGCAGGAGAAAACAAGCTTTCTCCCTCTCCCGTGTGACATCCCTTGAGATAGTTGAAGATGGCTATTCTAGCTCCTCTCAATCTCCCCTTTTCCAGGCTAAACATGCCCAGCTCTTTCAGCTGCTCCTCATAAGGATTTCAGGGAGAGAATGTGTCTGGGTAGGCTAGGAGAGACCCTTGTCTGAAATGCTGAATAGTCATTGCCAATCAATGTGGACAATATTACTGGACCCCTGATCTGGCTCACTATAAGGCAGTTTCCTATGTTCTTATGTACTGCTTCATTTTCTTTTCCCCCAACCAACCAAAATCAACCATGCATGGGTATGTGGCACTGTTTCACATATATATCTTCTAGGAGTCGCTGCTTCCCTGTAATAGTCTTGCTAAATGTTCATAAGCAGAATGACTTTCGTAAGTGCTAAAATGTCTGCCTTAGCATTAGAGGTGATTTATTGCTTTTAATTTGCTTCAACTTCAAATGCCCTAAACTAAAATTGCCCTCCGTGGTAGAACTTAGCCTTTATTTTTAACGGTTTGGCAAATCATAGCATCTATAAACGTTAATGTACACCCTTCCTACTAGCCTGTAACACAGGCAAACCAACAGAGCATACCTCTTAATGTACACATATTTCCCTGCAGATCTATTAAAGGGGAGAAAAAAGCTTTCCTGAAAATAAGTAATTCAGAATTGCAAATACACACACGCACACTATAACAGGATAGGGTAGGATTTGGCCAAATCTTGGGGTGCTGAATAAAGGACAGAAAGGAACACAGACTGACAAAAATGTATATATGCAAATGTATAAATAATTATTAAAATATGAATAGAAATGCAACACATTTCACCTGTATGCCTACTCAGACTGCTATCCAGGTATTAAATGTTAAATGTTGTTGGGAAACTTAATGGCCCTGATCCCCCTTCCTGTAACTCTTTATTTCTAATTTTGACTTGGACTGGACATCTTCTAATAGAGGACTGCCCTTTATAAAGTAGGACACATGGAGATCCTCGCTTTTCACAGTGAGACGCAAGCACATTAATATTCCAGACCTATGTTGGTTGCAAATTCAACAGAGCCTGGAAGGTACAGCAAGTTTACATGGGTGGTCCCGAATTCAAAATGTTTGTGTTCTATTGCCGTAGGGATGCACAAAAAGCATCCAGGTTAGCAGTAAATTATTTCACTGAAGGTATTCAGGCATAGGGATCATTAATGAAACACATAGGGACCAACCCCAATGTGTACTTAATAACATAAGGACTGCATTGCTGGATCAAACCAAAGGTCCACCTACTCTAGCATCCTGTTTTCCACAGTAGCCAACAGATACGCAAAAGCAGAACATGAAGGCAATGGTGTTGGTTACCAGTGATATTGCCTCTGAACCAGGAGGATGAAAATAACCAGCATGAGCAGTAGCCATTGGCCAAATTACACACATGCCTTTTGCCCATTCACTCATGCCCTTCTCCCTTCACAGTGTACCTGAAATGCAAGTTTGCAATTAACCATAGTTTCTCATGTCATCTGCACCAAGAAACCTCAAAGGTAAAGGTAAAGGATCCCTGGACGGTTAAGTCCAGTCAAAGGCGACTATGGGGTTGAGGCGCTCATCTCGCTTTCAGGCCAAGGGAGCCAGTGTTTGTCCACTTACAACTTTCCGGGTCATGTGGCCAGCATGACTAAACCGCTTCTGGCGCAACAGGACACCGTGATAGAAACCAGAGTGCACGGAAATGCTGTTTACCTTCCCACCACAGCGATACCTACAGTATTTATCTACTTGCTCTTTGACATGCTTTTGAACAGCTAGGATGGCAGGAGCTGGGACAGAGCAACGGGAGCTCATTCCGTTGCAGGGATTCAAACCGCTGACCTTCCAATCGGCAGGCCCTAGGCTCAGTGGTTTAGACCACAGCACCACCCGTGTCTGAGGAAACCAAAGCCCACTTCAGTCCATGATTTGAAAGCCTTATGGTTCTGAACCTGGTCACCATAGTTTCCTAGTTCACATGGAATTGGAGATTTTCACATTTCATCCAGGTGCATCACAAAAGAAAGAGAGACCTGACAGTGTGCATGGGCCAAAGGTCTGTGCATATCTCTGCTATTTATTTTTATTTTATTAATAGTTTATTTCAGTGTTCTGCCCCCAACCATAAATCTGCCATCTTCCACATCCTAACTTCTCCTTTCCTACCAACAGCAACCAGCCCCTCCTATTCATAAGTGCCACAGATTGTTCCTTTCTCAGCTTTTTACCTGCAGCCAATATTTCCCCAAACCTCCCACTCTGATCCATTTGCTTTTTAAAAACTGTATTCTCAGGCCTCCTACTGGTTTGTGGTTTTTCCAGTTAATTTATTCAAATGGTGTTAATTAGTGCAGCAACGAAGAACAAACAAAATAGTCATTGCTAGTACACATTTCCCGTATTTCGACTCCTGCTGTTTCCCACACTGATGTTCAGTATAAAAATAATGCATATATATACAGAGGAGCTGAAAGGATTCTCTGCAAAGCCAAACAATGAAATATTGAACAGCAGTCAAAATGAGAGTATATATCCTATGGCATTATATTGTAAAGTTTTTACAAAGAGGGTTTAAGATCTTCTCCTTACATTTTATGTACTTGCACCAGTCAGTTTGTGGGGGACAGTAGCCATCTCTCTTAACAACACAGAAATGGGGTGCGGTGGGGCACCCAACTGCGATTGAGATGGTCAGCAGGAGAAACAAGGAGAGACAAAGGATTCTGCAGTGCTAGGAATTTCACATTAAATGCTTTTATTAAATCCTACATTCCATCTCCAGCTGTTTCCCACACTGACTTATAATTGTAAAAATAACTGAAACATGCAAGCAGTCTTTTTATGTGTTCATAGATCCCAACAATACAGTTTCCCTCAATGAGCAGGACTGTACACTGTACCCAGCATTCATGCTGAGAATAAAAGTAGAGAAATCAATCCAATTCTTCTTTTTCTTTTTCTTTAAAAGAAAAAGAAAAATAGGAAGTTGTTGTTATGTTGGCCTGGAAAATGGGACAGATGAAACCACACCCCTATGCCCCCAAACCTAGAGTTGGAGCTTGTGGAGGGGCAGTCATAAATTTGGGTGCTCTGCCCTAAGTAGGATCTCACCTGAAGCTACAATTATTAATGGACCAGGTAAACCTTTCCTCCTTTACAGGGTCTCCTTAGATTCAAAACTAGCAGAAAGCTAGTCAGGAGATTCTGTGTCCATGCAGTTTAAATTGCCACAGTCCATCAATGGACACATCTCCTGTATCTTCAGAATCCCTCCTACGCAATACTTTTGAGTGGAGGAAATTCATGCATTCATCCATGAGTCATCAATAAGTGATCAAGGACTGAGGTGATGCACTTGATAGATGAACTGTGCTGGAGAAGGTCTCTGTGCCTCTACTGAATCCTTTTCCCTCAAGAATGAAATTCCCCTAAACTGACTCAACAAAATGTTTCTTAACCTGCTGTTAAGAGACTTCTGGTGATGAAGATTCCATCATGTACTCTTGGTTCCCATCATGTATGCTTAAGAAGAAAGCTATTTCTAACATCTACCCTAAACTACACTGAAGTTTTTAATTACCAAGCAGTATATAAATTTCATGAAACAAACAGGCAAGCCAACTTTTTGAGTTGCAAGTAGAACTAATAGGGTTTTTTAATAATAAAAATTCATCTTGATGCCAACAGTCACGAAGAACCAGTGATCCCTATATTCCTTAAGACAAATTCATGCACTTGAAAATAGTTCTCAAATCCCCCTCTTCTTCAGGCTAAAGCCACCAAGGGAGCTGGTAATCGAACAAAAGAGGTGAATGATCCCCATCTCTGCCCCAAGGCATGGGATAAATTGGTCCCACCTAGAAGAGTCCTCTTCCAGCAATACATTATGGGAGCGCAGGGCCTTAAACGGCTCAGGACCACAATACCTCAAGGATCGCCTCTTTCCATATGAACCTACCCAGACCCTGAGATCATCTTCTGATCGTGTGCCTCTCCTCAAGAGGTTTGGAGGGTGGCAACACGAGAACAGGTCTTCTCTGCAGTGGCTCCCCATCTATGGAATGCTCTCCCCAAGGAAGTTCACCTGGCACCTTCATAGTACACCTTTAGGTGCCAAGTAAAAACGTTCCTTTTTAACCAGCCCTTTGGTTAATCTGATCGACATCCCATGCCCTTTTAAAATATGGCTCTTGGGGGGGGGTGTCATTTTATTTTGATTGTATATATTGTGGTTTTTGTTGAACTTTTCTGTGAACCGCCGAGACCTCCAGGTATAGGACAATAGATAAATTCAATTAGCAGCAGCAGCAGCAGCAGCAGCAGCAGCAGCAGCAGCAGGAAGAAGAAGAAGAAGAAGAAGAAGAAGAAGAAGAAGAAGAAGAAGAAGAAGAAGAAGAAGAAGAAGAAGAAGAACCATAGAGGCAAACTAGACAACCAAACAACAACAACTATAGAGGCAAACTAGACAACCAGAATTTCAGATGCTCTGGCTTCAGCAATGTAATTGTCTTTGAGAGTCACCACCTGTTATTCTAATCTGACTCAGCATAAATTTTTATAGCACAGCAGTTTAAACCATGGCTTGGGAGAATGCCAGAGATAGGGTTTGGCATGCCATAACATAGTTTTACTATCCAAAAGAAATATCAGTGGCCTTGTTGGGATAGTAAAGGTAAAGGGACCCCTGACCATTAGGTCCCGTCGTGGCTGACTCTGGGGTTGCGGCGCTCATCTCGCTTTATTGGCCGAGGGAGCCAGCGTACAGTTTCCGGGTCATGTGGCCAGCATGACTAAGCCGCTTCTGGCGAACCAGAGCAGCGCCGGAAATGCCATTTACCTTCCCAACAGAGCAGTACCTATTTATCTACTTGCACTTTGACGTGCTTTCGAACTGCTAGGTTGGCAGGAGCTGGGACCGAGCAACGGGAGCTCACCCCATCATGGGGATTCGAACCGCCAACCTTCTGATCAGCAAGTCCTAGGCTCTGTGGTTTAATCCACAGCGCCACCTGCGTCCCTGCTTGTTGTGATAAGTAGTGCCAAATTTCCCCTCTGGCTGCTGCTGAACCACTAACATCACATCATCCAAACAGAGACTCAGAACGGCTATACTTTTTTTGTAAACATTTTGCATTTCAAAGAATCAGAGGACAAATGCCAGAAGAGGTTTCAGGTCCTAGTGAGATCAGACAGAACGGTTAGCTAATCACTAAAAAACAGCTTTGTACATTGTTCAGCAGTGTGCTAACCTCATGTTAGGTCTTGTGCTCAAACAGCATATAAACTAATGGAAATATAATCTCTATTAGTGTGTAGAAATGTATATAGGTGGAGCAAGACAGACTTTCACTTTGAAATCGTTATCTGGAAGTGCATCTTTCTCAGCTGGGAGAGGGAGATGAAAAATTGGCAAGAATATTTTCTGAGCATTCAAACAATTGATTTAGGGTTGTTCTAGAGGTGATGTTAAGCAAGTCTTTGAATCCCATGCTTGGGGTCTCTTTCCTAAAACTACTTGCTGTCTGCTGACTCCCCAGGACTCCACTGGTCAAGATGTAGCCTATTTCTTCCTCGATTCTACATACAATTTAGAGTGAATTCAGAGAATGAAGCTATTAAATTCATGGTGTGATCTCTGAAAAAAGACTGGAATAAAGGAAAAAGGAAGGTCCTAGAGGAGGAGATTGGGACACTAACACAACAGAAAACACAAAACAACAGAAAATAGAATTTGAACATATGGAACTAGGCATTAATTAAAGGGGGGAAATATGGAATATTATTCCTATATGTGACCACACTGGAAATTTTTTAATATGGGCATGGATGGAAGACTTAATTATTACCCAATATGGAGGAATGGTGGCAGGAATTAATGGAGATAAAGTTAATTACTAACAATAATTTGACAATTTGGGAGTCCCTCTTGGACTTTCTGTGGGAAGAAAAAATGAATGATTTTGAACACTTTGACTTAAAAACAATATGGTTTAAGAAAAAGTGAAGAAGATGGAAATTAACATGGACTGCATGTCTTAAATAATCTTTTTATTATGTAACCAGCAGATAGAAAAAACAGAAGTTTCCAAATTTTCATCTTTGTTTCTTTTCCCTTCTTTTTTCTCTCTTCTTTTCCTATTCCCCCCCCCACACACACACTTTTCCTTCTTGTTTCTTTTATTCTATTTGTTCTGTTTGTATTGCATTGTGATAAACTTTAATACTCAATTAGGGTCAAAGCAGAAACTAAGCTAGGACCCCCCAAGCCCCCCAAGTCCAATACCTCTTGCTCCTTTGCACTGACCCAGTGGTGCATAGAGCATGCCAGCTGGGAGGGAAAATGCTCACCTGCAGGCCAGAGCATTGGTCCACATTCTTGAGAAAGGAGCAAAGCTTCTTAGAGGTTGACCAGGTGAAGACCTCTCTTGAGGTCTTAGTTTACCTCCAGTTTTCAGTCCTCTTTGAACAGCCAATCAGCTCAAGTTAAATCAAATAGGAGGCGGAGCAGAGGTGTGCTGCTGAGACTTTTGCTCTCTGTTGCCTCCCCTTTTTCCACTCCATTAGTTTGTGGGGGAGGTCTAAAGTCGGGTAGGGTCTATATTTAATACTCCACATAGATCTCCTTACCACAGTCCCATAAAGGACTAAGTAGAATCAGACTTAGTTGAATCTGACTTCCACAAGCACAATGCATCTTCCCTTCTGTCTCCCCTGACCCCAATTGTTGTTGTTTAGTCGTGTCCGACTCTTCGTGACCCCATGGACCAGAGCACGCCAGGCACTCCTGTCTTCCACTGCCTCCCGCAGTTTGGTCAAACTCATGCTGGTAGCTTCGAGAACACTATCCAACCATCTCGTCCTCTGTCGTCCCCTTCTCCTTGTGCCCTCCATCTTTCCCAACATCAGGGTCTTATCCAGGGAGTCTTCTCTTCTCATGAGGTGGCCAAAGTATTGGAGTCTCAGCTTCACGATCTGTCCTTCCAGTGAGCACTCAGGGCTGATTTCCTTAAGAATGGACTCCTCCATTCTATGGTGCAAGAGTCTCCTCCAGCACCATAATTCAATAGCATCAATTCTTCGGCGATCAGCCTTCTACACCCCTGCATTTGGGGAAAATCCAGAGCAGATTTGGGGGGCACAGGGAGAGAAGAGTGGGACATTCCAGTGTCCTCACAGTTCTACGCATGCAATGATTTAGTTGGTTATAGCCCTCAAAAAACCCTTTTACAGAGTAACCCTAACTACATCTATGCAGAGATAAGTACTACTGAATTCAGAGGGGACTTACTCCTGCGTAAGCAGGGTTAGGATTACAGCCCCAATTATCTATTTTCTTGGTTGCAAGCCTGTGCTCATTACTGTTAGGAACCAGGCTAAGCATTAATCCCCTGCTTTTAACCCAAACTAGCTACAGTAAAGAACTCCTTCCTGTCATCTTTTATCATCAACTTCACACTACTTAGGAGAGTTCTTTTGTTGGCGGTGGTGTAATGTACTGTAGATATCTGCAGTCAAGCTTTTCACACTTTTGCAACTAAAATGAGCGCTCCAGGGGGTGGGGTGTGCTCGTCTTCCTCTGAACCTGTTTACTTTCGGCTTCATATATTAGATGGATGAGATAGGAAATGAATTCCCTGCACGGAAGGAATATCAGTACGAAAGCGCTCCCCTCTCAGGCTGTGTTCCAAAAGTAATGATCAGAGTGGCTGAAAGCTCCTTTCATCAGAAGCCCCAAATCACAGGGCCTGATAGGTTTTCAGTGGTAACTTAATTCCTAATGAAGTGAAGTTTAGCTTGGTGAGTTTTTGACACAGCTGGACACTGGTAGCAATTCTTTGGCTTCCAAAGCTTTAGCTGAAGAAAGGAAGGGGGGCTTAAATGAGTCTCAGCAGTCTGTTCTTCTCAGACAGTGCTGAAATCTCACAGGGTCACATAACAAAGAGGAGGCTTCATTCGCGTTCCCAGGCTAGATCAGAGTGCCACCACACAACCTGCCACACATTATTAGCCTCGTCTTAGAAGATGCCCAGGAGGAGAATCAAACAGCTGGACAAGTCAAGGTTGAGGCATGTTCCCGCAGTTATGAGAGGCAGTTTACACCATAATGGGATATAATTGCCCTTCAAAGATGGCTCACTGCAACCAAAGTTACCCTTTGGGCAAAGGGGGATGGCCAGTCCACCCAAGTTTCAGGCAGAAGCGAGTCCTACGCCTTTCCTGGCCAGTCCAGGACAAAATTTCCCCAATGAAATGGACAGTGTTGTCGAGACGGTTCCTCAAAAGCTTTGTCTTCAGTTGACACAACTGGAGCTCATTGGGTCAGAAGTACTCACTCACTTAGCTTTCATTTTCTCTCTCTCTCCCACCCCCATTTATAACCCTCTTTCTCTCCTTATGCTAGACTATTCTATCCCATGTGCTTGCAAAAATTGGCTGATGACATCATGATACCCTTGCTACCTGCTACCCACACAACATGATACCTGCATAAAATGTATTTGTAAGCATTTGCCAATGCCGTGATCCCATTGTGGTGGCCCTAAAGTCAACTGGATATTTTTAAGTGACAAATATTGATTGAATCGCGTGCTAAATTTCCTTGTGATCTTTTATATTAACAACCTGTGTATAATAATAATAATGCACATATGCAGCATACTCTCCAAAATTCCTCAGATGAAAAGAGGGACATTTCTCCCCTCCAAATAACCCTTCTTGACCCCCCCCATTTTTATCCCCCGCCCCACAGAGCATTTCCTATCTGAAAAAGGGTGAGTAGTATCACCCCTATACCAACGGGACACAGGCCCTCCACCATCTTGAGAAAATACCTAAATCCCAATTTTATTTAATTTTATTCTTTGGTAGATGTGCAAAAAAGGAAAAAACACACCAATAAATTTTTTTTAGAAAGGGGCAAAATTAGATGTGGACACACAAAGCATTTTAAAAAAGAAATAATTCCAGACTACTTGTGCTCTGCTATCCCTTTCTTACTGCCTAGGGTGGTCCTGCCCTCTGACTGCCCCTCAGAGCCAGAACATCATGCAAGGCTGCGTCTTGGTGGCAACAACCTCTCCTCTTCCTCACCTGCTCTCCACCAGCTACTACAAACTGCCCAACGGAGGAGATTATTTTTTTTTAAAAAAAAAAATCCCCTGTGTTGCAAAACAGAACAATCTGAACAACATCAAGCAACACGTAGGCTAATAATATATTGACAATATTTATATAACACTATCAAACTGTTTCAAAATTCATAAACAGAGGACATGTAATATGTGCAGGGACTCACAAACTAATAAGAGTCAAGTAACTAGAGCCGAGATCCAGTGCCGAGGGCCTTCTGGTGCGAGAAGTGAGGTTACAGGAACCAGACAGAGGGCCTTCTTGGTGGTGGCACCCACCCTCCCATCAGATGTCAAGGAAATAAGCAGCTATCCTATTTTTAAAAGACATCTGAAGGCAGCCCTGTTTAGGGAAGTTTTTAATATTTAATGCTGTGTTGTTTTTAACACTCGATTGGGAGTCGCCCAGAGTGGCTGGGGAAACTCAGCCAGATGGGCGGGGTATTAAAAAATTATTGTTATTATTGTTATTATTATTATTACTACTACTACTACTACTACTACTATTCCATAAGCAGAATGATTAGAATGATATGTCACTATAAAAAATCACTGAAATTGAGGCTGAATGCCTTTCCACAGTAAATACCATATCCAAAATGTTGTTGAGAATGAGCTGGAGCACAGTGGAGCTATAGGAACAGCCAGGGGCGGAGTAAGGGGTGCGGTGGGTGCGGACCGCCCCATGCGGACCGCCCGACTGAGGTGGGTGACAAAATGCCAGGCAGCACTCACCATGGGGTCTGCAGTGCACCTGAGCCACACGTCTCTCCTGGGAGAGACACGGTGACTAAGGCGTGTGCAGGCTCCGCGCTGCACAAATGATCCGCCCACTGCCCACCCCCCACCCCCCAGCTGTAGGGCAGCTGAGTAGGAGGAAGCAGGCAGACTCTGGAGGCCCCACGGTGCGCCCCGCCCCTATGGGCAGCTCATCCTGGCACCCGAGCTGCTTCTTCCGCTGCTGAGAAAAGCAACACAGAAGTAAGATGGTAGGTGCTTCCAAACATTACAAAAGGATGTTTGCTCGGAGAGAGAAGCAGAGAGAACAGCTCTTCCAGGATAATGAACTGTTTCAATGCTAATTCTTCATCAGCTGGAAAGATTATAAAATTCAATCTATTGCATTCAAATACAGTACAGAGGTTGAATTGACAGGCCTGCATATAAACAACCAATAATAAATACATACCAAATTAATTGCCCCCAAAGGTACATCAAATAGTCAAGGGAGGAGGTTGGCAGTGGCAGCCATATGCAGGCAACAGGATTCGCCCTCGCAGCTGCTGCTCAGGACAAGCACCAGCACAAGCTCGGAGGGGGAAATAGGGACATTCCTGGATCAAATCAGAAGCTGGGGTGACTTGTGTAATTCTGGGACTGTCCTTGGAAAATAGGGACACTTGGAGGGTATATGTGCAGTAATGCATGCATGTGGAAGGGGCCAGTTTGCATGGGAAGGGGCCAGTTAAGGCAGAAGTCGGAGAATTCTGCACATGCAGGAGGAAGGATGGATATGGCAAGAAGGATGGATATGGCGAGGAAATAAATGACCCATCACATTTTTGTTATACTTTCTCAATTGTAAGCATAATTATAATGTAATGCCTTCATGTTGAATGTGTTATTCATTGCTTTATATTTAATCATTGCAAGCTTCTATTGAGTGCTGCATAGCAGACAGGCAGTCTTAAAAAAAAAAAGGAGCAAAATCAGTGAATGAACCAGGAAATCCAGTATACAGGTCGTATCTGTCCTTTGCTGCTAACTCTTTTTTAAAAATAAATCTTTTATTAGTTTTTCAACATATCATTTTCAACAATAATTAAACGTACTTTTACATCTTATACAGTTTTTTTGACTTCCATCAATCGCATCTGAAAATTTTCCAATCTATTCACTTAATTTACATTTCTTATTTTCACTATTACTTTTAAATCTCATAACTAGTATCTCTCTTCTTTCTCTTCTTTGCAATATTTCATATATTTCTCCCTACAAAACTTCTTGTAGTCCTACTAGTGTAATTTGTTGATTACAGCTGCTCTTCAAATAGTTCATATATTTCTTCCAATCTTCTGTAAATCTCTGGTCCCGCAGGTTTCAAATCCTTCCTGTCATTTTATCCAATTCTGCATAGTCCATTAATTTTGTCTGCCATTCTTCTTTCGTCAGGCTGTGAACTCAGTAAGGTGCTTTAGGCAAGCCATTCTCTCTTGATTTCCAATACTGGTCGGTAACGTGGGGGAAATAACACTGACCTACCTTATAGGGTCGTTATAAGGATTAATATAAGATAATACATGTGACATACTTTTGAATGCATAGCGTTGTTTTGCTTTGTATTATTTTATTTTGAAAAATCTTAATTCATTATGAATTACTATAAGCAACAATCCTGACTTGTCAACAGCCTACACAAAAAAAGTAAAAAAAGGGGGAAAGGTGTAAACTACTGTTAAACCTTTCCCCTGCTTGGACTTGACTACAACTCCCATCATTCCTGATCATTAGCCATCCTGGCTGAGCCTGATGAGAGATGAAAGTCCCAATAAGATTGGGAGGCCACCTGACCATGTAAGGCTTTTCTGGTCCACATGTTTAGTTCAGACATCAGTTGTGGAGAAAATGGAAGAACCAATATTTAGGTGCATTCCTGAACTTCAGGAAAACCAGGGCTTTTTTTTTAGCCGGAACTCGGTGGAACTCCGTTCCGGCACCTCTCGAGTGGGTGCCATTGCCATTAAAAGAGAACAAGGGAGTAAACGATTTATACTTGTTCTAAATAATGTTTATTAAACATTATGTTAGTTTTCTCCAGTGTAATCCAATCTTTTACTCATATTAAACATTATGCCTAGTATAAAAATGTAAAGTATATGTATGCTTTGGAAAAGAGAAGAGATAAAAGAAATGATACATTTGGAGAATGCAAAGATAAAGGTGGAAATAGAGATTCAAAGAAGTTGAATTGTGGCGGAGGGAAGCTGCGGGTGGGGGGGAGAGTATTATATGATAAGTATGTAATATTTGCTTTCAATGTTTTTGGATTGTTTTCAATCTTTTTCTTTGTTGTTGTTTTGTTTTTGTTTTTCTGTACTACTTACTTAAACTAAATAAATATATAAAATTGGGGGGATAAATAAAAGAGAACAAGGGAAAACTGGGTGTATGTGCTTGGGAAAACAGGTTCATAAGCTTTGTTGCAGTTGTTTTAACTGAAAATGAATGGGATTTGCCTTAGCGTGAGACTCTCCTTAAACTAAGCTAACCCTCTTGTTTTCTTCTCTCTTCCCCTCTGTCTTGGCAGGCCTGTGACGGAGGATTAGACAACATCAGTGGAGTCATGCTTCACACAGCCATATCATGCTGGCAGCCATTTCTAGGTCTGGCTGTGTTGCTAATTTTCATGGGCTCCACCATAGGCTGCCCGGCCCGCTGTGAGTGCTCAGCACAGAACAAGTCTGTCAGCTGTCACCGGAGGCGCCTGATTGCCATCCCCGAGGGCATCCCCATTGAGACGAAAATCCTGGATCTTAGCAAGAACAGGCTGAAAAGTGTCAACCCGGAGGAGTTCACAGCTTTCCCTCTGCTGGAGGAGATAGATCTCAGCGACAACATCGTTGCCAACGTCGAGCCTGGAGCCTTTAACAATCTGTTTAACTTGCGCTCCTTGCGGCTGAAAGGGAACCGTCTGAAGCTGGTCCCTTTAGGGGTCTTCACCGGGCTGTCAAACTTAACAAAGCTAGATATCAGTGAGAACAAGATTGTCATTCTGCTGGACTACATGTTCCAGGATCTGCACAACCTCAAGTCCCTCGAGGTTGGGGATAACGATCTGGTTTATATCTCTCACAGGGCCTTCAGCGGGCTGCTCAGTTTGGAGCAGCTAACTCTGGAAAAATGCAACCTAACAGCTGTACCAACAGAAGCCCTTTCTCACCTTCACAACCTCATCAGTCTACACCTGAGACATCTCAATATTAACCTTCTGCCTGCATATGCCTTCAAGAGATTGTTCCACCTGAAAAACCTAGAAATAGACTATTGGCCTATGCTGGACATGATCCCTATCAACAGCCTATATGGCTTGAACCTCACCTCCCTCTCCATCACCAATACTAACCTGTCCACTGTCCCTTATTCTGCCCTGAAGCACCTGGTTTACTTGACCCACCTGAATCTCTCCTACAACCCCATCAGCACCATTGAGTCGGACATGCTTGCCGATGTGGTGCGCCTCCAAGAGCTCCACATAGTTGGGGCCCAGTTGCGTACCATCGAACCCCATGCATTCCAAGGACTCCGGTTCCTTCGGGTGCTTAATGTGTCCCAAAACCTGTTGGAAACCATTGAAGAGAACGCGTTCCACTCCACCAAAGCCCTGGAAATCCTCTGCATAAGCAACAACCCACTGGCTTGCGACTGCCGCTTGCTTTGGATTTTACAAAGGCAGCCCACGCTGCAGTTTGGAGGCCAGCAGCCAATGTGCGCCGGCCCGGACAGCGTCAAAGAGAGGCCCTTCAAAGACTTCCACAGCACCGCCCTTTCTTTCTACTTCACCTGCAAGAAGCCCAGGATACGCGACAAGAAGCTGCAATACCTGGTGATCGAGGAAGGCCAAACGGTGCAGCTACAGTGCAGTGCAGATGGCGATCCTCAGCCCACTGTCGCCTGGCTGACGCCACGACGGAGACTGGTCACCGCCAAATCGAATGGGAGAGCTACGGTGCTGGGAGATGGCACCCTGGAGATCCGGTTTGCCCAAGATCAAGACAGCGGGATCTATGTTTGTGTGGCCAGCAACGCTGCTGGGAACGACACCTTGTCAGCCACCCTAACCGTCAAAGGGTTTGCCTCGGATCGTTTCCTTTATGCCAACAGGACTCCTATGTACATGACAGATTCCAATGACACCAGTTCCAATGGAACCAATATGAATACATTTTCCCTGGACCTTAAGACAATACTGGTGTCGACAGCCATGGGCTGCTTCACATTCCTCGGGGTGGTTTTATTTTGTTTCTTACTACTTTTTGTGTGGAGCCGAGGGAAAGGCAAGCATAAAACCAACATTGACCTCGAGTACGTCCCCCGTAAGAACAATGGTGCGGTTGTGGAAGGGGAGGTCCCGGGACCACGCAGGTTCAATATGAAAATGATTTGATGGTTGTGTGCTGCTAGAATTATTAATTCTTCCCCTGCCCCCCTCTCCTGTGGCATTCTGACCAATCCAACAAGCTTGGTATCTAGGAATTGCCATGCTAGAGGCTCTCGGCCGTCGCGGTGTCAAACGGTACATGGAAACCAGGAAGACTATCTGAGGTTGTACAGCAAAGCCTCTTGTTTTGAGGCTGCGTGTGTGTGTGTTAGGGCTTTTTTGCAGAGTTGGCATACAGTACTAATTGTTTGCATTGCAAATTTTTTGCCATTCTGAGGATCTCAGTAACAAACTGTCGGCTCATGTTCACGGACAAGTGTTCAAAACATTTTCTACCACTACAAAAATAAAAAAATTAAGGGAAAAAAACCCTACAGTGTAGGATTTACATATTTAAAGAGAGAGAGAGAGAGAGACGTTTGTCTACAACATAACTCTGCAGTGAAATTTGTATCTATAGATCTCATTTGCTAAATCCTCGCATCATACATACCTTCTAGTTGATTCGACACCACAAGATTAATGTATTACTGTATTTTTTTAAATATACATATTTAACTGTGTACATTTTAAAGCAATACAAATGAGACGTTTTTGTTCCTTCCACAGTAACTGACCCAAGTGTGATGTCACTTGTTCCATAACTACAGCCAAATTCCCAAATCAGACCTCTGTAGTCACCAATGAAAGATGCTGTGGCTTGTGCCTAACGTTACATCAAAGACCAGAGAGAAACTGCCGAGGCAGGCAGAATTTACTGTGTCCCCCTTGCTCTTCTCTTTATGGAAAGAAAGGCATGTGCCTACTTTTGATATAGAATGGAATATTTTTTTAAAGTATCTGTGAGATCACGTTGGACCCCTTTACTGTAAGAGTCCAAGGTCCAACTTCCTAGTCATGGTTGGCACCAACACTGGCAACACTGGATGACAGTTCTTTCTCCCACTCACCCCTCTTTTTTAATTTCTTATCCATTGTTAAGATGTCAGTGTGCTGGGATAAAGAACCAGGTTAATGCATTCTGCCATATTTCCAGTGAAGTGCCATCAGAGTTTTATTTATGGATGAGAATGCCACTCAACAAAAGCCCTTCCCCACTCAATAGCTTCCACAAGGCCAAATTACTGCCAAACTTCAAGCCACTGTCCATTTTGTATTTAGAAGAAACACTGGGCTGGTCTATACAGTCCTTTGCTGCTTTATTATTATTATTATTCTCAAAGAAATGACCCCTGGCAGCCTGATCGTGTGAAGAACAAAACCCTAGAGGCACCATTTCAGACTCCAGGATGGTGTAAGAGCAAAGAGCTTGCTTGCAAAAGATGTCATACATTAAATATAAGAAAACCCAGTGTATTTTAAGAGCATTTCTTGTGTGTGTTTTTAATACCTCACAATAATTTGTATGCCAGTTACACAACACAAGACGAAAAGTGCACATAATGTGGAAAGGTGGTTGTGTTTTTGGCATACATTTTAATCGATTATATAAGCAGTAAGATGGCTCCAGTGAGATACAGGTGCTTCCGAGAATCATCGGATCTGAAAATGGCTGCCATCTATGAAGAAAAGCCCTGGTGGAAAAGAATAAATTGGGAACTGGTGGTAGGCAAAGTTAAACTTTGCAGGGAGTTCTGTGACCATAATGCTTCGAAAAAGAACTCCCCGCATCTTGAAAACTGCTGTGAAACAGACACACTTGTCACAGCTTCATGGCACTCTCTTCTCCCAATTGCATCCCTGAGGTCAAGCGTGCAAGTAAAACAGCAGGGCAAATATTACTGTGTGAACTGGCTGTCCTAAAGGTAAAAGCAAAAATCCATGAATGTCTATCACTCAGTTCTTCTTTATAATTTCATGATTGCTTTAACTGTTCCTTGTTGCCATTTTTGTACTTTGGTTGTCTTGCCTTTACCCACAATGAGAGTGAATACATTGTGGACAGAAGAGGACTGCAGACTAGGATTAGTTACGTGTGTGATAAAATTGCTAGTGCTGTTGTTGTTTCTCCTCTTGAGATCTTGCAAAAGGGGCTGTGGGAGTTGGACTGCTATTGCAATGTGATATGATGCTGGTATGACCAACTGAGGCGGTGGAGAATCCGATTCTTGTTGACCATCCCAACTTTCTAGTACAGAGGTGGAGGACCTCTAGCCCTTTTGGTGTTGCTGGACTACAGCTTCCATCATCCCTGGCCATTGGCCATGCTGTCTGCAACTTGTGTGAGTTGGAGTCCAACAGGATCAGGAAATTATAGAAAAGATTTATCAATTCCATGAAACACATCTATAGAATAACAATATCCTCCCCCAAAATCTGATCTCTCAATGAATATAAGGAGCCTAAGAAGTCATATTGCCTACAGTTAAGATTTCAAGGCAGTTTTGAGGTATTTAAGGGATCAACCACACACACACACAACACACACACACACATTCTAAATCCATGGGATTTTGAAGGCAATAATATAGGTTGTGTCATTTCATTTACAGCTTTGTATTCAAATCAAG
Organism: Podarcis pityusensis; assembly: GCF_964106645.2. Classification (NCBI taxonomy): domain Eukaryota; kingdom Metazoa; phylum Chordata; class Lepidosauria; order Squamata; family Lacertidae; genus Podarcis; species Podarcis pityusensis. The sequence goes on from NC_138042.1 coordinate 25,993,953, forward strand.
GTAGGGGCATATATATAAATTTTCTCAACATCAGTAGATGGTATGTTCAACCTCATCATTTAGTATCAAACCAGCATATATACCTATATTACACTTTGTACAGTTGTATCTGCAAAATTCTTTTTACATCCCATCCTAGTATATTCATGATGATGCAGCATGTTCTTAAGTTATGGTGTGGTGGTGTTGTTATCCATCTATATCCCCACACCACTGATAACGCAACATTAGACCATTAACATAACAGAGGAAAGGGCCAGGGGTGGGCAACTTTAAGGTTGGAATCAATCATGCTATTGGTCCTTCCCACATAGTCTTAGAGTATGAGAGCACCATGGGAAACAGCCATGAGGGAACAGTAACAATTCTACTTGTATAATGTAAGAACGAGCCATTAGGCCCAATTCACACATAAAAGCAGCTTGACAGCTGCTTATCCGAAACTTCTCCCCACACTTCTCAGGGATCATTTAGATAATAGCACTACAGCTGGTTCTTCCACAGCTGATCACCCAGCAAAGAAGGAGGAGAACAGCCAGGAAGGAAAGAGCTGTCTAATTGGCCCCACCTAGAAGGTGCCTGTATCCAGAAGTTCTTGGAGCAGGGTGGGAAGATTTCATGAAGAAAATTCCACCCGTACCCTTGTTGAGTTAGTGTGAATTGCCCTTAAGAGTGGCTCTAGATGCTACAAAATTGGGAGAGGGTTGACAGGATGCACACACAATTCACACTTCTTATTTCTATGTTTCCTCTCAAAATATCAAACTGGAATTTGAACCTCTGAGCTCCAGAGGCAGCTCATGCATTTCACTGCAAGGGGAGGTACAGGACGAGAATCAGGGAGAATGGAAGCATGATATATTGTGCTTCCTCTACTGCTCCTCCATGACATGGCTTCCAGGATTGGCCACTAGTCTTTTAGGTCCTGACTTTCCAGTGAGCCCCCACAGTGAGGCAAATATCTGATGGAATGGATACATCGTGGCGACAGGTCTCTTTCAAGGTCTTGTTGGATTCTGTGTTTGCTGCTTACATAACAAATATATGTGACATCAGAGAGTAAGTAGAAGACTCCAGAGGTTGCCTTTGTGAGCAATGGTTTTGTTTTTTCCCCTTCCCAGAGACCTTTGATATCCTTCTATGCTTTTAAGACATTGTGGAATTTTAATAATGCTAAATGACTCTGAAATAAACATGCTGACAAATGAGAGATGAATTTCAAGACTAACATGGCAGGGTTTCTGTATTGTACGTTCATATAGATAACTAATATAAGCAAGACAAAAGGAAAAGATAGCTGAATAGCCATCTGGATATATTTCATTTACTTCTCCCTTGTAATTATCATTAGCCACTAATGACCCCGTTCTCTCTCTTTTTAGTGACAATGCCTTTACTGACTACAAACAATAAAGTTATTTTTTTCTTAAATTGAGTAAGGCAAACTTACTCAAATCCAAATGGAATATCTATTTTCTCTACTTTTAAATTGCATTGAAAAGAGGGAGAAAGAAACAATAGGATGAAAGAGAAGCTGTGTCAGTAAAAAAAACAAAACCACATGCATAATTGTTGAACCACACAAGATAATGCCTACAAGAAATGAGAAATATGTTTTTTCTGCTGTGAGGATACTCAGTTTTTGTTGCAGCTTAAAATGAAATGTCATCAATAGGGTGGCAAAAGCTATGGTGCATAGTGATGATTGGAAAACCAACCAGTAGTACACTTCATAGAAAACACCTTATGATACTTATTGCTTTCTTATTCTCCATAGGTAATATTTTATTCCTTGCCTGTTCCAATTTTGTTTCTGTAATCTTCTTGCACATTGTTATTCTCTGTTTGGACTTTGCTCAGGAATCTAATCTTATATTCTATGTTTTTCACTGATACGTCCAGAGTTCCATGTAGTTATACAGCAACACAGGTAAGCCTATCCAAAAATTTCACAAGCATAAGGTACATCCTTGTGGCCTGGTTATGCATTTGGACCTCCTGAAATGCAATGGGTGGTTGTGTCTGCTTTGTGTTGGGTGTGTTTGCTTTCAAGCAGGAGATTATCACGATGAATTGGCTTGCCGGTGCTGGTGTTTGATAGTGTAGTAGTTCAATGAAGGCTTTTAATCTTAGTGGGAAATATCTGATAGGAAATACAGAGAAACAAGAGCATAAGGGAAGAACAATTTCAGGTGGTGCCATCTCAGTTTGGTGTTCTTGGTAGTAATTAAGTACTAAAGCTGCAATCTTTTAAATCAGCTTTCCCCAACTTAGTGTCCTCCATAAATTTTGGGTTGTATCTTCCATGATCCCTAACAATTGGGCCATGCTGGCTGAGACTGATGGGAGTTGTAGTCCAAAACATCCCAAGGGCCTCAGATCAGGGAAGGCTGCCCTATATACATACTTGGGAATCAGCCACATTAAGTTCAACGAAACTTATTTCTGAGTAACCATGCATATATTATATTTCATATAATTTGGGCAGGGAAAGGGAGTAAGATAGGAGAGAAGCAAAAGTCTCTAATCGGCCCATCTTCTGTACGAAATGTGATATTAAACGTGTCTGCATTTTGACAGACTCCCTTGCACTCAGATCTCAGAGGCTTAAAAAGGAAACAGAAGGAATCTTATAATGCTGTTTCGAAGTCTCTCTGTGCTTTCCTTTTAAGTATTCAAGATCAGGGCCTTCAAGGGGGAGTGGAGGAGACTTACTAAAGGTTTTAAAACAACCCTGTGCTCCCGTTTCCAGTTCTGACCACTGCAATTTAAGAAGGATGTTGACAAGCTGGAACTTGGGCAGAGGAGGGCAACCCAGATGATCATGGAAACCAAGCCTTATGAGGAACAATTGAAGGAGTTGTGTGTCTTTAACTTAGGAAAAAGGAGACTGAGAGGAGATATGATAGCCATCTTCAAATATCTGAAGGGCTGTCACATGGATGGAGCAAGCTTGTTTTCTGCTGCTCAGGAGGGTAGGAAATGAACCAATGGTTTCAAGTTACAAGAAAGGAGATTCCAACTAAACATCAGGAAGAACTTTCTGGCAGTAAGAGCTGTTGCGCAGTGGAACAGACTCCCTTGAGAGGTTGTAGACTCTCCTTCATTGCAGGCTTTTAAGCAGAGGTTGGGTGTCATGGGTGGTTAGTTGTGAGTCTTGCATTACAGAGGGTTGAACTAGATGACCCTTTGGATTCCTTCCAAATCTGTGACTCTATGAAACAGGAACACAAGGGCTGTCTTAAAGCCTTTGCAAAAGCCTTTTTGAAGTAGCTCGCATGAGACAGCTGCTTCAAAGGGTGCTTTTGCACAAGTCCTTAATCCACACTAAACTGATGAGCAGGGGTTGAATTCTGCTACCTTGACTGCACAGTCTTGTTCCTTGCTAGGAACAGGAAAGTGATGTCAATGTATGAGTTAACCCTATCCTGTGCATCAGCTCATGCCTCTAGTGATGTCAGTTGATGGACAGGTCAGTGTGGTTTGAGATAAATGGCTTCATGGGCCTAATTGGACCCCTGGGGTCAGAGATTCCCCACCCTGGTCTATAGGACAAGATTGGCTCATGGAACTGTATATATAGTGACTGATAGCACAATCCTATCCTATTGAATTCAGTGGGTCTTGCACCCAGATAAATGGAGTTAGGACTGCAGCTGAAGAGACCAAGATCTGAACCAGGAAACTCTCAGTTACAATCTCACCCCTGACAAAAATGTTTAGGTAGTGTTAGGCAAGTCAACCTCTCTCTATCTCACCATCTGCAGTATGGGAATAATGACACGGTCCTCATCATTAAGGTTTGCTGAGATAATGTATGTAGCTGCTTTGAAAACATAATATATTATTATAAAATAAAAACTATGATGGTGTTTCTCATATAAATTCACCTCTTTGGGATTCCACTCATTTGAACTTACGTTGCCGTCCTAAGCATATATACTAGGAAGTCACTTTTATTAAAAAATCAGTGGGCTGTACTGTTGTATAAATATGATTAGGATAAAGATGTTCAAAAGCTAACTGTGACCTTTATTCTTTGAGCTAGCATGAAATGTCTGGAGCGCAAATAGCTTTTTTCATTTTTAAAAATGCCAGCTTCTCAGAACACGGCAGTTGCAAGGTGCTATTTGTACATTTTGTGATGCAAAGGCAGATGAGTAAAAACTGCTGTAATTCATTCCAACTCTTCTGTGTCCAGTAGCACTGCCACCTTTTGGTTGGTAAAAGTGTTTCTTCCTTGAAAGTTGGATAATTGCATTGGCTGCTGTGTCAGGAACCATAGTGGTCATTTTCCACTGGAAAAACCCTATCCCAAAACACCACTTAGACTGCCCAGCAATTGATTACACATCATCTGATGCTCATTCATAGCTTCAGAAAACCCAACCTTTTCATATGGGAGTCCACAAAAGTACTATGGAGCACACCAAACCCATCCTAGCGGCCCATAGGACTGAGATGATTGTGTGTGGGAAATCCTCATGTCAATGTGTGATTCCATCCTTCAGAGGTGACTGGAGTGTTGTGGGGTCCAGCTGTTGAGAAAGTGACAGCTGCACAATGTGTAGAGCAGAAACTTTCACTGCAAAAATAATAATTTTTACTCCCTAAAGCTGAAAACAGCAGTCTTGGGGATGTTGAGGAGTTATTTTTAGGGCCAGTTGTACTGTTGGCATTTCTGTTTATACATTCCCAGTAAATCTGTCTGGTGAAACATGTTTGTAAACTGGAGTTTATAAATCTGCAACAGTTCCTCCAGCAGTCCTACAATTTAGCTAGAACTGTCTGCCTCCAGTAATAATGGAATAATGGTAGAATAAAAATGGAATAATGATGCTGGAGCTGTGCATTTGACCTTTTTTTCTTGTGCTGGTGTCCAGATTGAAAATCACTGCCCCCGTACACCCCCCCCCCACAAAAAAAAGCTGCACAGGGGAAAAATTGTATGATACGTGTAACTTTCACCCAATTGAGCAAATAGTTTGGGGCGTTTATGAAGTTTTAATTGGGAAATGGTGCAGGTCTCCCAAGACCTTATCTACTGTATATTGAGCTGATTTACAGGTCTGAATTACATTGTTTGTTTGTTTGTTTGTTTGTTTGTTTGTTTGTTTGTTTGTTTAAAAGCAAGAGGTCAGATCTTTCACATCATATCTAGTTGAATATGGATTAGGAGTTCTGACCACCAAATCTCTTTTTGTTTCTTGGGGTTTTGTTTTTTTTTAAGTACAATCCACCTGGACATGCATTAGGTCCACCCTAGTCACACATTCACTGTTGTGAACATGTCCTAAACTTCTCAGTGCTGTGAAACAGGCAACGAGAGAAATTATACAGGTCTGACCGGTTGTGTGGCAGGGTTAAAGACTGAATAAACACTGCTGGGAATAACACTCTTTAACAGTAATAGAATTAATTATATGGCTGGTTACTGAAGAAGATAGAGGGTATTTCAAAGTCACCCTGGCATTTTGGATATCTTCTATCTCTTCATTTTAATATGAATGTATTCTGAAGAGCAGAAAATAGAATTGGCTTTCCTCAGTTTCTTCTTTTCTTCTCTGGCCCTCTGGTTTTACCAAATTTTCATATGTGCCTTTTGCGGGGCTGGAAATATTCTTTGGACCCCAACGCATCTGAAAAATAACTAAACCATGCTGTATTCTGTTGGGATTTAAATCCTTGCAGCTGGCCACAGGCCTTTCTACATTAAAAAGTGACTAACCAAACCTAGGGACGTGAGTGGCGCTGTGGGTTAAACCACAGACTTGCCGTTCAGAAGGTTGGCGGTTCGAATCCCCGCGACAGGGTGAGCTCCCGTTGCTCGGTCCCTGCTCCTGCCAATCTAGCAGTTCAAAAGCACAAAGTGCAAGTAGATAAATAGGTACCGCTCCAGTGGGAAGGTAAACGGCATTTCTGTGAGCTGCTCTGGTTTGCCAGAAGCGACTTAGTCATGCTGGCCACATATCCCAGAAGCTGTATGCCGGCTCCCTCAGCCAATAAAGCGAGATGAGCGCTGCAACTCCAGAGTCGACCACGACTGGACCTAACGGTCAGGGGTCCTTTTACCTTTACCTTTAACCAAACCTAAGTTTAAGCTTATTCTGTTAAATCCTTTGGCTTTCTCCTTTGTCAGTAATTCAGATCTGTTGGTTTCCAAAGAATGCTGAGGGTGCAGGAAATTCTTAGGGAAATGACACCTGTCATTAGTAAATGGAGCAGGGATGGAATCCAATCCTGTGTAGACAGTAGAACCAAGGGAGAATTTTTTTATATGCAGAATGAACATGCTAAGGCAGCTTCCCTACTCCTGATCTAGACCAACCATGGACTCTCTTTCTGCTCCAGTTTATGTACTGCATGCTCTGTCATTCAGGCAAGCTTCCCGTTCTCTTCAATGAAAGTGAGAAGCTGGATGGAAAATATCTTATCTGTACATGGCTGCATTTTAATTTCTCTCCTCACAGGACAGAATGAGAAGCCCTGTGCTGTCTAATCTGCTCTGGATCCTGGGCATTGGATCTTTCTGATTCACCTCCCCTTTCAGGTAGGCTTGTTATAGGGATAAGCGCAATACAAAGATGGAAAGAACTTTGTTCAGTAAAGGCAGCTTTCCCCAACCTGATGCCCTCCAGGTTTTGGACTGCAATTCCCATTAGCTCCAGCCAGTGTGGGCAACGATCAGGAATGGTGGGAGTTGTAGTCTGACAAGATCTGAGGAGGAGGGTGAATTAAGGCATGGTTCAAATGATTCTTAAAAGTCCTACAGTATTTGTCCCCTTCTCATATTCATATATCCATCTAATCTATCTGTCCTCACACAAACACCATGGAGATTGTGAAATTGCATTGCACCCCATGAAAGAATTTCACATTCAGCAGGAGTATTTTGGGATAGCAAATCAGAACCCAATTTGCCCATAAGAAATTTAGCCTCTATAAAAGTATTTTACTTATAAAATGTATGATAGGGTTGAGGGGACTTCCCTATGGAGAGAGAATCCAGCCAGGTTTTGCACATCTCTCCTTGCTTTTGAGACAATCACATGCTGAGAACAATCTGCAAGTTTGAATGTTTCTGGATTCTCCTCCCCTGCCCTCTTCCTTTTTTTTTTTCTTCATTTTACCCAAGCAGGTGCTTTGATAAACTGCCAGCCTATAATAGGATTTGGGTTGTGTTTTCCCCTCTGATAGTCCAAAGAAGATGAAAAGCTACCCTTGGCAGAGTCAATAAAATGTTCCACTTTTTGTTGTCATTATAATTATTCCAAAGAAGACTTTATCCATAAAATGCAGAATAGCCAGGAGACAAAGCAAGTTTTCATCACTGCCCCCACCATTGAAAATTACAGGACTGTGTACTTTGGAACATAACGTATTATCAGACCAGGACACAAGTCTGCTCTGGAAGCCAATAATCAGCAAAGGAAGGTGTTGCAACCGCTTCTGTTAGCAACAACCATAGAGATGGGAAGAACCTCAAAGGTCATCTAATTCAAAGTCCTGCCAGACAGAAGCTAGTTCTTCTTCACACTGCGAACAGGTAAATAACATTTGCTACAACAAAATGTAGGTGAGAGTGTGGCTGTTCTTATGGGTATCTGGTTGGCTCCCATGAGAACAGAATGCTAAATTAAATAGATATTTGATTTGATCCAACTGGGCTCTTATGTTCCGTTTGTTCCACTGTCAAACAGCTCAAACTATCAAGAAGTTCCTTTAAGTTAAATCTCTTGGCTGAATCCATAGTCAGAGACAGAATGCTTCTAAATACCAGTTGCCAGAAACTACAGGAGGAGGAGAGGGACGCAGGTGACGCTGTGGGTTAAACCACAGAGCCTAGGACTTGCTGATCAGAAGGTCGGCAGTTCGAATCCCCATGACGGGGTGAGCTCCCGTGGCTCGGTCCCTGCTCCTGCCAACCTAGCAGTTCAAAAGCACATCAAAGTGCAAGTAGATAAATAGGAACCGCTCTACTTGCGGTAAACGGCGTTTCCGTGCGCTGCTCTTGTTCACCAGAAGCGGCTTAGTCATGCTGGCTACATGACCCGGAAGCTGTACGCCGGCTCCCTCGGCCAATAAAGTGAGATGAGCGCCGCAACCCCAGAGTCGGTCACGACTGGACCTAATGGTCAGGGGTCCCTTTACCTTTATCTTTACAGGAGGAGGAGAGTGCTCTTATGCGCAGGTCCTGTTTGCAAGAGGCATCTGGTTGGTCATTATGGGAACAGGATGCTGGACTAAATGGCCCATTTACTCTGATCCAGCAGGCATTTCTTATATCCTGATGGTTTGGGTCCTATGCTCTCCAAAAACAAATTTGCTCCATCATCTATGTGACAGTTCTTCAAATATTTGAAGATGACTATCATATTAGGCTTCTTCTCCAGGCCTTCTTTTCCAGGCTGCCCTGCTCCTTCAGCCTTTTCTCATAGAACTTTTCTCATGGCCTCTCGCCATCTTTGTCAACCTCCTTTGAACATGTGCCAGCTTGCAAATATCCCTCCTAGACTGCAGTGTCCAGAACAGCAGATCCATTCCACATGACAGCCTTTATAGACCCAGATACGTTGTACTACTGTATGGATCTATAATGCTGCTATTTCAGTGAGATTAGGTTGCATCCCCACATAATATCTGGGATGAAACAAGGGACTGTCACAGGATTTGGCAAGACCATGAAGTCATTAATATCCAAGTAAGAGAGAGAAGGAAGATAGATCTGCTTGCAAGAAGTGCAATGAGTGAATAAGAGCTTGACTTTTGCCTGTTTTATATGTTCAGAAACCACTGAGTTGATCCATTAAAAACCAATGAGATTGTTTTTAGAAACAAGAGCACAGGAATGGCAAAACTCTGTGCTCAGGTTCCTCCATATTGGCCTTCTAACTATGGACCTTAAGAATACACAGACAAGAATCACATTTTAATTGTTTTTCCAAATCATGGGGAATAGAAACATTTTCCTGGCCCAATTATGACAAGACACTCTATGATACAGATAAGGGCCTTCTTGGTGCCTGTTTCCAGATCGTGGCACGCCCCTCCCTTTTCCTTTCACTGGCAGGCAAATACTTGTTTCTTGTGACAGGCCTTTGGCCACTAACTGACTGTTGTGGCAGTGTCTTCTGAGGCTGAACGTTGTACTTTGTGCATGTGTGCGTGCTTTGGAATGGTTTAAAGTGCTGTTTTTAATAGGGTTACTTATTTGTTTCTAAATATTTATAATTATTGTGTGTCTTTTAGTTGTCTGTTTTGATTTATGCTGTGAGCCACCTTGGGTCTTGCAATGGGAGAAAGGCAGGATATAAATAAAAAACATTGCCTTACCCTCCATGAACTTCTCTAATCATTTGAAGCCATCCAAGTTGCTGGCCATCACTTGCCTCATGTTGGAGACAAATCCATAGTTCCACCACTATGTGCTGCGTGAAGAATTCCTTTCTTTTGCCTGCCCTGAATCTTCCAAAATTCAGTTTCATGAGATGCCCATGAGTTCTAGTGTTACGAAACACGAAGCAAAATCTTTCTCTACCCACTTTCGCCATACAATGCATAATTTTAAACAGTTCTATCATGCCACTTCTTACTTGCCTAAACTAAAAAGTCCAAAACGCTGCAACCTTTCTTCATAGCCACCCCATCCCCTTGATAATTTTGGTTGCCCTTTTCTGAACTTTCCCCATCTCTACGATATCCTTTTTGAGATGAAACAACCAGTATTCCAAATGCAGTCATCCCTCATATTTGTATAAGGGCATTGTGATATTGGCCATGTTATTTTCAATTCCTTTCCTAGTGATCCCTAGCAGCTGCCACACACTGGGTTGACATCTTCATCAAGCTATCCACCGAGACCCCAAGGTCTTGCTCCTGGTCATTCACTGCCAGTTCAAACCCCAAGAGTGTATGTGTAAAATTAAGGGTTTTGTGTGGTTTTTAAAAAATTGATTTTCTTTACCATGACATGCATCAGTTCACATTTGTTTACATTGAATTGCATTTCCATTTTACCACCCATTCACTCAGTTCGGAGGGGTCATTTCTGAGCTCTTATCCATCCCTTTTTTGTTTTAAAGACTCTGAACCATTTAGTATCATCTGCAAACATGGCCACCTCACTGCTCACTCTAGATAGTTTATGATGAACAAATTAAAAAGCACAGGTCCCAATACCAGATCCTTGAGGAACTCCAATGCATTTTTCCCTCTGGGTGTAATTGGTCCTATTAAATGAAACTGCTTTGGATTAACTGCTTGGTTTCTCTCCAAGAACATTTGGCAGAGCCAGAAATGGATTCGTTCTGCTCTGCCAATGGTCTAGAATGGATTGTGGAGAAGCCTTGTATAGCTTGGGAACATCCGATAGTCAACCCAGTAGGCTTCATCTTGTACAGTACCAGACCCTGCAAATGTCCCTGTTTTCCAGGGACAGTCCCAGATTTACAGAAACCATCTTGTTTCTGATTTGATCCAGGAATGTCCCACATTTCCTTAGGACGTCCCTATTTTCATTGGAGAAATATTGGAGGGTATGCAGACTCCAGAATATGGAAGGTCCAGTGTCCATTCTTAGAAACTATCAGTGTGGTCTAATTAACAATGAACTGAGTGAGTAATCTGGCTATGACAGGTTGCAGTTACTCCGGTACGATATTCTCATGAGATCATTTGTATGAGCACATTAACATTGGACTTAACAAATGGCAAGGTGTGACGTTACATTTCCAGGTGGTTCTCTTTATGCCGTGGCAGAAGCACATGGGCTACCATGAGTTTCTGTGTGCATGAGTTTGTGAAATATCAGCTACCTCAGTTAACTACAGAGCAGACCCTCCTTCCTTTCCTTGAGATAAGGTGTTCGTCGCTTCGCTCCTATATTCCGGCATAATCCATGATGGAAGTGGGGTGTGGGGTGGGATTTCTGCCCATGTAATTAAGGAAAAAGTGTAACTGAGTAGCAAGATAGTGCCAGCCCTGCTCTGACAACAATGAGGAAATGGAACTGAATCTTCTGCGAAAGTGGATGCAACATTGGGCTGCTTAACACCTTGACTGAGTACCTGGGGGTCTGTATTCGAATTGCAAGAGCCGGATCAGTAATTGATACCTGAGGGATTCATTTAGCTAGTTAGAGCTGTAATCACCAGCTGGAAGGGCTTATTTTACCTCATTGCTTTGAAAGGGGAAGTTATATTTTTCTAAGCTATTTTCCAAGAACTTTGCTATTTGTATTATTCAGAAAGACAAGCAATGGCATGGGCTCTGTCTCCTCTGTCGTCTTTTAAACTTTTATAGGACTTCAGTGCTAGCAGCTCCACAATCTATTGCTGTTGGTACGAGCTATTAGCTGAGTGTACAAAGACTAATAGGTTACATCCATTATATGCAAAGTTTGGCTATCACTAGGAAACAGTGTTTCCTCTTTAAAAAGATAGCTGTGTTTTATAGAAGTCTGTGCAATACATCTACTTTATTGCCCTCCGGAGAATTCTTTCTCTGAGCAGAAAGAGCAAGCAACGGCATGCAAAGAGTTTATAATGACAGAGATAGCCTTTTGATTTACAAGAGCGAGACTTTTATGCGGATTTTAGTGATTGGCTGGCTCGGAAAGAAACATTTGTGTTTTCAAGAATTGCAACAGCGTTTCAGGCAGAGCTGCTTTTCCTGTTATGGCAACATGGTGAAAAGAGAAACCACAATGGACAAATATGCCTATTGCATTGGTTCATTTCTAGGAGGGACATAGTCAGGATGCTTCCTGAACTCTGAAACAAATAATGTGACATCCTTGCAAGTTCAAAAATGATAGGGCTAAGGGCCAAGCTATATGTTACATGAATTGCATGGGTGCAATTAGCATGCATGTTTTTAAATGGAAATAGCAGCTGCAGGGGGACCAGAGAGGATGGAGAGAATTTAACTATTTCTTTCCTGTATGAAAACTGCCTCCTCCCAAGCTGTTAACTGCATCAGCACCAATGGAAACTTTCTCCTGAGTAAAGAGCAGCCTCTGGGAGGGGAAAATTTTCATTGAGACCACAAAGGGTTTAATACGTCCTCCCCATCCCATACTGTCCCAGTGTTGAAACCTCCTCACCTACCCACAACTATTTAATTTTTTTTTAAAAAAAGCAACCAAAAGCATACACTTTAATTGCATTCATGCAATTAATGTTGCATCTAGGTTGAACTTGAAAGTCTACATGAATGTGCTCACCCTGCTTTGAAGCTGTTAACTGGGCCTGCCCACAAAAGGAAAACCAGCCAATCAGTACACAGGGGTACTGAGAACTGTTAACTGTTTCAAACCTCCATATGAGCCCTGCATCTACCTGGTCTCTTGAAAGGCCATACATGCTTGGGTGGGTGTGTTCTGCATATGTGTTGTAGCACATGGAGCCAACAACAGCCTTGGTACATATGCACATTTCCCCTGCCATAGAACTACTGAGGATGCAGAAGCTCATTTGGCGTTAAGGAGAGGCAATGCTATTCATGAAGGAAATTAACTGGTTCGGGGACAAGGGGCAGAATAACAGAGCTCAGCAGAAGATTCCAGGCCTAAAAGTTAGAGGCAATGTTCCATGTGAATGAATGTCACATAGGTTGTGGTTTCAATGATTGTATGTGGTGGAGGAATGCACTATTGTTCAACCTGTAAAGATGAGTCTTGAAAACCTCCAAGCTGAGCCGATCTACTGCAACACTGCATTGTTCTTTTCAAATAAGCTGGATGACTAGTGATTCCTTTAATCTCCCTTCATTAGGTGTAGATGACATTGGGCCATTTAAAAGTTCCCTGACTAGCTTACTTTTCCTATTCCAACAATCATCATGGCATAAAGATGAGTTCTACTATCGAATGGATTCCCACGCCCCGCGTTGCTTTACCTTGGTGATTAAGAATGCAACAAGTATAATGAGTCGAACCAATGATCCATCTAGCTTGGCATTCAAGGAGCCACAGGGACACAATCTTGCAAATGGACTTGGTTGTTCTGGTTTGCATGGATATTATCCATGTTGTTTTCTGTTGCCCTATAATCAGTGCTTTTTTCGGGGGGGCAGCGCAGGGGTACGCATACCCCTAAACATTTTGTGGATCCAACTTTGGCCTCATTGAGGGACAGTATTTCAATATGAGTAGGAAAATGAGAGTACCCCTAAACATTTTTTTAGGGGAAAAAGCACTGCCTATAATCAACAGATAATGTCAGTAGTGGCCTGTGTGGTTAGGTGGATATTGTACTGGATAATGAAGTTGGTCTGAATAACGTACAAAGTTCTATCTCCAATGGACAAATATTGAGTTATTGTGATTAATTAAAGAGCTTTCTTTGTGACAGGGTGACCTCATGAAATTCCAAGTTATCTAACTATCACAAATTCTCTCTCAAGACTCCAGGTAGCATCCTATATTTGAATTGGGTTTTTTAAATAAAAACGTTCTTGCCTTCGCTTATGGGCTATACTAAGTCCTGCCTGTTGTTTTTTTCCCGGCTTGATGCATTTATTTTAAATGGCTTGTTTGTCATTAGTTCAACTGTATCTTAACTTCCTGTCCCACCCTGGGGGAAAAGGGGGGGAAGGAACTTCTTTTTACAGATTACTGCTAACTAAGTTAGAAATACACACACACACACACACATTTCTTAGTCAACAAGGAATCAATTTGAAAACATTAAAGAGACTAAAATAAGCAGATATAGGGATTCTGGGTTGAACCAATACCAATGTTCAGTTTAATGAATTTTTCATAGTACCTTTCAGTTGCTCATTGGCTAATAGCGTAAACTTTGACCAGCTGCTGCTAATGGGGCCTCTTTCTTGAAACTGTAGTTTAATAAATTGCTTTTGATGTCACAATGCAAAAGCTGAAAAACCATTATTTCCCACCTAGTCCTAATACTTTCAAGACAGTTGAATCAATGTTATTTCATGTCATGCTAGGAATCAATAATGATCATAATGTTAAAAAGCAAAATCTATTCCGTTTATGCCGAACGCTTCCTTCCTTTATGCAATGGCCCTGTTGCATCCATATCTTTGGTTGATGCAAACTGGTATTCATCCTACATCTTCATGCAAATTTATACTAGTTTATGTCTAAACTAGAGAGGTTTTCTTCCTATGGACATCAAAGCTATCAGCTGGCAGTTTAGCAACACGGTTTTGCGTATCCAGTTATCGCCTTCCCTGCATTTCTTTGGCTTTATAAAGAACAGAGTGACCCAAACCCATATATCTGAAGTTATTGACTCCCCAACCCAGGTTTGTAAACAGCTGAGAAAGAAAACAGGATGTTCTCCAGGCAGCAAGACGGAGTAGTTAAACTTTTATGATTTGAATGATTGCTGGTTCCTTTTTCTTTTCCCAAACTACTGATGTGCCTAAAATGACTAATACTGATATATGGGCAAAGGCTGTTGCTCAGTAGTAAAGGATATGTTTTGCATGGGGGGAGGAGCCCTGGATCAAATTCCTGACATCTCCAAGAAGGGCTAGGCCAGACTACTTTCCAAGATCCTGGAGATCTTTTGCCAGCCACTGTCAATGAAAGTGAGTTAGATAAATAGTTTGACTCAGTATATAGCAGAAGGGCTAATCAACATTTGTATGTGCAAGTAATGTTGATGGACTTATTTGCAATGTTTGCAAACCTCATTATGTTGGTGGTTCTCCATATTGTCTGGACCTTTTCCTCTGTGTGCTCTCAACCCGCAAAAAAAGAGAAAAAGGAGAGAGAGAGCTGCTGGTGGTATGGTGAAAATTGCAAAACCTACACGAGACATTCTTTCATACAAATAGTTTTGCCATATGAAGCAGCCTTCATGCAATGGCATTTCAAATGACCATCCATGTGGATGTCTATGAACATTGAGCCTAAGGGAGACAGAAGCAAATGGGTGTTTACTTGTTCCCTTCGCGAGATCATGCAACTTCTCCCCTCAAGAAAAAGTGTGCCTGTTCAGAGGTTAGATTGTCTTTAAAAAAGGAAGGAGCATGGGACATGGCAGCAGTCTTTTAATTTGCATGGTTAGTTTAGACAAACAGTACATGAGGTGGCAGAACTACTATTCACCTGAATCTCTTTATAGAGCTGATGGGGATCCCTTTTCCCCTCTTACATCTTTCCAGAAACCAATGTAATGCAGAAAAGTAATGTTAATGCAAAGTCAGGCTTTCCCCCTGATGTGCTCATATTTCATATGCAGGGATTTTTCCCCCCCATGGAAAACCACACAATCTTCCACACAGTCCTGAAACACTTGTAACTTCCTCATTAGCCAATTTGTGTGAACTGAGCTCAATACTTCATGTCTGCTGGGTGAGAGCCTAAGAAAGGTGTTACTACATAATAGAACTCCAGTAACTCCTACAATTGGGTTGTTCAAGGGGTGTGCCAGGTGTGCCCAGCCACATTCTAATGTTAAAAAAAACAAACCCAACCACAAATCAATGTAGGCAGAAGAAAAAGGCTGGAATGGATCTGTCGCTTCTGCCTGCCACCTCCAGAGACAGACATAGGCAGAAGCTGCAAATCCCTTCCAGCTTTTTTCCTCTGCCTGCATCTGTATCTTCCCCATGGCTGAGTGTGTCCTACATCCACTTGCCATCTTTTGTGGACAGAGATCTGTGAGGGTGAAAGGCTGCTTTTGTGGCATGAATTCAAGGAAGGAAGGAAGGAAGGAAGGAAGGAAGGAAGGAAGGAAGGGGAATACCCATCCCACCCTCAACCCTTTAGGTTGCCTCAGGTTAGCTTAGCGTGGGTCTTGCCTTCTTGGCCATTTTTGTGGTTGTTTTGTTAGCTTTTTACTTCTAGCTTGTCCTTATTTGTTTGCCTTGTCATTCACTTCCTCCTTCACTGAAACAAATAAATTATTCCCTGGGTGCACAACCTATTGAAATGCCTCTGACTCCCACAAGCCAGAAACCCCTTAGCTCAGTGGATTGGTTTGCTTCTCATGTAGCTCCTCTGTCATGGAGGTCTCTCATCAAGACCTAACCTTTAAGTGATGAGGGGCCAGAATATCTGAGGATCTCTATGTTCTATGTTATAACTGGGCAAGTGTATCTTGAGGGCCAAGATGGGAGACAAAGTCAATTCCATTGAAAAATTAAGGTGAATCTACCTAATTTGCATTTTCCAGAACAATATGAAAACCAAAGCAAATACATCCTTCAAAATTCACACTTCTCCAATATTGCATTGCAACTCTCCAACCAAGTAGTCTGTATAAGAATGCCTATACTGGTGTAAAGTGTGCATTTAAAAAATGCATGTGAATATTAGGGGAAATGACATACAAATGTGGTTGTTAGGGGGAAAATCCACATTAAAATGCTGGTGAATTTTCCTGAAGAGTTTTTTAAAAACATATAATAATAATAAATCAGACTGATGTAGAAATACGGGGAATTGAACTTAACAATGGAGAGAAACTAAAATGGACAGGGTTCCTCTACCCCAACTGAGACTGTCTGTGTTAGGGTGTCAGGAAATTTCCAAAGTGTGCTTTCAGTTTAGTTGTGTATGTGTGGGTGCACAGGAGAGAGAATTACTCTATAGGTACTAAGAGTCTATAGGTACTAAAATGGATATGCAGTACTGCCTAATCTCAATGATATTATGAAGACCATGGCAAATTAAAGGTACAAGATATTTGAATATTCCGCTTAAAGACTGAATTAACCCCAAATGTCATGTGTATGAAACATATTTTTCCCATTATTATCTACGGGGGGAAATGTTTGAACAAATACTAACCAAGGGACGTAATAGATACTAGCAAGTTGAAAAGGAAGAGTGATACTAAAAGCGCCTTTTTTACTCTGTGAAGAAAAAGTGAGCATGGAGATTTACTGACATACTTTATTATGAGAAATTTATTCCTTTCTGCCTGCCACCCTCATTACTACCTGTTGTTTCAATGTAAAATATACTTTCCTGATTTCCTACAAACAAGAATTCTAACCACTGCCCTTGCTTTCACCAGAATTAATTTTTTTTCCAATCCAGGTTTTGCTAAGAAAAGAACCAAAAATAATAGAAGTCTCTTCCTCATTGTCCCTTCAGCTATTGAACATTGCTTTTCACTGAACACTGTTTTAATTGTACCATTGTTCTGCTAAAGCCCTATTGTCTGTGTCCTTCAAAACTGTTGGTTATTTAAATGACAAAAAAAAAGCTGAAAAGCACATTGTTGTAATTGATTTGTATGTTTGAATTGTCTTACCAGAAAACAAGGTTATGAATTTCATCTGTTGAGACGCAAAAAGAAAAATACTTTCCTACAAAAATAAAGGTTAATAAAGACGAAATAATTATTCTTCTCTGTGTGTGTGTGTTTTTTTTAATGTGCCAATGCTTCATTGAAGTGCCATATTGGAACACATAGGTTTATGAGAATGGGTTGAGAAAGCTGATCTATTTAGATTTTAAGGTTTATCTACCCTATCCACAGCCATGTCCCCAGCTATGCTTGCGCCCCCTGTTGGATTGCCACTGTGCGTGCACTTGGTTCTTAGTCACATCCCTAAGGGCAAGACTTAGGGGGAGAAGTTCCGGGCCCCACTTGGCAGAGTGAGCATGGCTTACCACATTTTGAAGAAAGGTTCTCCCATGGGCCATCATGTTACACACCTCAGATAATGCAGGAACATCCAGGGCAGCCTCTTCCACTGATCTTAGTACACAGGCTGATTGAAAGAGAAGGTGTTATCTCAGATATTTGGGACCTGGACCATTAAGGAACACAACCTATGGGGCTTATGCTAACATCATAGCACTAAGGAGATTGTTCCATCACAGACCGAGATTGCCCAATGGACTGATCTCTTTTCATTCCCCAGTGTGTTGCTCTGGGGCTTGTTCTGGAGTTGGATCAAGGCCTCTCCTTCCTACTTTCAGCCTCACCTTAATCCCAAGGGGGTCACTGTCAGACTTTATTTTCGTTCAATAAAAAATGCATACCACTTAAATGTAAGCACAACCTTTAAGTGGGTTACAAAGAATATAAAATGCAGTCGTACCTTGGAAGTCGAATGGAATCCATTCTGGAAGTCCGTTTGACTTCCAAAATATTTGAAAAGCAAAGCGCAGCTTCTGATTGGCTGCAGGAAGCTCCTGCAGTCAATCGGAAGCTGTGGAAGCCCCGTCAGATGTTTGCCTTCCAAAAACAGTTCGCAAACTAGAACAGTCACTTCCGGGTTTGCAGCATTTGGGAGCCAAAATGTTCAAAAACTAAGCTGTTCGAAAACCAAGGTACGACTGCACTGTACACATTAAAATGGTTTGTGTTAAAAATGCTTAATGTAAAAAAAAAAAAAAACACAGCCAAGTTTACAAAAAATAAAAATGAGTAAAAATCAACAGTTGAAAGGTATACATTCTTTTTCTGCTTTGTCTTCCTGTAAACTCTCCTCGTATCCCTTGGTGAAGTCCAAATGTGGATGGTGTGTTTGTTGAATTACCCTTGTGTTTTCTGTATTTCCTTATTTTGTTCAATATAAGCACATTCAGATGCAGTGCCCGAGAGTAAAGCACTGGTTCTGTGGCGCTAACAAACAAGCAAAATGTTAACTATGTTTGCCTTAGCGTTAAAGCAAAGCAATTGTGGAGTTTGTTTCTGCAAATTCATCTCACCCTTCGCTGATCCAGAAACAGATCAGCAGAGCGTCAGCGACCGATTCCAAAGCCGAGAGCCTAATACATTATTTAGATTTCCAATTAAACATCTGCATGGTAAATAGTGACAAGGCTGGCCTCCCCCACTGTGTTTTTTTTGTTATCTTTACAATAAGGCATGCATTATTCATGTGATCTTTTCGTTTAACTACCCCACTCGACGGAATCTGAACTGCTGCAGCCTGCTTCACGAAGGGGATCTTTGCAACTTTTGGGGATTTGTTGTTGCTGTCTTCGAGTTATGTCCAAGAGCCTAACCCTGAAAGAGTTGCCAGGGACAGTTAAACAAAGCAGAATGGTAGCTGTGCATGCTCAATGTATGACGGAGTACATGCGTGTGCATCAGCAGGCTTGTGTTTTGGCATGTTTTCATGTGAACGTTCAATCCCACAGGCATGAAAGTCATCTTCTCCTGCCACTACCTCCCTGCCAAGCAATGGAGGAGTCATCCATGCACAAGTAAATTATAACCTTGGGTACTATGCACCTCAAGAGCCAAGGAGATTTGCTCCTCAGCCTCAGGCCGTCAAATACTTTGGACCAGCCATTCCAGGGAGGCCTGTAATTCAGCTAAGGAGAGGCTTTTGGTTTTGGCTGTGGAAAGGACTGGCCCAGGAAGGGAGATGGGCAGCATCTAGTGCGGGAATGTTCAGGGTGGCAGGAGAGGATACATTGTTTATTAATATACTTCCTAACTTTCATTAGCAAGTTCCTTTACTTAGCAGAGTGCATTCCCCTTTACACAGCAGAAAACAGGTTGCAAACTCATGTGAGTTTCTTAAGACAATATGCAATTCAATCTGGCTTGTCCAGATTGAAATGTGTTCTCACATTTTCCTAATAGGACCCCTTGAATCCCTCCTAAAAGAATAAAGACACCATAGTCTTATTCATAAGCACTAGAAAGAAAGTTTACTCATGATCAGGCAGAACACAGCTTAAAGTTACAAAAGTACAGTATAAAAACAGGTTTACCCCATAAGGGAGATGACCTGGGGGACTGCATGGCTGGCAGCCAGCAGTTCATTCCAGGAAGTTCGCAGGACAAAAGGAAGATGGAAAAGAGAGAGAGTGGCAGCACGCCTTGGCCTTTTACCAGGTCTGGAAAGGTCACGCCCACCCACTAGTCACATGCAAGGAAGGATGCTCCAGGCCAGGAGGAACAGGAAGTTTCGACTGGCTGGACCAATCATCCCCTTGCTTGTCCACTCTAGGAAAACAAGGAATGTTGTATTTGACTGCTCCCAGTGGATTACATCCCACATCTAGTTCATAGTAAATTGGACTTTCCAAGTTTTCTTATCAGTGCTGGGAAAATCCACTGAAGGCGGCTCGAGAAGTTCTGTTTACTTTCTAAGCAAGCCAGAAAAGGGCTATCAGGCATCTGACTGCCCTTGGGTAGGTCCTGGACAATGGCCAAAAAAAAAAAAAAAAAAGATATAGCATTATTGACAGTAATTAATATAGTATTAAATTATGTTGCATTTTGCTTTTCAGGATGTGGTTTCAAGTGCGGTTTCAAGATGGTAGATGGGAAAAATTGCTCAGAGGCTTAGACAGAACAACAGGACAGGCAGAATCCCAACAATGGCAATGTGCACCCACAGCCTGACTTGGTACATCACATTCTCAATCAGGTAGCAGAACAGACAGCAACAGGTTAACTCCTCTTCAGGAAGAAGGCAGGGTCGATTGGGGTGGGAGGTTTTCTTCCAGGACAGGAGGAAGCTTTCAGATTCAGTTTTTAGTACCACCTTCTAGAGAAGAACAGGACAGCTCTGTTGCTCCTGATCTACTGCTTAAAGGTAAAGGTAAAGGGACCCCTGACCGTTAGGTCCAGTTGCGGACGACTCTGGGGTTGTGGCACTCATTTCGCTTTACTGGCCGAGGGAGCCAGCGTACAGCTTCCGGGTCATGTGACCAGCATGACTAAGCCGCTTCTGGCAAACCAGAGCAGCACACAGAAACACAGTTTACCTTCCCGCCAGAGCAGTACCTATTTATTGACGTGCTTTTGAACTGCTAGGTTGGCAGGAGCAGGGACCAAGCAACGGGAGCTCACCCCGTCGCGGGGATTCAAACCACTGACCTTCTGATCGGCAAGACCTAGGCTCAGTGGTTTAACCCACAGCGCCACCCACGTCCCCTTATCTACTGCTTAGGAATAGCTTATAGGCCTTAGGTCTATTTAGAGGACTTGGCATTTCAGCGACGCCTAACAATCAATGTTCCTCCAATCTGCAGAGTCTTTTGCTAAGAAGGGTAGTGAGGAGATCTCCTCCCAGCAAGATGGCTCTGTGCTCAGCAAAGGAACCAACAGGCTACATCCTGTAATAACATCCCTCAGCAAGGGGACACAGAGAGCCTGCATTCCAGCAAATCCATCCACAGATTCCACAGGAGAGACCTTGTCCACTGCCAGTCGGCAACAATGGTAAGTGAGCATCCATCTTTGCCCCCTTGTTAATTTCTCCAAATTCCCTCACTGAATCAGCAGCTTGGTGGCCACAGCAGTGAGGACTTCGTTCATAAAGAGATAATAGAATTATTGAGTTGAAAAGGACCCACAATGCCCTTGTCATAAGAATCTTTTGTTTTTAGTCAAAAGTTTGTTCTTGTTGAGGAAAGCTTCTGTTGCAGAAGCTGAAGGTCCTCTGAAGGTGCAGAATGGGCTCCCTGGGTGATATCTGGCAAGGCAACACATGCTGGGGAGAAATTGCTCCCCGCTTTTGGCTCACAGCGGAGTCAACTCTTCTGAGTAGAGAAGTAACCAGCCCTGACCTACAGAGGAGTTTTGCTCCCAGTTTTTCTGATATGAGGACAAGACAAGAAGCAGCATCCTCTGGGCTGGCAACAAGGCCAGCTCTCCAGCACAGAGAAGAATCCAGTCTGGCTGCCAATTGAGGCATTACTCCTGGGCTAGTCCTGAAAAAAGGGCAATATTAAGCATGGGAGTCCCATTTTCATAGTTGTCACCATACCAACTTTTTTGACCTAGTTCTGCAGGACATAAATGCCTAGCTCAGCAGAGCAGCTATTTAGGGGCAGCACTAATTCACTTACAATACTAAAGTCCAAAATGGGAAGCAGAAACAAACAGGAAACTCTTTCCCCTCGAAAAAAAAGTCCCTGCTTCCTTTTTCTGCCCCCAGTTGACTGGTATCAAGACACTTCACCCAGAGTTTTTTCAGCTGAGTAACACTGATAAGAGAATTTGGAAAAATGGATTTGTCAGTCCATGTCCTTAACCCCTGGCCTACCTGGTGGCAAGTCAGTGTATCAAGTCCAAAATTCAAAGTCCAGGGGTCACTCCACACAAGGAAAGTCTAAAGGTCAGGAAAGGCAGTGCAGGCTAAATCCAGATAAGCCAAGTCCAGCAGTGAGGATACAGTCCAGAGTCAAACCTGAAGCACAGTCCAATAGGGGTCCAGGAGCATCCAAGCCAAGGCCCGTTAACATGGACAGTTGAGCAGACACAGCAACTCAATTCAGCTTCCCTTTTGTACAGATTGCAGCAACTGGGCTTGATGAGACATGCGACCCTCACCTGTCCTGAGCTTCCTCCAGCGGAGGAATCACACACCTCCTCCCAAAGCTAGTGAGCCCCATCTGGGAGCTGGGCTGTGGGCCCTTGCCTGTCTCAGCCTCTTAGATCACCACTCCTACTTCACCCTATGCCTCAGAGCCCACCATGTTTGTGGAGACAGGTTCTGTTGATGGGTCCTGCTGCTCTGGTTCCTGTGCACCGACCCCCATGCCCTCGCCATCTTCCATCGCCCTGTGAGTACTTCCTACGGACCTCTCTGTCCGTATCCCCAGCTTGCCCCAGTGTGTCCCAGTCCTGGCTACACCCCTCACCATGATCCTCTTCCTCCTTGTCATCCTGCCAGTTCATGACAGTCCAGCAGCATATGCTTAGGATCCTGATATCAAGTAAAGGGTTTCCTCCCCCCCCCCCTTCAAACTTCAGGCATCAAGGCCACTCCAACAAGTTCACTTGCCTCAGAAAGTAGAAAGCTTCTCTGCAACCGACCAAACCCTCTCTAGTTAGCAAGCAAGAGGTCTTGGCCTTTGCCTGCTTCTAGCCTTTTGCAGTGGTTTTTCAAGTGTTACATAAGCAGCTTATTTCTTTTGAAAGGGGAAGGGCAGCCATCACAGGTTGGGGCGCAGCTGGAGTTTTTGACTGTGCTCTGACCCCAGAGTCTGAAGAGTTCCCGAGGAGAGATGGCTTTCCTCTCTGACACAGCTGACAGAGCTTCTTGCTCTTGGCTTTTCATCACAGTGGAAAAGCAGCTGGCGCTGCAGCAAAACAGGCTGGTGGGTGCTGCTGTTGAGCTGCAGCTCTTGCCTCCTGAAGCTTCCTGCGCGGCAGACCTGGAAGCAAGGCCAGACAGCTGCTCAGCTACTGTGACCCCTTTTCTGGCAATATTGACATGGAATTCTGCAGCAGCAGCAGCAGCAGCAGCAGCCATAAAATGGCATCCAGTAGTAACTGGAGCACACAGGCAAGAAGAGAGGAGTGCAAGTACAGTGGTACCTCAGGTTAAGTACTTAATTCGTTATGGAGGTCCGTTCTTAACCTGAAACTGTTCTTAACCTGAAGCACCACTTTAGCTAATGGGGCCTCCTGCTGCCGCCGCGCCGCCAAAGCACGATTTCTGTTCTCATCCTGAAGCAAAGTTCTTAACCTGAGGTAATATTTCTGGGTTAGCGGAATCTATAACCTGAAGCATATGTAACCTGAAGTGTATGTAACCTGAGGTACCACTGTACTGTACATATTAAACCATAGCTGTCAACATTTCCCTTTTTTAAGGGAAATTCCCTTATTCTGAATAGGATTCCTCACAAGAAAAGGGAAAAGTTGACAGCTATGTATTAAACCCAAAGGTTCCTTAGAGCCCTTCCCATGTCTCCCACCTTTTTTACCTCAGGAATTATACTACAGAGTGATTGCTCTGGTCCAGGGGTCAGCAAAATTTTTGTGGCATGGGTCAGTTCACAGTCCCGCAGATGCCACAGTGGGCCAGAGCGTATGTACTCATGTGCAAATGCTATTTCCGGTGCTCCTTCCAGTGTGCAGGAGGCATGTGCAGCTTCCCATTGGCTGCAGGAACTTCCTGCAGCCAATGGGAAGCTGGCCAGCATTGCAGAAGGTGGTCCCCAGTTTAGTGCGGCGCACGGGAGCCCACCGAGTGGGCTGTGGGGTCCATGGGCCGCTTGTGGCCCATGGGCCTCAGGTTGCCGACCCCTGCTCTGGTCTGCCTTTTCCCCTCAGTGCCAGAGCTAGCATGCTCTCGGTCTTTTCTCTCCTGAAATGCGAGCCAAACTTTTCTCCCATTCCTTTCTGGCCATGAGACGTATGTTGGGGACATAGCCCCATAAGGGCTTCCTTCCCAGCTGCCAGAAAGATACAAATTCGGTTCAGATTGCACACTGGCTATGAGATGCAACCACCATACACAAGAGTTGCAGTCTAGCTTAGGGGTAAGGCTCTGTGGCATAGACAGCTCTGCCCTCTCAGTGCCTTGCTGCCACTCCCCACCTTCAAAACATCTGCTGCCTGAGGTGGCCACCTCCCTCTGTGGCTGGCCCTGAGAGTAAATCTCAAGAGATCAGGAACAGTCAACCATGAGTCTTTTTCATAAATTTCCAGGAGCCACACTTGACCAGGTTGTGAACTATCCATGATAGTTAAGCCACAGAGTTCAACCTTTCCTAGGATATTCCCTTGTTTATTGTTTTTAACAAGTGCTTAACTCTCTTGATGGGACGCGGTTGGCACTGTGGGTTAAACCACAGAGCCTAGGACTTGCCGATCGGAAGGTCAGCGGTTTGAATCCCCGCAACGAGGTGAGCTCCCGTTGCTCAGTCCCTGCTCCTGCCAACCTAGCAGTTCGAAAGCACGTCAAAGTGCAAGTAGATAAATAGGTACTGCTCCGGCGTGAAGGTAAACGGCATTTCCGTGGGCTGCTCTGGTTCGCCAGAAGCGGCTTAGTCATGCTGGCCACATGACCCGGAAGCTGTACCCGGCTCCCTCAGCCAATAAAGCGAGATGAGCACCGCAACCCCAGAGTTGGTCACGACTGGACCTAATGGTCAGGGGTCCCTTTACCTTTAACTCTCTTGAACAAATCTCATGTACCATGGCAAACGCTGGTCAAGGACAGATACAGGTCAGCAGCAAAAAGTGGGTTGGGAGGGGTGGGACTTGGTTTTTGTTGCCCTTGTTATCCATTTAAGTTTCCCTTTGTGATTCACTGTGACATGCATTTATAATGGGAAGGTTCTATGGTAACGAATAATGTGTTCTCAGAGATGTATAATGCATGCTTTTTAATTAGTTTGCCTGCTCTAATTGATTAACATTTTTTCCCTGTGCGGTACTATTACAAAGAATCAGCAATGTTACTCTTTGCAGCGGGTAATCCCTGCAGGGAGCTGTCCTATTCCTCTGCCTGCTCTCCACTGCACAATCCTACATAGTTTAACATTCCTGTTTAAAGTCTGTTGGGAGCAGCATGATGTGCTCTAGATACCAGAAGCAATAATGAACATATTAAAAGGTCAGCCAATGCAGAAAACGCCTTGTGTGAAAATGGAAACCCTGCTCGCCTACAAATGGAGGGAGGTTTATTGTGATGAATACCCTATTGTAACTAGAAAGAAGTAGGTGTGATTTAAACAATCATCTCTATGCCCCCTGCTTGCCCTGCCTGCCTTGCTATGGTGTTCCCTGTCTAAACTGTTCTTTGTAAAGTCCCTTGTGCTCCTTGTATCTTCAAAGAGTTGATGCTAGAGAGACAATGGCTCTGACAAGGGCCAGCCCAAGTTGTTTTGACACCCAAGACAGAAAATCCAAATCTTCTGTGACCTCTGGCATTGCCCAGAGTAACTCTACTTCCGGTGCATGGAACATTTGGCTCTCCAGATGTTGCTGAACTGCAACACTCATCAGCCCCTCCCAAAAGCATAGCTAATGACCAGGTGGCCATTGGAGTTCAGCCACATCTGGGCGACCATTGATAGAGATCCTGAATGGTCAAGTGTCTGCTCACATGGAGGAGATCTATGCCCATATAGAGTTTCTTTTTGCCTGCAGCAAATGTGTGGCGGGGTCATAGTTGTTTGGCACATTAGTGGTAGGAATATGGCTACACTGCATGGGCCATTCTTTAATGTTAGCTCCTCAACAGCCTTTTGCACACATTACTTTTTTGTTGGGCTTATTTAAGTGGAGATTGGAATGGATCCATACTTTTAACACCACCCCCAGCGTTGGGTCTTCTTCTTTTTTAGCAACCCTGCATTGAGCATTGTTGTCTAAATAGGAAGGCCAGCAGGCAAGCACCTCCACACATACAATTGGGCTCCTTGCAATCAGGACACCTACACAACCAGGTCCCAAACACATGAGGAGGCATTTGTAATGTTGCCCTTCCTATAAAGACAGTCATCCCCAACCATTGGGGGTGGGAGCTAAAAGTGCTGTCCCACTCCAGTTTCTATATAAATATGGCCTAGGGCTGTTGTGGATTCCACCTTAACACATTTCTTTCAAAGGCTTGTGGTAGACAAGGGGTATGACCTGGTATAGCCAATATAGAGAGTGGGTTCAGAGTAATAATAATAATAATAATAATAATAATAATAATTTATTTATATCCCACCCTCCCCAGCCGAAGCCGGGCTCAGGGCAGTTAACAACAATAAAATAATACAACATTCTAAAATCATTTCATTATAAAAGTAATTCAAATCAAATTGATGGCAACCATTGGGCTAGAGTTCTGTGAAGATTGCCAAAGGAGTGAGTCAGGCTGTGCCCTGGCCAAAGGCTTGGTGGAACAGCTCTGTCTTGCAGGCCCTGTGGAAAGATGTCAAATCCCGCAGGGCCCTAGTCTCTTGTGGCACAGCGTTCCACAAGATCGGAGCCACAGCCGAAAAAGCCCTGGCTCTGGTTGAGGCCAGCCTAACCTCTCTGTGGCCTGGGATCTCCAAGATGTTTTTGTTTGAAGATCGTAGGTTCCTCTGTGGGACATACCAGGAGAGGCAGTCCCGTAGGTACAAGGATCCTAGGCCATATAGGGCTTTAAAGGTTAAAACCAGCACCTTAAACCTGATCCTGTACTCCACCGGGAGCCAGTGCAGCTGGTATAGCACCAGGTGAATGTGATCTTGCAGCAAGGACCCCGTAAGGAGTCTCGCTGTGGCATTCTGCTCCCGCTGGAGTTTCTGGGTCAGTCTCAAGGGCAGCCCCACGTAGAGCGAGTTACAATAATCCAGAGTACTAAATTGTTGGTGCTAACCTGCTTAGGATCTGCCTGGATGAGGAAGCCTATATATCCAGCAGCTGCTTTTGTTTCACATCTTTGCAAAGGGTTATCCAGCTTGTTAGATAACCCTTTGCAAGGATGTGAAACAAAGGCAGCTATTTGACATGTGTTCCTTAGCAACACCTAACTGTGGTGTTGCAAGTAGTAGCTTTAGTGCCTTAACAACTCAGGCACATCTGTTAAATGCTACCGTGCATTGTTTCATCTTTGTCTGCAAAAGACACTCTGTTGTATTAATTCTGCACTCTAACCCATAGAATTGCCTCATTTGGAGAGAGAGAAACACAACCCACCCCTTTTCACTTTGGAGCAATCGTAGCCAAAGCCCTCAAAGATGTATTATTACTACTATTATTCCCACAAAACCTCGGCATACTGTACTGGAGAACTTATGCATTCATCAGTCAGAACAAGTACTTGTGTGCTGACTGGAAACATAATAAACAAGAGGACATTTTACAGTCAGCGGTCTCATAAAGTCTCCTTAAGTGAGGCCTTGTGGATTTCCTGATCCTTGTTCTTGATCCTCATCGTGCACTTGTAGCACAACATGAATGGCTTTCCCACCTCCTCCCTCACAAAAAGTTGATGGCAAATATGCAATAACAATTTTATTAAATTTACTAATGCTCCCCATGGCTGCCTCTGACAAATGCAGAAGCCGATGTGTGGGAGTTGTTCATGCCGTGTGCTCATTATTTAATAAGGAGGCCGTGCCGTACACAGGCTCTGAATTTTAATGAATCTTCTAAATATATGGAGTGCACAGTTTGAAATACAGCAACGTACAGACACAACATGGACGATAAAAATGCAAATTGCTGCGGAGAAGGATCAAGCCAACGGAGGGAATAGATGGAATCTGAGAGGAGCGATTCGGAAGCTAGGCACACACTGTAAATGGGAACTTGACAAGGGAAACGTAGTTTGGTAGTCAGAGGGATTTGGAGTAAAACAGTGGCAGAAAAACTGACAAGGTCATCATTGATATTATAGGATGAACACAACTTACTCCTGTCTCAGAGCCCAAAATGAAAACAGGCTTATTTCTGGCCTATTCAGGATTATTTCTGCAGGGCTTAAGTGAAATTCAGGTACAGGCATGTCTCACTGAAGTAGTCAAGCTGTGCGTCTGTGGACTATGTCACTTCAGACTTCTGGGAAGGGATCATATGACTGTATTCTCACCCATGAAGAAATATTCCTACCCAGGAAAGTAGCATGTTGAGGAGAAGGCTGGGTCTCAATCCCGTATCATGCCTTGCTTCTCATCATTGCAAAGTGTCAGGCTTTGGGGGCTCGGCTTCCTCCCCCCTTGGCCGTAGATAAGCAGTACAAAGAGAGAGCAATCTCTTACCAGTAACAGAAATGTTTAATGAATGCAGCAAAAGAACAGCGACCATTCTCAGAGTGCAGGTGCTCCCAATTAAGATTCCGCCCACTTCCCTCTAGTCACTTCTGTCCTCTCGTCTCCTAGCCACCTGATCTCTCAACCATTGAGCCTTTTGCTAAGCCACCTTAACTAATCACCTAGCCTTGGGACTGAGAGGCTGCACATCTTTCAGTGAGAGAAATTCTCCTAGCTCCCTCTCTTCCTGTTCTTCTTCTTGCTGTTCACCTCCCAGTTCTGCCCAACTATTGTCTTCCGAACTGTGCCCCTCAGCAAACCATTGTTCCAAATCAACACTACTCCACTGCTCCTGTGGAGTTTCAGGATCCTGGCCATGAGCAGGGGGAAGGGTAGGCTCCCACCATTCCTCATCAGAGTTGTACTCCTCAGCCTGGTCTCTGACACAAAGATTATCTGGCTTGTTAGGCGACCCTTTACAGTGACACAAAACAAACAGCCATTTGGTGTGTTTCTTTGCATTGAAAGCAATTGCTTTAGTGCCTTAACAACTTGGGTACATCTGTTTCACTCAGGTTATGAACCTTTCTTTGGAATTTGGACGATGCCACTTCAGTCTAATGGCAAGGGCTGACATGGATGAATGCTAATTTATGAAGCAACATTCCTTCACAGCTAATAAGGAGAGGATGACAAATATTCCTGATTAGGTATCTTCAACAGTGGTATAGAAGGAGAAGTTTTTGTAGGCAGAGTTTTTCTTATTCCCACATGACATGTAACCCCTACCTGCATATGAAGGTTGTCCATGTGCTGCCATGATTTGTGTAATTGTGGTGGCCTTTCCTTCAGCTGCCATGACCATGCAGGTTACAATATCCACATCTACACATCTCATGAGGTCACCACCATGGCTGCAGGTTCAGTGGTGGCCCCATGTGCTTCTAAGATCTTGTGCAGTGAATGCTAAGTAGCATGAATAATATAAAAGGATATTAAAAGAATATAAAAGGATGTCACACAGAGCAGGGAGAAAGGTTGTTTTCTGCTGCTCCAGAGAAGCGGACACGGAGCAATGGATCCAAACTACAAGAAAGAAGATTCCACCTAAACATTAGGAAGAACTTCCTGACAGTAAGAGCTGTTTGACAGTGGAATTTGCTGCCAAGGAGTGTGGTGGAGTCTCCTTCTTTGGAGGTCTTTAAGCAGAGGCTTGACAACCATATGTCAGGAGTGCTCTGATGGTGTTTCCTGCTTGGCAGGGGGTTGGACTCGATGGCCCTTGTGGTCTCTTCCAACTCTATGATTCTATGATTCTATGAATTGAGACACTACTATTCAGGCTAACTCCTCCTATGCTTACATATGGGATATTCCACACCAAATCACCTGATTTTAATACTTAACTGTGCTCTCACAACTCAGATTTTCTTTTTTAAAAAATGTACCGTATGTTTAGATACCTATGAGATAGGGGACACAGGTGGCACTGTGGGTTAAACCACAGAGCCTAGGGCTTGCCAATCAGAAGGTTGGCGGTTCAAATCCCCGCGAAGGGGTGAGCTCCTGTTGTTCAGTCCCAGCTCCTGCCAACCTAGCAGTTCGAAAGCACGCAGTGCAAGTAGATAAATAGGTACTGCTCCGACGGGAAGGTAAACGGTGTTTCCGTGCACTGCTCTGGTTCGCCAGAAGTGCTTAGTCATGCTGGCCACATGACCCAGAAGCTGTACGCCGGCTCTCTTGGCCAGTAAAGCGAGATGAGCGCTGCAACCCCAGAGTCATCCGTGACTGGACCTAACGGTTACCCTTTACCTATAAGATAACCTCAAATTAATTTTTTAAGATTTTTTGGTCCAAAATTGGGCGCAGGAGAATTTTTTGGAAATTTCGATTTACGCACAAGCTAAGCTAATGCAATTTATTTTGAGGTTAACTCATAGGTATCTACACATTTAAAAAAAATTGAAGAAAATCTGAGTCGTGAGAGCACATGACACCAGGTGATTTGGCATGGAATGACCCATATGTATTTTCCCATTCCTTCAATGAAAGGTAGGCAGATTTGGCTCTGCCCACAGGTTGAAAACAAGCAGCAGTTTTTCCCCCAGGATGTAGGGCTCCCATGATTAAGTTCTGGTGTCACAATGGAGTGGTGGTGTTTCTTCCCCACCCCGATGATAAACAACTTAGCATAATTATTTCCATGTAAACATGTCCTAATTTACAGTTTTTGACTTCATCCCTGTGTCCTGCCTCACCCAACAGTATCAAAAGGAACAACTTGTTTTCTGATTATAAGAAAATTGAATTTGTATTGCTTGCTGCTGAACTGTGTTGATCAAGGTCAGACCTCATCAGCTAATAGCTTTGGACGAAATGATCAATGGACCAATTTTCTCCTTTCCTCTTCCTTCTCCCTCCGCGCCCTGTGGCTATATCGTTTCCACCACTCTATTCTCTTTGATGTAAAAAGATAATACCTGGCTATTTAGCAAAACCTAGGCGGGCAATTTGTTCAACTTTCTCAATTATTAGTGTTTTCACTCAAGAGAGAAGAGTTATTTCCATGCTTAAATGCGTGTTCCTGAAGCTAACGCTGATTTAAAAGAAAAAAGAGAAAAAGAAAATTGTTTATTATGTTAAGTGCACCAATACAGCCCATAAGCTATCCTAATTAGAGGCAAATAAAAGCAATTTACTGAGGCAAAATTGTAAGTGTTTTTGCTCAGCAAAGAGCCAGAGTGGTTTCATCAGGAGGGGAAAGTTAAATCCCTTAAATGCAAACAATTGGGGCTAATCACCCAGTGACTGTTTGAACACAAAATTACTAGTCTAAATTCTTGCATTGTGAATACGAGAAACTACAGACTGGTGAGGCATTTCGCTTAATTAGCTAATCCAATTTAACAGTGATCAGAACACAACTGCCAGATTTATAGCCCAATCCAGCCACTTACTATCCTTTGGCTAGATGATAAGGTGGATTGTATTTCATAGGGCAGTGGTTTTCAACCAGTGTGCCGTGGCACCCTGGGGTGCCTTGAACAATAGTCAGGGGTGCCGTGAGCAACAATGGCCTCTGTCCCTCTTTCCTTATCTCCCTCCTCTGATGTCCTCTCACTTTTCTGCCTCTCGAAAGCTTACACAGCTGTTTGTTGCAGCAGCCTTGGCTACAAGCTCCACAGGTGAATGGTGCCTCTGGGGATGGCCAGCAAGTGCTGGCTGCCAGTAGCTGGGGCAGCCTCAGAGTAAGCAAGCAAGCAGGCAAGGGAGCCCGGCCAGCCAGTCCACCAGCCCTTGTTGTTGGGAATGGACAGACAAGTGGGAGGCCGGTCAGGCAGGCTGCCACTGTTGCCTCTCAAGGTAAGGTGCTGGCCTTACATTCACCTTTAGCCAGTCTCCGTTGGGCCACTAAGGCTGGGGACATCCTCTTCCCTGGCCCTTGAAAAAGGGTGAGAGGATGTTGGCTCTGCAGGCAAGGGTTGACATAACTGGGCTCCTGAGCTCCACAGGGATGCTACAGAAATAATGTAGTTGGTCAAGGGAGCCATGGACTCAAAAAGCTGGAAGGGTGAGCATGTAGGCACTCAAAGAAGGAAACCTGGAAGAACTGCCTTGAACTATCTGGTCCTGGGTTGTGTCTCTCAGCTAGGGGTGGAAGGATCAGTCATTTCCCCCTCTCTCAGTTTCTAATTTTTCCAGTCTCAGATTCACTTCTTCCCATTTCTGCAGCCATTTGCAAACAATCGTCATCATCACCTTCATAAACATTCATCAGCATTTTAGTGTGAATTTCTCGTAATGCATACATAGTTTACATACATACATAAATTACATACATAATTTTATCTGTAGGTCACCTTTCCGTAGTTAAAGCCGTACTCAAGGCAGCTTACAACATGAAAAAGTTACAATTTCAAGCAAAGCAAAAGTAGTCATAAACAATAAGTAAATCATCCAAAAGTACACAACCAAATTAAACAATTTCCACACAAATAATAAGATCTAAAATAAATATACCACACACAAAAATGCTCCCCTGCCCATACAGCAAAAAAGACCCCTAAACAATACCCCAACTCAAGAGTCTGTTCAGTTCCCCTCAGCTTCTGTAGCTGGAGTCAGTCAGGGCCCCAACCTGCCAGGCCAGGTAGAAAGGGGCCTACAAAGCTGGGAACAGGTCTTCCAGGACTCATAGGGCCGTGACCTTACAGATTACTCCCATTTTTTCACCCAAAGAGTACTGTTGGATTGTATGTGTGTGGTTTATATTGTAATGGCCATTGACTAACGCCAAAAACAGACTGACTCTACTCCTGTCTTTTTATCCTCTGAGGAATGGAAAGCATTCCCTGGGAAAGTCGGTAAGAACCCGTAAGAGTCCTACAACCCCCATCATAAACAGTTTCATAATCTTGCTTTTTACTGGCAAGCACCTAAACTTACATTGATTATTTGAATGTTTAAAGACCATTTTTGTAATGCGGGAGAAGGGGGAATTCAAAACCACAGGGTGATGCATGCGCATATAAGGGAAATGTGTTCGCTTCAGTTATGTTTATGCCACTTCTACAAAGCAGATGTTACCAGGCTTTCTGTGTGAGATTCTTCTGCAGTGTTCTGTTAAAGAGTTTTATGAAGCCCACCTGCTGTGTACTTCATGCACAGAGGCACCTTTTTATGGTGCTTTTAAAATGTTGATGGCTTTCTTGGTGGCTGTGATGCTTACAAAGAACCTGTGAAACAATTTAGGAACGAAAGAGGAAGAAATCCATACCTGAAGATACTGCAACGAGAAACAACTCTGCTTTAGACAAAAATGTGTTTGCCCTTGTTAACTGTCTCACATTGCTTACAACCAGTATCTCCACATCTTTATCGGAAGCAGCAGAATGAACTGTATCGGTCTTGACACTGAATAAAATTAGTCTTAAACGTGCTGCTTACTTAACTGTTTAGGGTTTGGGGAGGCTCAGCATTAAAGGAATCCATGAAATCCCTCATGTTTCATGAACTGGGGTGTGGTTGCCACAGGGGAAAAATGCTACTGTACAGTTGGGGTTCCAAATGGCAGCTAGATAACTTTGAAAAACACCCCCGGGCATGGAACTGTTAAGGTAAATGGTTTAATTTCCTGGAATGGGAATGTTTGCTTATGTTGAATTGCTGTGTATTTTTAGCACGGCAGTATCTCTCATGTGATTGGCTGACTGTGAGTCACATGAGAGAGGCATTCCATTCTGTTGTGACTGTTATTCAAGTAACTGTCGTTTTTAACTGCTTTCTGTTCTCTCTGTGTGTATGTGTGAGGAAGGGAGAATGACTGCTGAGAGAAACGTCTCAGGATACTGATGGGGATGTCTGCCTGGAGTGAAGCAGCCAGAGGAAGATCCTTAAATGTTAATAGGGAGAAACCTGTGCTTTCTATAAGGAACAAAGTGAATAAGCATGAGATTGTAGATATGTTCTTCCCAATTATATGTTTATGAAAGGAAAGTGCTGCAGTTTCCTACAGCAACTGTGTGCTTGACTGGAGACAGAGTGTGGTTTTATTAAAACAGCTTTGGCATCAACAAGCATTTAGAGTAAGGCCTACTGGAAATAATTAATGGCTGCCTGAACCAGGCCTTGCTTCTTTGTGTGATTACCATCAATTGAGGGAAACAGTGAGGACCAGCCCCTCATCCTCTGTCACATCCCTGTATCTGGCATCATCATCTTTCAGAGTAGGGAACCTGGCATAGTTGTTCAGGCTGTCTGTGCAATAACCCTGGTTTAGGAGATGCGGGTGGTGCTCTGGTCTAAACCACTGAGCCTCTTGAGCTTGCTGATCAGAAGGTGGGCGGTTTGAATCCGCGTGACGGGGTGAGCTCCCATTGGTATACTCCAGCTTCTGCCAACCTAGCAGTTTGAAAGCACACCAGTGCAAGTACAGTCATACCTCATGTTACGTCCGCTTCATGTTACGTTCTTTCACGTTACGTCCTGCGGCGACCCTGAAGGGTTACTTCCAGGTTTCGCCACTCACGCATGTGCAGAAGCACAAAATGACCTGCGCATGTGTGTGATAAGTGGCGAGTCGCATGCACAGATGCGCCCCTGCGGGTTGCGCTCTTTTCATGTTGCGAACGGGCTCCGGAACAGATCCCATTCGCAACCAAAGGTACCACTGTAGATATATAGGTACCGCTGCAGTGGGATGGTAAATTGTGTTTCCATGTGCTCTGCCTGTCACGATGTCTCGTTGCACCAGAAGTGGTTTAGTCATGCTGGCCACATGACCCAGAAAGCTGTCTATGAACAAATGCCGGCTCCCTCGGCCTGAAAAGTGAGATGAGCGCTGCACCCCATAGTCGCCTTTAACTTGACTTAACCGCCCAGGGGTCCTTTACTTTTACCTACCTTAGGACACATACGGGTGTGCCCTACATCCTCCAGTTATGGCTTTTTCATAGTTTTCCTGCATCATTCTATTGAAATGCACACTTGGCTCCAAATCAAGAACACATTCGCCACCACCCACCTGTCTCCATATTTTGGGCAAGTTTTTGGCTTTAATTCCTCATGCACACACACTAGGCCCGGCATATTAACTAATTAAATAGTTGTTTGACACCTTTTCCAAAAAGCCAATCTGTTTCATTTCTTTATTTATTTTGAAACTTTTCTTCCTAGCAGTGATGGTTGATGGCCAACCAGTCAACATTTGGTGCAATGTCTTCTGCTGGAAAACAGGAAGAACTGGCTGTTCCTGAGTTGAGTCTTCTTAGAAAGGTTGTCTCTAGGCCAGAAAGAGATGAGTGTGTGTGTGTGTGTGTGTGTGTGTGTGTGTACCAACAGTTAGCTCCCTATGCAAACTAGGTATGTCTCTGTGAAGCCTTGATTGTTTATTGCAATAGACTTTGTCTGTAGAACAGGAAAGCTGGCCACAGATATAGGTACAGCTGATGAATAATCGCTTCAGGTTGGCAGCACAGGAGACGATTACCCCCTGCCCTCCTTAAACAGTCCCCGCTATTCCAAAGGTTGTGTTGGAAAAGCAATGATTAGCAGAGGCCATGAAATTGTTCTAAAAAGGAAGGACAAGATGGAAGAGAGAAAGTACACAGGGCAATGAGAATCTTAGAGAGGGCATGTTGGCAAATGCCCAGCTTGTAGCCAGGTTTGATAGGAGTGGAAAGGGGAAAGTTCATTATGATTTAAGCAGATAGTTTTTGACTCGTGCAGAGGTATTTGATTTAAATGAAACCAAATGGGGTTGAACTCTCTTAATTACGTATGTCCATTGTTGATCCTTTGAAAAGTGAAAAACGTTGGACACGATCCTGCAGCACAGTAGCTTGTTGTACTTAATTACCCACAGTAACATTGGCTTCATTAAAGCCTTTGCTTCTGAAAACTCGGTCAACTGAGTAAAACCAAGTTCGAATGCCAAATCCCCTTTTAAAACATCTGAACTTAGACCTCCAAAGTTTCCCTTAGCCTCCCTGTAGCCTGATTTATCCCCTGTAATTATAGGTGACCACCAACCTTCAGAGGCCATTTCTGAGATTCCAGTGTATAATTTGCTTTTGCATTTAGAGCAGTTGTGCTAATTATGAGGGCAGCATAAATGCTTCTCTCCTGGAGTGAGCTGTATGTATAGCAAGAGTGAAATAATGTGCTTAAGTAATTTGCAATATGTTCTGAATAAAGGGGGAAGTTGGATTATTTTCTTATTTAGCGACTTTATTCCAGTCACTTGAGCAGTCATTTTTCAAAAATTTGAAAAGTTATACTTTCATTTAGAAATTTATTTATTTTCAGATGCCTGTGAACACATGGTCTGCTTTTGTGTATACAGTACAATTGTATGCATATCTTCTCAGAAGGAAAAAAAACACAACCTTCAGTAGGGCTTACTTCTAGGTAAGGCTTACTTCTACAGCCATAGTCAGATACAATAATCCAAGCCAGAAACAGTGCCCAATTAAGAACTAGAGATGCAGAAATATTGACGGTATTGAAGTCTAGGAGGATAATTGAGATATATACAATATCTGGTTTTTTTATCAACTATAAACTATACAAGTCCTAAACGTTAACAAAATGGAACGCATCAGATGAAACTTACCACAAAATATTAGTGTTTTTTGCAATACATGTATACTGCTTTTTAAGAAAGAAAGAAAATCTTTACAACAGATAAAGCCCCCTCCCCAAAAGAGAATTAGAAGTGAGGAAATAAACAGATTAAAACGGTGGAGAAAACAATCTCAAAGGAACAAGCAGAACTCTTGAAGGCAATGGCTCTCCTCTGGCATTCAGAATTAAAATGCCGCAAAGATGCCATGTAACTACCATGCCTAAAATATTCCTTGATAGATAATGATGATGATGATGATGATCTATTATTTATACCCTGCCGATCTAGCTGGGTTTCCCCAGCCACTCTGGGCAGCTCTCAACAGAACATTAAAAACACAATAAAACCTCAAACATTAAAAACTTCCCTAAACAGGGCTGCTTTCAGATGTCTACTAAAAGTCAGATAGTTGTCTATTTCCTTGACATCGGCTGGAAGGGTGTTCCACGGGGCGGGCGCCACCACCGAGAAGGCCCTCTGCCTGATTTCCTGTAATTTCACTTCTCACAGTGAGGGAACCGCCAGAAGGCCCTCGGAGCTGGACCTTGGGAGTGGAGATGCTCCTCCTCCATGATTTTGCCTAATCACATTAAAAATAAAAAAAGCTGTCTAGGCGAGTGGCCATTACTATATTTTCTTTCATAGTTATGAAATGCTACTTCCCACTTCTTTCTTGAACCTGCCTTCCTGCTTCCTGCTTCAGTGAACAACCCCCAAGTGCTAATTCTTATGGCAGAAAGAAATACAAAACGCTGGGCATTGTGCTATCTTGGAGCCCCGGCTTTTAGCAGTTCTTGTTTTTATCTGCAAGCTGCCTTGAGTTGCTGGCACCTGTCTTGTCTCAGCCACGGTAAAAGGCAGGGTTATAAATAAATATATAATAGTGGCGTGGAAGGGAGATACTGTAAGTTGTTGGCAGCAAATGTAGTTATTAGACCACGAAAGCAAGTTGAGTCCTGTGAGAGGAAGGACAGCCCTTTCTCCCCCTCGGAGTTAGTGGAGGGATTGAATGATATTAATGAGAACCAGAAGAGAGAGCTTTTAAATACATACTTGAGAGAATGAAGAAGGGGTGCTGTTGCACGAACCGCTGCACTCCCACTTCAATTATTAATAGAATCTCTTTTTAGAAAGGAAAATCCTCTCTTTTGTCCCTCTCTCTCCCTCAAGTAGAGGAGACTAGTCGGAGAGTCATTGCTCTGCTTAAGATTACAATTGGACAGCTACTCACTGTGTGTATCTGAGCATTCAGCAAGGCATTTAGAAAGCCAGCGGTCCCTTTCCTGCCAGGATGCATGAAAGAGTTGGAGAACACAAGCAATGCTAACTGACGGGTGGAATCTGACCAACTTTGAGAGTGTCAGTCCAATTCATTGGTCTTCTCCTAGCAGGTTGGGGCCAGTAATTGACTCTAATATCAGGTGAGTCACATCAGGAGAACCATTGCCATTTTTGACTTGTGCTTAGGTTTGTTTGTTTTTTTAAAAAAAGAAGAGTGCAGTCTCTCTGGCCCACTGCCTACATAATGTTCACTTTAGGCAATCAGGCAACACTATGCTTGCTCTGATACTTAACTGTTGTTAATACTGACCATGGTTCCTTGTCTTAACCTTGATTAAAATCTCAAATGGATATAGAGGGACACCTCTTTCTTGCAAGGAGAGAAGCAGGGAACAGGTATGAACCATACGCCCATCAGTATCCCCAGTGGAGCCCATTAATGGAGCCCATTAATGTCCATTGTCCTCTGCTGCATCTTCAGGTAACCGTCAAACCCTTTAGATTTGCAGATACCATATTTGATATTTGATATTTTGCCTTATTTTTAACGTATGGCAACTCCTTGCTTTAACTGTCTATACATTATTGTAAGTAAGTAAATAAACAAATCCAGCATCAAGCAAAAATGAGCTCTGGGGACGGTCCTGTTCCATTTCTCAGCATCTCCTTTATGCAAGCAAATCCACTAATAAGCAACAGGATGGTCGCACCATAAATTCACCTCTCTCTAGGCAGGAGATTAGTTATTTGATTAGTTGGAGGTGGCTTCTTAACAAATCCAAAAAGTGAAGGTGGGAGCCCTTTATATTAAAGAATATGGAGAATAGTTTAAAGAATTTGATCAGCTGTACAATTTTTCACGTGCTAAGCAATTATATGTTAGACTTCATTCACGCCTTGAATTGCAAGCACGGCTGCTAGCATTTACAGGAAGCTTAAATTATTCTTGAAGAACAGTTTAATTTGGTGTGTTCTGAGTTATTTCTTTCCATTACATTGTTACAGCCTCAATCTGCATAGTTTAAATGAATAATGCTTAGCTCTTTGTAGACATCTGTCTGTTGCAAAGCTATCTAGATAAACTGTACTATTTTGAAGGCTATTCGCTTTGGGGGAGGCATGCAATATCACACCCATGTCTATATGGAAATTGCTTTGAGAG
Source organism: Podarcis pityusensis (assembly GCF_964106645.2). Lineage (NCBI taxonomy): Eukaryota > Metazoa > Chordata > Lepidosauria > Squamata > Lacertidae > Podarcis > Podarcis pityusensis. Next base: position 26,032,899 of record NC_138042.1, read on the forward strand.
TTTTCTCCATGAATCACATGGAATGAGGCAGTCTTTCCCCCTTCAAGAAAGTTTCTCAGCAGAAGGCACTGATGCTTTCGTTACAGGCGATGACCTTTTTATTCGCCCAGGCTTTTTAATTGTCTTTTATTGTGCATGGATAGCTCAATTGGTTAGAGCATGCTGCTGATAATGCCAAGGTTGCAGGTTTGATCCTTGTATGGGACAACTGCAGGGGGTTAGACTAGATGATACTCAGGGTCCCTTCCAATTCTATGTTTAATTTTGGCTGGATCTTTCCCAAGGTGTTGACATGGGCTTCTGAGAAAGACTCTTTGATCTTTTCCTGCTCCATTTCTTTTCACTTGCTTTTAAATTATTTTTATGTTCTGTTGTTAATTTGCTCGTCGCTTTCAGTATTTTTAATAGGAAAGCAGTCTAAATTTTAGCAACAAAATGACACTTTAGAGGCAATTACCAGAAAATCTTTCATTTACATAAAACCTAGTTAACTACTACAACGGTTTGTTCCTAGCAGTATAATGCTTCACGCAAAGGAGCTGTCTGTGGTGCTGGAGTCCCAACTTCCATCAGGCCCAGCCAACATGGCCAATGGTTAGGAATGCTTAGAGGTATTGTCCAGCAGCATTTCTTGGGCCACAGATTTCTCTGCTCCTGCTTCAGAATGTACTGGGTCAATACAATTTTCAGAAGTGGCATGTTCCCTTGCTTTGGGTCAGGCATCGGTCAGCAACTAAAAACAGCAGAGCTCCAGAAGTCAGTAAAGTTAACTCTTTATTCAAAGTGAAACAGAAGCACTCCGGCCTAGTGATCCCAGCAAGCCCTCTCTACAGGTCTTGCCCTGATGAGGCAGGTGCAAGAAGACTGAAGGTCCTTGCCTTCCCAGTGCCCATTCATGCTACTCTTCCTCCAGGTCCTTTCCAGGCAGTCTCAAACTGTGCCTGCACACAACTGAATTCTATTCAGCCCGCTTCATTTCCCTGCATGTCCTAGGAGATGAAGGGGGAAAGGAGCTGAGCAGAGCCAGAGGGCGAGACTCCCTGGCCTCTGCAGCATCCTGCCTCTCTGCCTCTTGGTCCTACACCTCTCCAACCCCCTTCTCTGCCTTGGAGTCTGAACTGTCCTCTGCTCCAGACTGTTCCTGCTCACTAAACCCTGTTACCTCCCTTGTGTGTGACCCTTCCTCCTTGCAGTCTGCTGTTCTTCCCTCTTCTCCTTCTGACCACTCATCAATGTCCCTGGCTCTGAGCTGTCTTCTCAGGGGGCTCCTTGGGGGTTTCCCAGCTGGCACCTCCCACCACTTGCTCAGTAAACTTGCAAACGTCCAACTGTCTGAATATCAAACCAAATCCAAATCATTTTTTCCTCTCCCATTCTCCAAAAGGGAGTACAGTGGTACCTCTGGTTATGTACTTAATTCGTTCCGGAGGTCCGTTCTTAACCTGAAACTGTTCTTAACCTGAAGCACCACTTTAGCTAATGGGGCCTCCTGCTGCTGCCGCGCCGCCGCCACACGATTTCTGTTCTCATCCTGAAGCACAGTTCTTAACCCGAGGTATTATTGCTGGGTTAGCGGAGTCTGTAACCTGAAGTGTATGTAATCTGAAGCGTATGTAACCCAAGGTACTGCTGTACAGTCATACCTCATGTTATGTTTGCTTCGTGTTATGTTTTTTCAGGTTGCGTCCCGTGGCGACCCGGAAGTACCAGAAAGGGTTACTTCCGGGTTTCGGTGCTCATGCATGCGCAGTAGCACTAAATTGCGCTTCGCACATGTGCACAAGCACCAAATCATGCAGCACACGTGCACAGATACGGTACTTCAGGCTGCAAGCTTTTCATGTTGCGAATGGGCTTCCAGAACAGATCTCGTTCGCAACCAGAGGTACCACTGTATCCAACTGGCCTGGAGACTTTATTCCCCATGTACTTAAGTTGAAGGTTTAGAGAAACAAGGAATCCACACCTTGGTGGCGTGTCGTCCATGATCTAAGCTCCAGAGTTCATCCCCCAGGCAATATGTATCCCACCTTCTGGCTTACAGACATCTAAGGGACAAACTACACAGTACCCTGGAGATCCTGATTAAGTCTTCCGATATTCTTCATTTTCATTTAAATAGGAACAGCGGGCTTTGAATCTGATCAGATCACAGGTGTTGGTGGGGGACGTGGGGGTTTAACTCTTTCCCGCTGTAGTTTTCTTTTTGCTTTTAAATCAAAACTGCTTTTATTTTATCCCTTCTGTGGGTGGTGTGGCAGATGGCTACTGTGGGGGGGGATAACTTTTTTTGGGTGGTGACACTACAGTTATGCAGCACCTCCCCACAGCAGCTCCCACACCACCATCGAGATCAGTGCCAGGCCTTTTTAGTTTTCCCAAGCTTGTTAATCTCTTCCGGCTCTAAATGGCTTCTGCTATTATTATTTTTATCTTACTTTATATATTTTCTTGTTGATCTGTTTCATTATATGTGTTTTTTTCAGATTTGTTTTCATTCTGATTGTAAGCCTGAGAACGTGGTTTAGGGGAAGCATATGCACACAGAAAACGAACAAATAACATGCTTATGTTCTCACATCTAAATGGCATGGACAGGTATTATTGTTGGCAGAGGGCGAGCACCAGGGATGGGCACCGTCATGCATCTGCCAAGGTCCTTACCTCAACAGTGGGGTCACTGCTAACTACCAAGCGCCCCTGGTACTATTGCTGTTGCTCCTTCCCATTGACACCCTTCACTGTCTCTTTCTCAACATCCCACAGGAAGAAGGTTAGAAAGCAAGTCACTGCCTGATCATGTGCTTGCTTCCTACTTTGGATGGACATAGGGATTGGGTCATAGGAAAAGGAAGAGCAAATTGATGGTGGTGGTAAGAAAGAAAGGAGTCTACGGATGGCTTCCAAGTGTTGGTGCTGACCTTTAAAACCCTAAATGGCCTTGGACCTGTATACCTGAAGGCAGTGCTTTTTTTCTAGAAATATAGGTGCCGGTACTCACCATGACAATGGGACCCGGGTGGCGCTGTGGGTTAAACCACAGACCCTAGGACTTGCCGATCAGAAGGTTGGCGGTTCGAATCCCCACGACAGGGTGACCTCCCGTTGCTCGGTCCCTGCTCCTGCTAACCTAGCAGTTCGAAAGCACGTCAAAGTGCAAGTAGAGCTACTGCTCTGGCGGGAAGGTAAATGGCATTTTCGTGCACTGCTCTGGTTTGCCAGAAGCGGCTTAGTCATGCTGGCCACATGACCTGGAAGCTGTACGCCGGCTCCCTCAGCCAATAAAGCGAGAGGAGCACCGCAACCCCAGAGTCGGTCATGACTGGACCTAATGGTCAGGGGTCCCTTTACCTTTTACTCACCATGAAGTTATAGTAAGTGCCACACTTTTTAACAACAACAAAAAGAGGTCTGGTCCTGCATACCCTTCAGTACCCACTGGGGGGAAAATGCACTGCCTGAAGGAACATCTACACTTCCATCGTTCAGCCCAGACATTGAGGTCCACCTCTGAGGGTCTTCTGGAGGTTCCCTCACTGCAAGAAGTGAAGCTACAGGGAACCAGGCACAGGGCCTTCTCGGTAGTGGCGCCAGCCCTGTGGAATGCCCTCCCATCAGATGTCAAGGAGATAAAGAACTACACAACTTTTAGAAGACATCTGAAGGCAGCCCTATATCAGGAAGTTTTAAATGTTTGATGGAGCCAGCACTGGTTTGGAATGTGTCTTTTAACAACAGCCTTCTCTAGCCTGATGCCTTCCAGAAGTTGCTGGACTTCAAATCCCATCAGCCCCAGCCAGCACAGCCAATCGTCAGGGATGGTGGGAGTTGTAGCCCAGCACCTGGAGGTCGAAAACATGTGAAAGGATAGGACTTCCATTTCTGAGTGTTTTAAAGGGGCTCTCCAGATTTGACAAGAGGTCCTTCTTTTGTATTTGGGTATCTGCACATGAATACAAATGTGACAGTGACAATCAGCCCAGAATCAACTTGACCCCCTACTCTGTCGCCTACTACCTGTATTGTATTCCTACTGTTGACAAAGAGAGGGAGAACTGTTGCATAAGTAGTTCTGGGATAGACATTTAATACAATACACTGGCTGCCATTTTCAGAGACAGTTGCTGGAGTTAAGAGAGGAGAAAGTTTAAGCAGTGAGCTATGGCGTTTCTCACCACTTAAATCACTTGGTAATTCATCAGGCATCCGAGCTAATGAACGAGGGCAGGCTGAGTGATTGCCTGTTAACTACAAGGCACTTACAATCTGTCCCAGGAATGGCTGCATGACAGAGATGAAGGTCTTCCTTTAGCATAGTTAGGCTGATTAATAATATTGTGAGGATGTCTAGCCGCAGAGTATCTAGGATCGAGTGGTAATCGCACCTTGTTCCTGTTTGTGCCATTTACATTTTGATTAGTTACTTATCAGATGCTGCCATTGTTTGTAGAAGAGTTTGTGGAGATCAGGTAGCTTAAACGGCTGTTCCAAATTGTGCATGCATACCGAGTACAAAATGATAACCAGTGCCAAAATGTTTAATAATATGCACTAGACATGGCACTTAGACTTAATCCAGCTGGTAGGGTTCACCAAACCAAAGACCCACAAACCATGTATGGCAGCAGCTCACCATCAATTTCATTTCCTGTATTTTGCTGCCAGCTTGGACTGGCAAACATTGAGGAGGGGGGTTCTGAAATACTTGGCAGACCAATGTCTGTGGTTGGTGGGCTCATTGAGCTTTGTAAGTCCAAAGAAAGGAAGAGCAAATCTCTCTATTTCTGATTGGTGTTACTGTCACGTTTTCTGGTCTGTGTAACTTTCTAGTGTTTTTACCCATAAATTCACACCATCCTGTTTCAGAATTTATCTGAAATGACCGCTCCCCGCATAAAACGGGGGGGGGACCTTTGCGTGGACGCGCGTAGCCCCTGGATCTGGAGCGGCTCCATCAGCATAGGCTTGGCTTCGCCTTCCCTCAGGTGGGATACCTGGAGGTCTCAGCCTACCTCAGTCAGTTGTCCAATCCCGCCTGGGGGAAGCGTTGCCAAGGAGATCAGGCCAGGTGGGGGAGGGATTACCTGCCCACACAATAGAGGGAGGATCTTACCTGGGAATCCTCACTTGGCTCCAGAGCTTCTCCCACCCTACCCACCCTCAGTTAATGCCTTATTTTGCAGGTTAACTTTTCTTCACAGGTTTTGCAGGTTAACTTTTCTTACAGGTATGCGGGCGCTGCTACGTTAAGGTTGCTGTCAAAGGGCCGGAAAGGAATTTCCCTGCATTGGCAGGTTTCGCCTTTCCCGTAGCAAAATGTCACAACTTTGGCGGTATCAGGCCTTGGGCAGAATCCTTTTGTCCATCTTCCTCTTGCAGTGGCGATACCAGGGTTCCCCGTTAAAGGGGTTTCTGAAGGGAGGCTTTGACCGTACGCCGAAAGGTCGTCATTGCTCTCCCCTGCAGCGGCGGCGTAACAGGGGCGGCTATCTCTGCTTGAACATATGTTCTCCAGAGCCGGCCCATCCCCCCCACACAAACACTGGATAACCTTGATGCTCCCTAGGTCCCCGGCTGGGGACTGGGGAGGGAGAACGCCCAATGCCTGAGCCAAGTTCTACCCACATTTGAAATTTAATAAAGTTGTGGCCAATTTAATCCCATAGCACGTTGTCTTGAGTCATTATTCCACATGACGGGGGGGCCACTCGGGACCTGGGGACTCCGCCTGTCTACGCAAATTCTTTTTTGTTTTTTAAATCTGCACAAAAAATTGCACACACGTAAATGAAAACTTATGCCATAGTAAATTAATTAAAAGACAACAAACAATGATTTAGCACCCAAGATTTGTGGGATGTAATCCATTGGTACAGTCTAATGCAACATTCCTTATTTCCCTAGAAATTTTTCCATAAAAGAGCCAAGCCATGCAGCCATTTTCTCAGTCTCTTGAAGTTTGTCTTTCTATTGTCTTGTTCTATCTTTTGCTGCCATGCAACACATGAGTTCAGTCTCCATATGAGATGAACTCACAGTTTATTGTGTAACTACTAAGAAAAGCCTGCCTTTCAGGGTTCAAATCGTGAACTGAAATGTGAGTAAACTTTTTGTTACTCTTGTGTCTTTATTCTTTTAGGAGGGATTAAAGAGGACACCAGGAAATAATCTTAACTAAGAGATTCAAATGAATCTGCAAACTAGCTTCCAGCATTATTGAGGTGAATCTGCTCTGCTACATCATTTACTAGCGTGAGTGAAGGAAGGATAATACTTATTCAACAGTTTCAGGTTAAGAACGGACCTCCAGAATGAATTACGTTCTTAACCCGAGGTACCACTGTATAATATATCGACCAATGACATTGCTAGAAGGATTTCCTTTCTGACAGATAAATGACCACCCAGAACTTTTCATGTATATGTGATTTTACATTATTTTATTTTGCTTTGAGCTTTTAAATTTTGTACAGTAATTGGTGTTTTTTTGTTTTGATGCTGGTCATTGGCTATTAATAAAATGACTTATTAGTCATTAGTTGGAGGGACATAAAAACTGGCTTATGCTGAGTCAGGTCATTGCTCCATCTAGCTCAGTATTCTCTACAAAGATTTACAATGGCTATCCAGCATTTCAGAGAGGGTTAGGTTCTACCAGAAAAGAAGTTTGCAGTGATGGGTGATGTTTAACGGGTCCTCACATGTCACTTGTGATAGTTTTTTGCACTGTTGTATAGTACTTACCGGGACGTGGGTGGCGCTGTTGTATAGTACTTACCAGGACGCGGATGGCGCTGTGGGTTAAACCACAGAGCCTAGGACTTGCTGATCAGAAGGTCGGCGGTTCGAATCCCCGCGAAGGGGTGAGCTCCCATTGTTCGGTCCCTGCTCCTGCCAACCTAGCAGTTCAAAAGCACGTCCAAGTGCAAGTAGATAAATAGGTACCGCTCTGGCGGGAAGGTAAACGGCATTTCCGTGCACTGCTCTGGTTTGCCAGAAGCAGCTTAGTCATGCTGCCCACATGACCCGGAAACTGTCTGCGGACAAACGCCAGTTCCCTCGGCCTATAGAGCGAGATGAGCGCGCAACCCCAGAGTCGGTCACAACTGGACCTAATGGTCAGGGGTCACTTTACCTTTACCTATAGTACTTACCAGCCTACCAGTCTGGCCTCAGCCCTTCTTGGAATCTTCACTATTCTGTCTCATAATTCTGGAAACTCTGACGAGGACAGAAGGAACTTGAAGCAAACTCAAAGAATCGATTCTCTCCCCACTGCCAATTCTGTTCACTTAAAACTCCTTGAGGGACCATTTGATGTTATACTTCCCATGTAGGAAGAATTGCATCTGTCACAGGATAGCAGATGGAAGATTCCCGTTTCCCATATGTAAGCAATCAGTCATCATCGCTTACTGTATCCGCATGCTACTTATCAGTGGAAATCAAACTAGGCTGAGCTAGGTCTAACGCATCTTATGGCAGCTGAAACTTACTGTTTGAAATAGATCCTCATAGATTTAGTTGTGGGCTTTCAATTTTGTATGTGATTCTTGTTGTTTTTTAAAGCAAAAGTTGTTCAATTTTTTGGGCTCCTATGGTATATGAAGTTATAACCACTTGGAGTGCTCTCCTTACTGGGGCACAGTTGTGTAAAGACCTTATTTGTATTATTATGGAATCCCTGTGCAGGTCAAGTAGGTCAATTTGTTCTCTTTTACCTGGTTAGACATGGGAAAAGAAGAGGCATTGTTACACACCCGATTGCTACAATTTCCAGTTTGTTAGAAGCTGCTGGAATCTATATGTGGCTGTCCCATGTGGAGAGACACAGAGGTACAGGCAGTAGCCTTCTCAGTGACGACCCAATCATTCTGGGTAGAGAAAATATGAAAGGCTTCCTTTTTAAAGCCAGGTCTTACCTGAGGAAACAAGCTGTTCCTGGTAGTTCTGGTGTGCCCTTTTATTCTGGGGTGGCCTTTGGTTCTGCATCCTAGTTTGCCCTGCGATCCTCACTTGCTCTTCAGTCCTGACTCCTTTCTTGTTCTTCAGTTCTGCTTCATGGTTTGTCCTCCAGTCCTGACTAACTCCTTGGTCCTGGCTCCTGGCTTGTCCCTCAATCCTGTCCCATGGTTGGTCCTGCTTTGCTCATTAGTTCTGACCAGTTCTGACTAACTCATGGTTTCCAACTCCTGGCTCACTTCAGAATGTTGACCATGACTCAGCCCACTGTCTGTTGTGCACGGCATCATATGTCTGCATGAAGGTTTTTTTTTAAAAAAAATAATAATTATTATTGAGGATTTTAAGATTACAAAGAAACAAAGAAAAAAAGTAGACAAAAAGAGAAATTAAACAATACAAGTCAATAAAAACAAAAGTCAAAGAAAAAAACAAATCACACAAATACATCAAAAGCGAAAAGCAAAAATAAACAAAAAATTTAAAAACAAATCCAATATTCCCAAATCTTTATCTTTCATTAACTTGTTTCATGGACCTCCTCACACCTCCCTTTTTTGTATTCTAGTTATTAATTATCTCAGCAAATCCTTTCCACCTTTCATAATATTCTGTCATTAAATTACCTTAATCTATTTTAACCTTATCTTACCTTAAAAAACCCTAAAACTTAAAGCTTAAATCTTATTTATACCAATTTCTCATAACCATAACATATTCTTACATAATTCTTTTTAACATTTCTGCTACAGCCAAATAATTTCGTTCCAACATTTTTCTAATACTCATTAATTTTACAAAACTTTCCTAGATAAATTTTTTAAAACTTTCTTCCAATCTTCATCCAACGTCTCTTCCTCCTGGTCTCGGGTTTTGTCAGTCCTTTCTATCCCATCCATCTAGTTCATCAACCTGGTAACCTTATATCCGAGGCTCTTAAATCTCTTCCATGTCCCTTCCGCAGGTCTTCTTCATATTTATACCTGTACTTTACTTTGTCTTCTCGCCGTGGCAGTTCAGACCCTTTTTTCCACGGAGCAGATTCCTCCCGATCGGAGGAAATCCGCCATTGCCAGAGGCGCCAACCCAGAAGTCCTTGTCTGCATGAAGGTTAATGGAGCACTGCGTTTGGTCTGGGAGGGGGCAATGGAGTTGGCAATTTTAACTAGAATTGCCTTTACTGTCTTTTGTTTGTGGGAACTGGGTAGTTTATCCAGTAAATCCAGAACAGCCACTTTCAGAATGTTGGAATTTGCTGTGCGATGAGGAGATGGCCAAGAGAAGGAATAACTTTCACTGCAGCCTTTGCCAACCCTGGTTGTTGTATTAAAAACGACAACAGTGCATTGTTACAGTTACTGCAGAGTGCGTAATAACAATGAACTGCATTGAAGGGTTGTTGCAAAACTGCTCTCTTTTCAGCTTCACCCTCTTGCAATAGGAAAATAATAACAACAGGACAGTTGTAAGCCACTGAGGATAATAGTTATGAACTGTGTTTCTTATATGTATTGGCAGAGACATATTTAATAAAAACTAAAATAACAACAGCAACATTTTTACACGCAGCAAGACCTAAGTTGGAACTATTATGGGCAGCTGTATTTGCTTCTACCATTTAAATTTATTTATTTTTTTGAGTGGTGAAGAACACTTTCCTCACAAATCACAGCAACACTAATATCATCATTTTCTCCATTGTTTTCTACAAGTGGCACTGTGTTATTTGGCTATAGCCCTCTAATCTCTGTATTCAGAACTGCTTTAATTTTGCCATTGTTGATCTGTTGTTAGCAACTGATCAAGCCTTAATATCTATTATTATGCATTGATTGGTTGTGCCTGTGTAGAATATCTAATCCTGATTAGAAGAGTTCTTAGAAGAAGAGGAGCCTGCCTCTGGACTTGTTCTCTGCCAGTCTTAAATTGCAGCCTGGATCGCTTGACCTTGCATTGTCTTTTCACCTCTTTTATCTCAGTCAGACTCAATCTATTATACAGTTAACTTGAACAGCAAAGTTCAACTACTTATCAATAAAGTCGATGACGGATTTATGTGAAAGTTTGGATTGGATTAGGGTTTAGCTGACAGAATCCCCACACCACCTAATGTGTGCTGAGGTCAGAAAAGGCAGATGTTATTTTTATCCCCTGGACGTGGAGGTACAGTAGGTATAGCATCAAAAGTTGCCTGGAATGTCTACTATCAAACAATGAAATGCTCAGAGCTGTGTGCTTCAGCGTGTATGTCACTGCTGGGCAATGGTTTCATTTAGTGTATCTCTTATAGCCTGCTTGTTGCCATACTGTTCTGCTATCACCTAGATGAGCTGTGTTTTGGGCAGACCTTTCCCAAATTGAGATACATTGAACTTTTGACCAGTGGCTCCCTGACAATTCGATTATCTGATCCTTCCCTTATTCAAGTTGAATGAGTCTGTGTGGGTGCTCCTGGTCATGCCCCATCTCAAAAATGCAGCCAGGGCCATGGGCCCCCAGCCCCCCTGAATCTTATCAGGATTCAGCCTCAGTTTATTAGCCCCTATCCAGCCCTTCTCTGGCTCCATTTCAACACCTGGTTGGGCAAGACCACTATCAGAGAACTACTCCCAGTCAGTGTGGACAGCACTCAGCTAGATGAAAAAGTGGTCTGATTCTGTATAAGCTTCCTGTTCCTATGTACAAGCATCCTATTCTTGCTTCTAATGAATCACCTCTAGACATTGCTTCGTGATAATTGCTGCTGTGACTACCTCTTGGTCTGCCAATCAAAAAGGACAGAAGCATAATGGCGGACCCCAGCACTAACTCTGCTGCAAACAAAAGCACTTAATGTAGTCTGGTCAGAAAGAGAAAATTGTTCCAGGTGCAACTGAGTATTAGAGTCACAGTTCTCATCTGAAAAGTGTAAAGCTGCTCAATTAGCTCAGTGCAAATCGAGTATTGTCTCTGGCAGAAACTCTGGCTCATTTTACGGCACACTCCTTGACTTTCATGAATGGAAGGCAAATTGCTGATAGGTCAGCTCCTCTTAGCAACCATGTAGAGCAAGCACAAAGGAATGGCTGCTAAAACAACTTGCTGTTTCGGTCTCTGCAGCTGACCTGTTGCTGTTCATGGTCCCAGCTCTTGAAAAAGCTGGCTCAAACCGTCAATCCCTTCTGAGCAACACAACTCTAATTGGATTAACTGAATGGCTGAGGGCAGAACCAAAAAACACAACTCAACTGCCTTATTGTTCAATATATTTCTTTATAGATCATTGTACTTTTATTCTCTGTTACAGACATCAGCTGTTGTGGTGGGAATGTGAAACAGGTCTACCATTTTGAGCAGAAGCCCTGTGCTGTTGTTGTTTTGATTAAAAAAGAAAGTACAATGAACTAGACCATATACCAGTCTCACCTTACACAGGTCTTTCCCAAACTGGCACCTTCTAGGTGTTTTGTACTATAACCCCCATCATCGCTGGTCATTGGCCATCCTGAATGTGTCCCAAAAGCATCAGGAGATACCCAGATGACAAAGCCAACTCTGCGCCATTGCTGGCAAGGAAATGCATTTCATAACTACATCAAGACATTGAGTCTGTTGAACTAGATCAGGCATAGGCAAACTCCAGCCCTTCAGATGTTTGGGACAACAATTCCCATCAACCCTAGCTAACAGGACCAGTGGTCAGGGGTGATGGGAATTGTAGTCCCAAACATCTGTAGGGCTGTAGTCTGCCTATGCCTGAACTAGATATTATGGAGATAAAAAAGGAAAGTTGATATGCAGATACAGCTTTGGCAGCAGACCGGGATTCTTTGTTACCTATAGTTCTCTACTCCTCTTCTCCACTTCTCAGAATCAGAAGGCATCCATTGTACATATTTGCCACAGCATCACTTCTCCCCTTTCTGCCTCCCATCTCTGGGACAACATCCTTCACCACTAACTATTAAACTGCCATTTTGTCATTATTTTTCAGTATGTTCTGATACCTTCTCTCTAGCTCTTCTGTGGACCTGACAAGAGCACTCTGCTACCTCAAGTAAACTCTTTAAAGTTACTCACATGGTGTTCCTGAGTGCTTGAAAAATGTGCTAGTTTCCAAGCCAGCCAGCAACACAGACAGCAAAAAACAGAGCCCGAGTTGCAATGAGAAATGGTTCCAGTAGCACATTTGAGCTAACTTTTCCCCAATTGTTCATGATCCAGAAGGACCTTTTCCTCTGAAGATGGGGAAATGGTCTGCAAAATGTGTCCTGACCAAACACAGTAACATAGTTTTAATCAAAAGTGACAGTTACTAAGGGTAACTACTGAAGGTAATTGTGGAATCCTCCCTTATTGAGATGGAGACCTCAGGAGGCCTGATAGCAAATTAGTATGCTCTTGCCTGTTCTGGATTCAGCTACTGTTTTAAATCCTAGGCTTGTATCCAGTGGTGACCCTCACACTAATGGAAAGCTATTTGATCCAGGAGAGATTTATGTTAGCAGAACTTCCTCCCGGCAACCTTCCACAGCAGATCCCATGGCGTTCCAACAACTCTTGGGCAGATTTTACAGGGGCTTTGAGGAGGAGGGAAAATAACCAAAACTTGCCTTACTTGTACTTCCCATTCCACTTGCAGAATCCTCTACAGGATCAAAGAGCCTCATCACTGCAATGAACACAATTGGATACAATGCACAATTTCCAAGCACCCAGTGTTTCACCCCAAAGTTACCAAGTAAAATTCCTTGGGCCAGATTCAACTAAACAGTTGTGCTAGCAGGAGCTAGCACAATGAGTTCCTCTAGCACAACAGGGCTATTCTCTCCTCCCCCAATCTGCCCTTCCAATCAGCTTTATGGGGGGATCAGGAGAGTCCCCAGACCGGCATGTGGGGGGGGGAGTTCATTGTGCTGCTGGAACAATTGCAATAGTGCAATGTTGAATTCCAGCCTTTGTTCATAATTTTTGCTTATGGACATCTAGCAAATTATTGTGCAGATTGCTTTAGCGTCTTTCTGTTTAGTGAATGATTTCATCCTCTGCGGTGAGGCAGACAGCCTACTAATAATATTTTTAAAAGATGGTTGCACTCTGAGTCAGTAGGCAGCCATAGATAGGTAGGAATGTCGTAAGAGGTTGTTTTAAAATGGATGGAGATGCCAAGGATTATATCTCGCTTCAAGGGCAACTGTTTGGTATAGGGAAATATCAATTAAAGCTGAAATGGCTGCTCAGCTGATTGTTTTGAATGTGTGGGCTCCTTGTAGGCAACAGTAATGCCCAATATGAGCGTAATATTCCTGGAGTGGCACCATTAAGATGATATGCATCCTTGAATGGCATTTCACAGTGGAGTAATAGCTATAGTGGAGCTATATAGCACAGAGGTAGCATTTGCATCTTCTTATGCATTGTGCAAGCTACAGACCTTTAAAATATTATAACTATTTGGTATTACAGAGAAGAAGCATAGCCAGGTTAATGAATGGGACCATGTTCTGGGAAATGTGGCTCTGCCACAAATACCTCAGGGACCTTTTATCTAGCCCCTCAAAATTCAAGTGCATGCCACAATTTAAAGTGAAAAGATTCCTTTTGGAATCATTTCACATTTTGGTAGCCTCTTGTGCATTTAATTGTTGTGTGAAAGAGAAATGTCAGCAAGTGTACATGGCTGCTGAAGGGAAAGGGGTCCTGCCCTCTTCTCCATGTGCCTACCCTATTTATAGAACCAGTGCTTTCTTTTCTTTAAAATAAAATTTTGGGGGGTACTCTCATTTTCCTACTCATATTGAAATACTGCCCCTCAATGAGGCCAAACTTAGATTCACAAAATGCTTAGGGTTATGCGTACCCCTGCATACCCCCAGGGGTAAAAGCACTGTATAGAACTATGCAGTTTCTGACTCTTCAGCCTGCAAGGAATTTCCCCTCAGCCTAGGACTTGCCGATCAGAAGGTCGGCGGTTTGAATCCCCACAACGGGGTGAGCTCCCATTGTTCGGTCCCTGCTCCTGCCAACCTAGCAGTTTGAAAGCACGTCAAAGTGCAAGTAGATAAATAGGTACCGCTCCAGTGGGAAGGTAAACGGCATTTCTGTGTGCTGTTCTGGTTCGCCAGAAGCGGCTTAGTCATGCTGGCCACATGACCCAGCTCCCTCGGCCAGTAAAGTGAAATGAGCACCGCAACCCTAGAGTCAGCCACGACTGGACCTAATGGTCAGGGGTCCCTTTACCTTTTACCTTTTTTTATTGGGCTCAGATTAGGCAAAGTGATGTGGTTGCTTCAGACAGCAGATGCAGCCTGGCAGTGGCAGTGAGGTGTTGGGGGGCAGAGCCATGTGCAACTTGGCATGTCCTAAGGTAGCCTTTTGCCCTCAGGTGTGGAGAAGAATGCTGCCCCATTGCCAGTGTTGAGTTAAGATTCATCTGCCAGCCCAGTCAATTTCTGAATGTAGAACAGGGAGGGGCAGAATTTTCTCCTTCACCTCTGGCAGCAAAACGTTGCCGTCTGGGTTCTGGAAATTTGGCTGAAAAAATGAAGAGAACTTTCCGTTTTCCACGATTCTGCAAGTTATGCTATTCAGAAGTGACACTAAATATGGAATGATGCTGGCATGAGCTACTCCTGGTTGGAGCAGTATTGTTGCTGCTGCAACACTTTATTCCTGCTTTGTGTCATGAGAGATCTGTGGGAGTTCTCACAGAAAATATAACCTAAGGGTGCTGAACTTGCATTGCAGAGCCAGTCCCTCCCCCTGGCCACTGTTCTGTGAACACAGCGAAGGACTCCTACTCAAACACAGCTGAATGAAACTACCCAATCAGGGTAGAATTTCCACCTAGTTCTCTAGCCTGTGGGAATGCTTTTCACCTCTTTTAACAGCATAACTGGTATGAACATTTGCCTCTATGGCCTTGCAACACAAGAAGACCATTTGTCGACTGAATGCTGCAGAGCTGTGAGATTCCAGGAATAGTCCCCTGTTCCTTCTTATTTCTTGTACAATTCACTGAACCAAGAGTACAGCACTGTTGTTTAATCTAGTGTAGAATGTAGCCGAGTTTAAATGTGGTTTCATCAGGCTCCGTGGTTATACATACAAAATTAACTTGAGGCCTTTACGCTAGCTGTGAGATTAATTGCAAATCAGGCCTTTGCATTGTGTCCGTCTTGAGCTGCAAGGAACGATAATTGTAAAGGAAAACGGGCTACAGTCGCCATACCCTGCATGCAAGGTTATGTAGCTGCAAGAAAACAACACTCAGTCCCTGAGAAAGAAACTTGGTGGTATTACAGGATTCCATTATAGGGGTTTTCTTCCCTGACACATAACTATTCTTTTATCATCCTTGTTAGCATTGCAAACCTTTGCAGTTACAGTTCTTGTCAGATGCTGTGGCTGGGACATAATAGAATAGTAATAGCCCTCTTAGCCAATTTTACATCAAGACAGGCCTCACTTTGGGGAAGAATTTTAAGTGCACGTACTTAAATTTCAGCCAGATATGAAATGGCGCTTTTAAGTGCCTTCTTGATTAGGGACGCTGTCAGGCATGGCTTGTAGTTCATTAGTAGGTTTTCAGGAGGAACTAGGTGACCTCTGTATGCACCTGCCTGCTTTCAGTTGTGCATTTGATCTGCAGATCGCTAGAAAAGGGAGAGATAGGTCGCTTGTTAGAACTGAGAATGAAATGAATCGCAGTGAAATAACAGCGCAAGGCTGGAAAGAGAAAAGAGGAAAATCCACTCCTTCCCTCGCATGGTGTGGAGAAATTGGATTGGACAAGGGAGATGGTTTTATCCCTCTCACAAAACTAGAACTCGAGGCCTTCCAGTGATGCTGAATGTTGCAGGGTTCAGGACAAAAAGATCCAGACAAGATGGAATAATTTGCTTCTTCGTACTGTGCACAGTTGAACTATGGCATTCAGTACCACAAGAAGCAGTGATGGCCACCAGCCTGGGTTGCTTTAAAAGAGGGTATTTATTTATTTATTTATTTATTTATACATACATACATACATACATACATGGGATGCGGGTGGCGCTGTGGGTTAAACCACAAAGCCTAGGGCTTGCTGATCAGAAGGTTGGCGGTTCGAATCCCCACGACGGGGTGAGCTCCCATTGCTCAGTCCCTGCTCCTGCCAACCTAGCAGTTCGAAAGCACACCAAAAAGTGCAAGTAGATAAATAGGTACCGCTCCGGTGGGAAGGTAAACGGCGTTTCCCTGCGCTGCTCTGGTTTGCCAGAAGCGGCTTAGTCATGCTGACCACATGACCTGGAAGTTGTACGCCGGCTTCCTCGAGATGAGCGCCGCAACCCCAGAGTCGTCCACGGTGGGACTTAATGGTCAGGGGTCCCTTTACCTTTACCTTTTATATACATACATACATACATACTCCACCCACCTGGCTGGGTTTCCCCAGCCACTCTGAGTTGCTCCCCACAGAACATTAAAAACACGATAAAACATCAAACATTAAAAACTTCACTAAACAGGGTTGCCTTCAGAGGTCTTCTAAAAGTCAGAGAGTTGTTTATTTCCTTGACATCTGCTGGGAGGGCGCTCCACAGGGTGGGCGCTGCTACCGAGAAAGCTCTCTGCGTGGTTCACGGGGACAAGGCTATGAACATCCGCTAGCCACAGGGATTATGCACTGCCTCCCCTGTAGGAGCAGTGTTCTTCTAAACACAACTTGCTGGGGATTGCAAGTGGGAAGAGCGCTTTTTGAACACGGGTCCTGCTTGCCGGCTTCCGAAAGGCACTTGACTGGTCACTGTGGGAACAGGACGTCGAACCAGATGAGCCTTCAGTCTGATTCAGAAGGGCTCTTATTGTGCATACTGTATGTTCAGAGGCACAAGTTGCTAAGGGTTGCCATGATCCAGGATCCGACTGTCCATTCTAAGGCAAGAGGAAAAACTGTGAGGGGAATGGGTTTCTCTGCTGGCCATCAAGCAAGGGCTTGTTCCACCTGCCTCTAATAAGGTTAGAGCCTAATTTATGTGTATGAATCCCCTTGGTCTGTTTCATTGGCTTTCATGCTTTTATATTGCTTTATCGATCTCAGGCTGTACTTTTGTTTTAATGGATATTCTTTTCATATTGTACATAGTGTACACTGCTGAAATACTTTTGTCATATTAAGTTGTTTGGAAATGCCTTTAAATAATGAATGGAACAAATAAATAAAGATATTAAAATAAATGAATCTGCAGGTTGGGGTACAATTGAAGCCGTTTGGCTCTTCAGTCACAAATTCCACATACAGAATATGCGTCAGGTTATAGGAAAAGTCGTATTTGGTTCAGGTGCTCCCTCCAGCAACCTCCTAGCCCAAATCAATCACATACAGAAGCCTCGAGCACAGTGGAGTTGTGTGCATACCTGTTGGATTTGTGTATTTATATTTAAACATTTTTTAATGAAAACAAGAATAAAAATTGCATGCTGTACCAATTTGGATGCCCGTATTTTGGAAACAGGGACAAGGCAACCCCCATTCATCCGGAGAAAAATGTGCTGAATATTATAACTTAGCCAAGATGAACTTCAGTCCCATTAATTTCAGTTTCTTTTCTTTCTTTTCATCATCGTTAATTTTGTTTTTGTGGAACTCGAGCGTGGCTAACTTTCAGGTACTGGGCCAATACAGTATTCCGTCTCCCAACCGTAACGTATTTGATCTATCTTTAAATAATGCATCTTCCCTCCATTCCCATCCTCTGTCTATCTCCACTGAAACCTCTAATGATACGCAACATGTTTCCTAAACAGAGTTTGAAACCTACAGTTAAAGCTGAAAGGGAGATGTCCCTAGGCTGGTGAGCAATTTACATAATCTCTAGCGTACAGGCATTCCAAAGAGCTGCACCTGCTTACGTTACACCTGTTTGGAGCTATAAGCAGATCTAGCATGTCTTTAACCAAAGCTTCATTAAAGTATTATGTTGTATACAAAATATTTTCTTCCTGGGGAACGCTGGGCAAGAGCCAAGGAGAGATATTGCAGAGAGATGTATAGGAACGTGCACGCACGCACGCACACATATGCATAATTATGTAGGCAGGAAAGAGAACCTTATCATCTGGTAATGCCACCAACTCACCTGTGCTTGTTAATTGCTCTGTTTGTGCAAGAATGGAAATCTGCTCATCAGAGAGGGATTCTTTCTTTCTTTCTGAGAGACCCACGAAGAGGCAGTAGTCTGAAATCTGTCATCTGTGACAGGCAGGATAAATATTGTGCCAGCATTGTATTGGCAAGGCTTACAATAGCTTATAATTTGTTTGGTTCTTCTTCTTCTTCTTCTTCTTCTTCTTCTTCTTCACTAAACTAGTATGTCAGCCACATTTTTATGCTTGCTCAAAGCTGTCAAAATGAAGGTGTAGCACCCTGCTTGTGGTTACGCTTAGCTGGAATGAAATATTCAACGCAGCAATAGAGAAATTAAAATAATAATTTATTTGTCAGACAAATAAATGAGAGACACAGTGGTATATGGTTACCAAAGCTCTGCCCACTCCAGCCCTGATGGCCAGCACTTATATTTCCTCAGCCCAGCCCCCTTGCTCCTCCTTTGGCTGCCTCTGTCCAATCAGCCTGGTTGAAATTCCTATTGGCTGTTTGCTAGAACCAATCATAAAAGATACACCCATTTCCTATTACCTTTTATGGGAGACAAAGAGCTATATTTCCTTCTATCCATAAATGGCAGACAAGTAGCCATATATCTTATATTTGCCTCGACCAGGCACCTTAATTACCAGATAACCTTTTTCCCCTATTACCCTATTGCCCCTTCACTCCAAAACAGATGGCTAAAACAGATGGCTCATGGTAACAGAGATCTTGGGTTCACCTTCTCACACACCATCAATGGAATAAGAATCTAACATAAGAATCTAACATTTCTTACTTTCTAAATCCTTTGCATAATTACATTTAAGCCAATATATTTCATACATAACATAGATAGATTTTTAGAAGAAAAGGAACAGTTTCAAAGTAAAAAGGAAACAGCTTCAGAGAGAAGCCTCTTCAGTTTACAACTCCCTTTCCCAGCCAGCTGCTGTTCCTATTAGCTCTTGCCCTTTAACCTTATGAAAATATGGCTGAGTCTAATAGGAGGCACCTGGTATTATTTTTTGTTAAACAATAAATTTTACTATTTACCAACTCTTAATTAGTGTTTTTGCAGCTTGATTGTATTCTGTAATTTGTATGGTCAGTATGACCTTTGCTCCCAGCCTGTAATTCCCTTTTACAACTTTGAGGTACTGCTATAAATCAGAGGGGCCCTGTTCAAGGAGATAAACAACTGCCAAAGTACTTAGCCAGCTGCTTTATGCCTGGCATGAAAGATACAAACATTTGCAAATATACTTTTTAAGCTCATTTTAAAATGCAGGCCTTGATCTGATGCCTCAAAGGGAAAGAAGGACACAGGACTAATTTACAGTGGAACCTCGAGTTGCGAACATGATCCATGCAGGAGACACATTTGCAACCCGCAACGCCATGTCTGTGCATGCACGTGATGCAATTCAGTGCTTCTGCGCATGTGCAAAGTGTGATTTAGCGCTTCTGCGCATGTGCCGAAACCCGGAAGTAACCCGTTCCGGTACTCCCAGGTTCGGGCGGTCTGTAACCTGAAAACACGTAACCCACGGCATTCACAACCCGAGTTATGACTGTACCTCTTCCTGAAACTTCCTTCCCCTTTCTAGTCTAGCGCTTACATCGGTCCATAGAAGGACTGGGGACTCAGCTACACTGGCAAAGAAAAAGTGCTTTATAAGTGTTGTATATGCATTATAACACTATGACACCAGATGACGCTGTGTTCTGTTTTTGCCAACCCGAGTTCTCATACAAAGTTTACAATGCATTTAACTGAAACGCTTCTTTGATGTGTTTAGATCCAGCCCGGATTTTCCCCCAACTAAACAAATCTCCCCTAAATTCCCTAAAGAAATTCTCCCCTAAATATGAAATAATAAGTACTTGCCGGAAAAAATCTTCTCCATCTTGGATTAAAATCTGTACTGGGGAAGAAGTCAAGCATTCTCTCCTCCCAACCTGCCAAGCCCCGCATTGCCTTTTCTTTTCTTTTTGCTGCTCCAGCATTCTCTCCCCCCCCCTCCCCATGCCAGAGATTCTCTGGTATGTCAAATGCAAGGCATGCTGAAAAATGTGCCTTTTCCAGTGCTATGAAGCCATGTTAGCAACTGCTGGAAAACTACATTACCAAGTGCTTCTTGCACCTGGCATACAGCCATATCAGCACACCAGACATTAGCAAAGGGAGTGGGAAATAATAATAATAATAATAATAATAATAATAATAATAATAATAATGTTATTTATACCTCACCCTCCCCTGCCAACAACCAATAATTAAAACAAGTTGATTGAAATACAACTTAAAAAACAAGATTAAAATACATTAAAACATTAAAACGCAGCCTCATCACAGGAGGAGAAAGCAAAAAAGAAAGAAAGAGGGGGAGGGGGTCAAATTGATTCTAAGCCAAAGGCCAGGCAGAACAA
The DNA here is from genome assembly GCF_964106645.2 of Podarcis pityusensis. Taxonomy (NCBI): domain Eukaryota; kingdom Metazoa; phylum Chordata; class Lepidosauria; order Squamata; family Lacertidae; genus Podarcis; species Podarcis pityusensis. The sequence continues at coordinate 26,053,405 of NC_138042.1, forward strand.
CTCTTTCTTACAGGCCCTGCAGAAAGAAATCAGATCCCGCAGGGCCCTGGTCTCATGAGACAGATCGTTCCACCAGGCTGGGGCCAGTGTTGAAAAGGCCCTGGCTCTGGTTGAGGCTAATCTAACTTCCTTAGGGCCCGGGACCTCTAGGATGTTGCTATTTATGGACCTTAAGGTCCTCCGTGGGGCATACTGGGAGAGGCGGTGCCGTAGGAAAGAGGGAAAGAGCTATCCCTCTCCTTTTACTCATTATGGATTCCACCATGCGAGCTGACATAAGTACAGAGGGCACAGAGGATCTTGGTGATAGGCCAGGTTGGCTTGTTTTGGGTGAGAAGAGTGTTTGGTGCCTATGGGTGCATAGAAGGAGGGACTGAAACTTCTTGTGATCCAAACATCAGCAACCGGGTCTGAAATAGACTTTGGGGGGGGGGGTCAAAAGAACCAAGATTAATGGGGACATTTTAGTTCTTTAGAGCCCAATTCCATGCCTGAGGATCCCTTGATATCTGGCCCACCTATTTTTGTCAGATGTTGGAGAGGTTATGCCCCCTGTGATGAGGGTCTCTGTAACTTACCTTTAAGAAGAACGGTTAGTAAACATGCATTTCAGAGCCAGAGACAGGGGAGAAAATAGAGGAGTCCCACTTTGTGGGGGGCGGGGGAGAGATGCTGTTGGACATAGGCACAGGGACACACTTGCCAAGGCTGTATTTGTGTTGCTGGTTACCTCACCATATACAAAAGAAGCCTTTTAACATAAAGCCTGAACTATTTCTATAGCCTTGCATGACAAGTGAAATTATTTTCCTTAATGTTTTGCATAAGAGAGGCTGATCTCTCTCAACCCCCACCCACACCAGTCAGAAGATCAGCTATGTTTGCAATCCTACGGATGGTTTTAGCTTCTCCCTGGATGAAAGAGAAGGAGAGAAGAGAGACCAGAAAGATCAAGATGTGAAGGGAGGGGTGTTGAGTGAGCTGCTTGTCATGTTAAGCTGCACGGCTGTGATCTGAATTCAGATATTGCAGCGTGCTGCTCTCCCTGGTGCTTGTGTTGGGGTGTTGCTGGGGGCTGGCGTGGCCAAGGGTGGTAGGAGGAGCAGCTGGGGAAAACACTGAGCGAAAATTTAGGTGCATGCTTTTTCATGCTCTTTCTCCCTTCCCTCTTGCTGCTTTTTTGTGCCAAACAGGGAAAGACCAGCAGCTCAGAACTGTGTGACGTCACTTATGCAGCTAAGCTAGGGATGGCCCAAGTTATTCACCTAAACAATGCTCTCCCCTCCCCATGCACACCTAGTCCTCTTTCTCCCAGTCCTCACTCTGCCTTCCCCAGATTATCTTCCTGTCTTACAGCAACAGGAAACCATGAGAACACACAAGCTCCACATGAGCTTTCTCTAACTCTTATAAGCAAAAAACCCCCCAAAAGGTAGGTAAAGGACCCCTGGATGCTTAAGGCGACTATGGGGTTGTGGTGCTCATCTCGCTTTCAGGCCAAGGGAGCCAGTGTTTGTCCACAGACAGCTTTCAGGGTCATGTGGCCAACATGGTGCAACAGAACACCTTGACAGAAACAAGAGTGAACGGAAATGCTGTTTACCTTCCCGCCACAGAGGTACCTATTTATCTACTTGCACTGGCTTTGCTTTTGAACTGCTAGGTGGGCAGGAGCGGGGACAGAGCAATGGGAGCTCACCCCGTCATGGGGATTCAAACCGCCGACCTTCTGATTGGCAAGCCCAAGAGGCTCAGTGGTTTAGACCACAGCGCCACCCACAGTAGGTGTGCTCTGTTCAGACTGCACCTCTTATTAAAAAAAACAACCCAGAGAGTAAGCTAATAGTGCCAGCAGTGGCTCGGCCAAAGGAACAGCCGCCGCCACAACAGCCCCTCCAACTGCGGCGCCAGTTCCATGAGTGGCCGTAGGCAGTGGGAGAACAGCCTGTGAGAGCAGCTCACAGCAAGCCAATCCTTTGATCAGCCACAACAATGGAACCTACCGCCTGAGGCAGCTGCCTCGCCCTGTGTCATGAGTGGACCGGCTCTGGAACGTGGCTGATTAAGTAACCTACTTGGATATCTTTGATAAAGCATGATACCTGCCTGTAACGTTACCAGCATCTGCGTGTAGCTGTCATAAAACTACTGTCAGCCAGTATTGCCTCTTGAATGTCAAGGTAGAATCGTTGCCCTGGATGCAGTCTGTTCTTGTCAAGGGGGTGGGGGGACTGGTCTCCTTCAAGGAGTATTCATGACTTCGCCCCACTGGCTTAATTTGATGAAGCTTCTTTTCTAATGCGAATCACAAAGTGGCCTCCTTTAAGCCTGAGAAATGCTTTGGGCAATGAGCCGTCCAGTGCATTGCTTTGTTAGTCCTTGATGGAAATGGTCTCAGTGACTCCATTACTGGGATCTCCATAAACGATTGTGCATAGGCAAATGCATTTGGTTGGGAGATTGTTCCACACTAGCTGGAGCCTACGAAGTATCGGGTTTTAAAGAGAGGCAATTAAGAAGCCAATTAGGTGCAGTGAATGATCACAAGAGATCAGCATTCAAAATTAAGGAAATGGTGCTTTTGTGGAGGTGTGCACAGGTGATATTCTATGTAGCTTGCTCCTTCCCTGGTGAGCTTTTTCGTCTGCAGTGATTGCTGTGAAACGGGTGTTGTGTAATTACGAGCATGAGCTCAGAAGTGCCTAGTTCAAACCTTTGCTCACTAGGGTGCTAAGTAGTAGCAAAGTTATCTGGTGCCCAAGACAGGAAAAGATGCAGGCTCCCACAATTAAACATTGTGCTTCAACACGGTGGGTTGCATTCAGCTAAGGTTTACTTAGATTGAAATGAATGGCCCTCAGCTAGCCATCTCTATTAATTTCAGTGAGTTTACTGCAGCTAGAACCTATACCAAATACAACCCTGATTATTCATTAAGAGTTGACTCTCTCCCAGTAGAGGTGGTACATTCCAGGATTTTTGTTTCAATTGACCTTCCTTGAATAATATTTTTCCCACTCACTGGCTGGAGACTGCAATATTATGTTATAGGAGTTCTGAATCTGTTTCACTTTTACTTTTCTGTAATGCAGGTTTATTTTTATTTATTTTTAAAAAATATGTATTTGTAAGATTTCATTGTTGTAAATACTTTACTTCTGGTAATGAGCATTTTTAAAAAAATATGGGGGGGGGGGATCACCGACCTCAACATGGGGCAAGCCAGAGTCGGGACCATAAAACAGGTCCCAACTGGAGGGCAAATTAGTAAGACGGACCAAGGATACATAAAGACTACATTGTTTAAGCAAGACTCAGCTAAAACAAAAAAATCCTTATCCTACTCCTTCCTGTCCAGAAGGCTCTAATGTCCAACATGGGTCAGCGGAATCACCCCAGGGCCTGAAGGCTCTTCACTGCAAAAGCTTCGAGCTGCAGTTCAGTGGTTCACCACATGGGGCAGCCACTTGCAGATTCCAGGAGCTCCTGGGGCCATGTTTTAAGCTGAGATACTCTGCGTCAAGGAATGCCAAGGAAGCCCCAAAGTAGTTGTCTGGTAGCTGGTTCTAATGTGTCATTTCAAAACTCAGGCTGTTTGCAGGTAGCTAGCTAGTGCCATTGTTTTATTGATGAGCTTGACTTCTCCAGAAGAAACATTTTTAGCACAGTTCTGCAGTAGACTGAATAAAGTTCGCTTCTTCAAACCTCAGGCTTCTGTTACAGCCACTTCCATGAGTACACCAGTCTCACGGGAATCTACTAGCATGGCCTTCCAGGATTTTTTTGAAATACTTACTGTGAAGCATAGATGTCCTGGGGAAATATATGTTTCATGGTTAGTATTTCAAAAATTGGCAGGCTATGTCAGAAGACACTGTGAAAGTGGGGCTTTCATTTTAACTCATTTTAACTCACTGCCATACTATGGAATGCTTGTTTGGTAAATGATAGCCTCCCCACCCCCACCCCCACCCGGGTCCAATGTAGAGATCCAGTGTCAGGCTGTACTTTCTGATTCTGTGCTTCTGTCTATGACCACTGTCTTGCCAAGCTCTGAACTGAAGACAGAATCTTCAGAGGATGAACCAGACCCCCCACAGGTCAAAGACCCAGGGCAGCAGGCAAGGTCCCCTGGAAGCAGCAATGAGAATCCCATTGAGTGACCCTCCTCCAGGAGATCTCCTGAAGAAGCCTTGGTGCTCTCAGAGGAGAAGCTACTCCTTTCAGCCCATGCGTACTGCAGCACCAGAAACTTCCAGGTCCAAGCCAAAGGGTGTCAAAACAGTATGCATCTATGGACCCTGAGTTGTCGTGCCACTTGAGAGCAAGCAATTTCTGAAGCAACACCATCCCCAGCAGCTGAACTTGGGAGGCCAGAATGTATAAGGCCTCTCTGTTGCACCTTCCAGTTGCTGGAAACATCACAGCTCTCCTGAACCTCATCTCCCTGCCTTATGGTACTATGTTTGGACTTCCTGCGGTATTGACCTTACTCAGCTTGTCTTTGGATTACCTCTGGACCTGGACTGATTCCCTGTGCTTGAGCTTGATTTGTTTGGACTGTGCTGCGCAATCGCCCTTGGTGAGTGGTTAAGGTAGGAGGCTTAGACCGCCAGGGACTGGAATCCCAACCTCTGAGGGCCCTTGCTGGAGTATGACACCTGACGTTTCTCAGTCTAAGCCCTTCCTGGCATGCTCTGAGGGAGCATATCTAAGGACAACAGACTGGGAAGAAGAAAGAAGCCAATCACATAGGGTTCCCCTGCTCCTTTCAAAGACCGATTTTGCTGCAATGCTCCATGGACACACAATCATTCGTTATTGGTTTTGATGAATCTCGGTAGTGCTAGCTGAAGGCCTTCTGCTTCCTCTCAGTGACATGACGTGGATTCAGCTGAAGGCTCCTGACTAGATAATATTAACTACTACTGAAGCGTCTGCTTTCTGGTGGGATCTACTAGTGCATTTGTCTTAATTATTAATGTAAACGCCTACTGAAGAAGAATACATCTTTTATTAACGATGAGAAATTTGGGAATTCCTTTTGGCAGCGAGCTGTTCATTCATTGCAAGGTCGGGAAACAACTTTGCATCAAATTCTACATTCATTTTTTCCCCCTCCCAATGACAGCAAACTAAGTATTTTAAATTAATGTCCAACTCTCTCTTTTGGTGGGGGGTCTAACATGAGTGTTTGTAAAGAAAACATGGTTACAAACTGGCTGTATACCAATGGCTCACAAATCAATGTGCTCTGAGGGCCAACGTTGTGCTTCTATTTAACCCATTCCCTACTATCCCTTGCTCTTTTACTCTTTCTGCCCTTCACAACCCCATCTCAGCCATCTTGCAGGTTTGTCTGCTCATCATCTAAACCCTGAGAGGAGATTTGGTGGATTGAACCAAAATTCCTTCTAATCCAGTCCAAACATCCTGTCACCAATAGTACTAAGCCAGATACCTCCCAGAAGGCCGTAAGTAGGACATGAAAGCAACAATATTATCAAGGTAAGAGGCCCAGAAACCATTTGTTTTTGTTAAATACTGTAAAATACGGTAATTATATATAAAGAAAGCCTCCCCTGTTGTTTCTCACCAGCGTCAGATGCAACTCTCCGGCATCTGAGTGATAATGCCTGACAGCCATTGGTAGACCAGTCTTCCATACATCTACTTTAAAAAAAAAAATGAGGACCAAACTAAATATGAAGTCGATATAAATTATCAAACGCCCCATGATCCACAACCCACGCAAGATAAAAGAAACCACATGAGGTCCCGAATTCAATCAATGAATTCAGAAATTCCTTGTCTGAATTTCCCGTTTCTCTCTCTCTCTCTCTCTCTCTCTCTTTCTCTCTCTCTCTCTCTCATTGTGAGAAAATATGCAACTAGAAAATGGATTTACTGATGTTGCAGCTGGTTTGGGCCTAAGCTAGTGGCCATCACCAAATCTTTTTACATTAGAATTCCATGAATTAATTGTGCAGAGCAGAAGTGTGGCTTTTGCTTGCAGTGCCACACAGAAGCAGAGTGAGGTCCAAATCTTTTTCTGTTATGGAAGTAATGGACTCAGCAAACAGTTCAGGATGAAGTTATAGACAGAAATATAAGTTCCAGCTTGTAGGCTTTTCAGATACAGATATATACAGGTACAAAATAACACAGTTGCTGTAACTAACACAAACTAACCAAGACACAACACTGCTGAACTAGCCAGTATACATTAATCACAGATATAGCCAGGGCTCCAAGCTGTTACCACAGCAACTGGCTCATTTGACCTTGTACCTGTGATTACCTCACCCATGGGGTGATTTGTGCTCTGCCATCTTCACCATCCTTGCTGATGGGCGTATGTGGACCACTGATGTTCCCACAAACACTGATGTTTAGGGCTACAAACAATTGGTGTTTAGAATTTTCTCATACAAAGTTTACAACGCGTTTAACTGAAACGTTTCTTTGGTGTGTCCAGATCCAGCCTGGATTTTCCCCCAACTGAACAAATCTCCCCTAAATTCCCTAAAGAAATTCTCCCCTAAATATAAAACAAGAAGTACTTGCCTGAAAAATTCTTCTCCGACTCAGATTAATATCTGTGCTGGGGAAGAATTCAAGCCTTCTCTCCTTCCAACCTGCCAAACCCCCCATTGCCTTTTCTTTTCTTTTTGCTGCTCCAGCATTCTCTCCCTCCCCCCCCCCACCTCCCCATGTCAGACATTCTCTGGCATGTCAAATGCAAGGCATGCTGGAAAATGTGCCTTTTCCAGTGCTAGCAAGCCATGTTAGCAACTGCTGGAAAACTACGTTACCAAGTGCTAGTGAATACCATCATGGGAGGCGACATAAGTACAGAGGGCACAGAGGATCTTGATGACAGGTCAGGTTGGTTAGTGTTGGGTGAGAAGAGTGTTTGGTGCCTATGGGCGCATAGAAGGAGGGACTGGAACCCATGGAAATGAGGGGCACAAATGTTCTGCGCAGGAGCCATAATCAAATCACAGGCATTACATTGTGTGGACCTGCTGTAGATTATTCCTTGTGTCGTACAACTGGCATAAAACAGAGCATTAACCTAGAGAGCATAGCAATCACTTTCTATAAAAGTTTAACGGCTACAAGGACACCATTACTTTAAGCGTTCCCAACAGTCAGCTGCACCTTTAATTATGTATTCAGTGGCCGGGGAGGACTGGATTTTGTAGGCTGGAACAGTATAAAGATTACCGATAAATCCAGCAAGTAAATATCAGTGTTTAGCTTTCAAGAGCAGTAGTGTTAGTTTTCCTGTTTTGTGTTGCGTGACACAACCGCCGAGACAAGAATTTGAGTTACCATATATTATGTTTGCTATAGATCGGTAGGTAGGTAGATGCTTGCTTTGGTGATACACAGAAGGGGAATTTAGCTAACATCTTGGTCCTAAATAATAATGCTCAGGGTTGATCAACATCTACAACTTTAGTCCAACTCTATTGAATTTTTAGAGGGGGGGGGACGTGCTCAGCTGCCTTGTAAATTTGTAGTAAAATCATACAGAGGGATCATTCATAAACTGTAACGATTCATGCTCAGAGAGATGGTCTTCCAAATCGCACATAACAAGTAGAAAAATGTTACATTTGGTGCATGCTCTAGCTATCTCTCATTTGGACCCACAAAGGAAAGGAGGGAAGTCCAAGAGATTCCTTGGAATATTGCTTTTATGTTGTATGTTGGATATGTGACTGTAAAATGTTAATCTGAAAAACCAAATAAATAAATTTCTTTTTTTAAAAAAGAAAGAAACCAAGAAAGCAAAGGGGTGGTTGCCATTGGTTGCCAGATGTGAATTTTTTCCCCAGCTCTCCTTCCCCTAGGAGAAGGAGGAGCCAAGAGGATGAGGCTTCTTGCTGGTAGGAAGAAGGGGTGATAATAACCAAGGCTGTGATAGGGTGAGTGGTATAGAGAGTATTTGTACCTCTGTGCCTAGGTGTTTATGTATAAATTGTGTGCAGGCGTAGTGGGATTTTTAATATTTTTGAATATTATCCAGTTTCAATGCTCAGGTCAAAAATAATGATTTCAGCAGAAGACTTTTTTCCTCCCCCAGAGAATACTCCCAATCCCATTTAATGCCATTGTTTCTAGTGGTGGCTGGTGTTTCCCTCCTTCCTTGATTAGTCTGATGTGTAATTACCCCCTTCCATTTAGCACAGATTTGGCTGGGTAATGATGTGGCTGAAGACAATTGAAATAAACTAAGTATAAGAGCAATGTATAAAGACAGGTGAGCATTTTCATGAAGGGTGTAAAAAAATGTCAAAATGGGAGATGTTATCCAACACTGCTAAAAATGTTTCTAAAAAAAACCAGTGGGCTCTTCCAGCTGTAGTTATAATTTGCTGAAATGTAGACAACTGAATTTCCATTGTTTCATATATATTTTTATTCTATACTGAAGGCCAGTGGCCAGTCTGATGTGCTAAAAATGGATATACAGTGGTACCTCAGGTTAAGAACTTAATTCGTTCCAGAGGTCCGCTCTTAACCTGAAACTGTTCTTAACCTAAAGCACCACTTTAGCTAATGGGCCCTCCTACTGCCGCCGCGCCGCCGCCACCACGCGATTTCTGTTCTCATCCTGAAGCAAAGTTCTTAACCCAAGGTACTATTTCTGGGTTAGCAGAGTCTGTAACCTGAAGCGTCTGTAACCCGAGGTACCACTGTATACTTATCTAATGACAAAAATGCATGTGTGTTCCTTATCAAACATTGGCAGGTGTAAGTGCGCTGGATTAATGTCAAAGAGCAATGTTACGTTAAGTACACTTTGTTTTTTCCTGGAAAAGCAACAATGCGGGCATCTGAACCCAATCTGAAGAGTGGCACATTGGGGAGGGTGGATTTAACCCTTTCTCCACCCTGCTCTGACTTCTCTTGACTCATACTCATCTTTTCAATGTGTGGCACTTATTGTAACAGATGTCTCGGGAGTACTGGCACCTTGTTTTCTTTTTTTTAAAAAAAAAGCACTGGGCAGAAGATTCCTTCATTGCAGACAGTTGGACTAGATGACCCTCGTGGTCCCTTCCAATTCTATGATTCTATGATCCTACGCACTCAACAGGCCTGATTTGTACGTAGGCCTAATTTGGTGGTCATCCAACTAAATTCATGTATCTAGAATTCCCAATCTCTACAGAAATCCCTCCAGGGAATAACTTTTACTCATTGCTGTTAAAGTTTTGTTGCTCTTCATCATAATCAGAAAGAAAAATAGCAGTGCTTTTGTGGGTAGTTTGGTCTGTCTCCAGGGTGACTTTACTCTGAATAATTAGTTTTTTAAAATGTTACAAAACTTCAGAAATTTTGTTTCAGGATGTAGCTAAAACAAATATGGCTCCATTCAATTCCTTTGATGAGCAAAACTGAGTTTGTTTATATATATATATATATATATATATATATATATATATATATATAATAATGAAAGGGAAAAGTCCATATGGCTAGACAGCTTTCGGGAGCTGAAAAAAGCAAAGATGTGGTACAAGGAAGGGGAAGTATATTAAGTGATATTCTTCAGCATTGGGAAAGGTGTTAATGATATTAGAAGCTGGAAAGTCATTTGCACCTTCTGCTGTGACTGTGGCAGGGCAAGGCAGGAGGCTGGGGAAGAGAATAATGCAGCAATGTACATTCTCATCTTTTTAAAAATGTCTTTTTCCTCTCTAAAACAGAGGCAGGGAATTAGATTTGCATGGAGGGTCAGATTGCTATCTCCACCAACCCTCATGGACTAAGTTTGGCCCCCACCAGAAAGCTGGCCTTGTGAGAACTGGGGGATCCAAGAGTCATGAAATGTTTAATGTCTGTTAGAAAAGAAAAATGGATGAAGGGGAATAATTTTTCCTACTTGAGCCTCTTTCAACTTATGGTATCTTGGTCATGTTGTGCAGATGCCTGATTATCGTCTTTCAAAGCAACTATTCTTTTCCAAACTTAAAGCGTAATGCTGGTGGTCAACAAAAGAGGTTTAAAGACTCTCTCAAGGCAAATCTTTAAAAATGTAGTATAAACACCGACAACTGGGAAACACCTGCCTGCGAGCGCTCTAACTGGAGAACAGCCTTTTTTTACCAAAGGTGCTGTGGGTTCTTGTTATGTACTGAGTTGAATAGGATCCAAACTGTAGCAGTCTGATTGGTCCTAGAACAATAGGATCCAAAGGGCAGCAGTCTGATTGGTCCTAGAACAATAGGATTCAGAATGCAGCAGTCTGATTGGTCCTAGAACAATGCAGCAGTATGATTGGTTGGCAGGAACCACCCAATCCTGCTCCAGATAGAAGTGAATCCACAACCTGATTGGCTTACAGTAGAATTCCAGAATTAGCCAATCATGTGCAGCCCATTGTGTAAATAATGTATATAAAGCAGATACTGTGAGGGGACATTTATTCATTCCTCCTCACCACTATGAGCTGAATAAAGAGCATGAAATCACTTTGCGACTCTGAGTATATTTCACTGGCGACGAGGATGGGATCCCGCTGAGCTGACTGCCACACACAGCACCGCAGCACCGCCAACTGCCGCACCGCTGCCTCGCACCGTGTATCCAGGCTTCAGCTCCGGGGCACAAGGAACTCAGAATGGCAGCCAACAGCAGCTTCTCGCCATTCAACCCAGCATCTGGAGACTGGGAAGCGTACGCCTCCCGTTTCACCTTCCTCCTAGAAGCCAAAGGGGTCACCGACGAAGAAGACGCCAAGAAGAGGGCGATATTCTTCAGCGTCTGCGGAGAGGAGACGTTTGAAATCGCCCGGGCTCTCCTTGCGCCTGAAGACGTCGCTACTGTTCCATACAAAACAATAATGGAACAGCTGAAGGGGCACTTTTCGCCGCAGCCCTCAGTGGTGGCTCGTCGAAATGCCTTCTACGCAAAGCGGCAAGCCCCTGGGGAAACCATAACTGGGTTTGTGACCTCTCTCCGCCAAGCCGCCCGGTTCTGCAACTTCTCAGAGCTGGAGAACATGCTTCGTGACCGCCTCGTCGGTGGCCTGAAGGATGAGAAGCTGCAACGGCGCCTCTACGCTAAGAAGGACCTAACGTTCCAGGTCGCTCTGGAGGAGGCCCTGGCAACAGAAGCTGCCGAGAGGTCGACCCAAGAGGCACGGCCGAGCCTGCCATCCCAACCGAGGGTCCACCATGAAGACCTCACCGACGACTCAGGATCCGACAGGGAGGAGGTGCACCGAGTACAGCAGCGCACTCAAGCAGCGCACAGACCACAGCTGCCTCGACGAGAAGGAGGGAACTGCGCAAGCTGCGGGGAGAGTCACGAGAGGAGGACCTGCCGTTTCCGCAACGCAGAGTGCAGGCAGTGCAGAAAATCGGGACACATCGCCCGGGTGTGTCGGGCTCGGCCCACCCGACACCAGGCATCAGATGACCAATCCAAGAGCCCCAGGTCCCGGGGCCCAACGCACCAAGGCAACTCGACGGAGCTCACGGACTTCCAGGTATACCAGTTGCCCCACCCCAACGTAGAGAAAATTTATGTAGAGGTACAGATAGAGGGGGCCCCATGCCGCATGGAGCTTGACACGGGTTCAACTCTATCCATAATCTCGGCAAGGACCTTAAGGAAACTGTGTCCCACTGGGGGTCCCAAACTCAGGCCGGCCCCATTCACCCTCCGGGACTTCCAGAAACGTAAGGTCCCCACAATGGGGGTGGGGACCTTCAGGGTGCAATACCGAGGGCGGACGCGGCAACTGGACTTGCTTGTGGTCAAGGGCCCCTACATTAGCTTACTGGGATTGGCATGGTTTGGACCACTGGGGCTAGCTGTCACCGGGGTGAACCACACTAGCTTACAAGTGGACGTGGACGCCATATGCAAGGAATTTCCAGGGGTTTTCGATGGGAAATTGGGACAGTATACGGGCCCCCCCATTGCGCTACAGCTTGACCCCGCAGTACGACCGGTCAGGCTCAAGGCCCGCCGGGTCCCGTTCGCCTTGAAACCCCGTATAGACGAGGAATTGGACCGACTCGTAGAGCAAGGAGTGCTGGAGCCGGTGCCTAATGCTCCCTGGGAAACCCCAATCGTCACACCCGTCAAGCCTAATGGTTCGGTCCGCATCTGCGCAGACTACAAATGTACCATAAACAAGGCCCTCACGGCCCACGCATACCCAGTGCCAGTGGTCAGCCATGTCCTTGCCACCCTGGCTGGGTCGAAAATTTTTGGCAAGCTGGACTTGGCCCAAGCATATCAACAGCTGCCAGTAGATGAGGCCACAGCAGAGGCACAGACGATTGTGACGCACAGAGGAGCGTTCAGGGTAAAGCGGCTGCAATTCGGTGTCAGCGTGGCACCAGGCATATTCCAGAATATAATGGACTCTCTCCTTAAAGGGATTCCTGGCGTCACCCCCTTCTTCGATGATGTGTTGATTGCCGGCCCCACACCAGAGGAGTTTGAGGACCGCCTCCGCACCGTTCTGCACCGTTTCCAGACGGCGGGTCTCAAGGTGAAGCGGGAAAAATGTCTACTAGGAGTGCCTCAGGTGGACTTTCTGGGATTTATGGTGGACGCAGAAGGGGTCCACCCGACTGGGGACAAGGTACGGGCCATTTGTGATGCCCCAGCGCCCAAGAGCAAGACTGAACTTCAGGCCTTCTTGGGACTATTGAACTTTTACCATTCCTTCCTTCCCCACAAGGCGGCGGTAGCGGAGCCCCTACACAGACTCCTGGACAAGCGGGCCCCTTGGGTGTGGGGCCAGCGCCAGGAGGCCGCATTCCAGGCAGTCAAGGACTTGCTTGTCTCAAACTCGGTCTTGGCACACTTCGACGAGAGGCTGCCGGTGGTGCTAGCATGCGACGCCTCACCCTATGGCATTGGAGCTGTCCTGGGGCACCAACTCCCGGATGGAAGAGAGGTACCGGTGGCGTACTTTTCCCAGACACTCAACACAACCGAGCGGAACTACTCGCAAATCGACAAGGAGGGTCTGGCAATCGTAAAGGGAGTAAAAAAATTCCATGATTTCTTGTACGGGCGGCCCTTCACCGTGGTGACTGACCACAAGCCGTTGCTTGGCTTGTTTGCCCCCGAAAAGCAGACCCCCCAAGTGCTGTCTCCTCGCGTCCTCAGGTGGTCAATTTTCCTTGCCAGCTACCAGTATGCACTGATTCACCGACCTGGGAAGGCGATGGGCCATGCGGACGCCCTCAGCAGGCTACCACTACCGGAAACAGGCCCTGACCCAGCACCTGCACAAGAGGTTATGAGCCTGGAGCTGCTTCCCGACCGCCCCATTCAGGCACAAGAAGTTGCACACCATTCCAAGAAAGATAGGGTCATCTCCCGGGTCCTGGACTGGGTGTGGAGGGGATGGCCCAGCAGCAGCCCCGGGCCAGAATTCGCCGGCTACACAACCCGCAAACATGAACTGTCGGCCCACAAGGGGTGCCTGTTATGGGGAAGCAGAGTCGTTGTTCCCCAGCCCCTCTGCAAAAGGGTCCTCACAGCCCTACACGAGACACATCCAGGGGTAGTAAGAATGAAGGCCCTTGCCAGGAGTTATGTGTGGTGGCCGGGGATCGATGGAGAGATAGAGGCCTGGGTCAAACACTGCCAGGCCTGCCAAGAATCCCGCCCAGATCCCCCAAGGGCCCCAGTCCAGTCCTGGGAGTCCGCCCGAGCACCATGGTCACGCCTGCATGTGGATTTCGCTGGCCCCTTTCAGGGGAAAACATTCTTCATAGTGGTGGACTCCTACACCAAATGGCTGGAAGTCGCACTGGTACCGTCCACTTCCACGTCCGCAGCCATCCGGGTACTACGCAGGCTGTTTGCAACCCACGGGCTCCCTGACACCCTCGTCTCAGACAACGGGACTGCATTTACGTCAGGAGAATTCCAAACCTTCACAGCGCAGAACGCCATCCGCCACATCCGTTCGGCGCCGTTCCACCCTGCCACCAATGGCCAAGCAGAACGCATGGTGCGGACCACCAAGGACACCCTTCGCCGCATGACGCAAGGGGACTGGGAGTACCGCCTTGCCACATTCCTTCTAGCACAGCACAGCACCCCCAGCTCAACGACTGGCCGGAGCCCCGCTGAACTACTAATGGGTCGGCGCCTTGCAATCAGATTGGACCGCCTTCACCCCGATAGAGCTCAGGATGAGGTAGTGGTGGGGGAAGGCAGGAACCCCCGGACCTTCGAGGCCCAGGACCCAGTGTACGCAAAGAATTTTGGGGCAGGCCCAGCATGGGTACCCGCCACAATCACCAGGGTCACTGGCCCCGTGTCGTACGAGGTGCTAACGGATGGGGGGCAATGCTGGCGCCGCCACTGCGACCAGATACGGCGACGATTCCCGGGAGAAAACCAGGAGGAGGACAGGTCAGAGGAGTCCCAAGGGAACAGCGGGGCAGTGAGGCCCATAGAGCAGGAGGGGCCAGCAGGAGAGGCAGAATCAGTAAATACAGAGAGGACCCGTGAGGCCGAAAGGACACCGGAACCAGAACCACGACTGAGCGAGCCGGTTGCACCAGACCAAACAGCCGCATCACAGCCAGCATCCTTGGAACACGAGCCAGAACCCGGAGCCCGGACCAGGGAACACCCCAGGCCACAACGCACACGTAGGCCGCCGGCATACCTTGAGGACTATGAATGCGACCTCCCGGGCAGGACTGGAACTTAGAGGGGAGGGGTGTTATGTACTGAGTTGAATAGGATCCAAACTGTAGCAGTCTGATTGGTCCTAGAACAATAGGATCCAAAAGGCAGCAGTCTGATTGGTCCTAGAACAATAGGATTCAGAATGCAGCAGTCTGATTGGTCCTAGAACAATGCAGCAGTATGATTGGTTGGCAGGAACCACCCAATCCTGCTCCAGATAGAAGTGAATCCACAACCTGATTGGCTTACAGTAGAATTCCAGAATTAGCCAATCATGTGCAGCCCATTGTGTAAATAATGTATATAAAGCAGATACTGTGAGGGGACATTTATTCATTCCTCCTCACCACTATGAGCTGAATAAAGAGCATGAAATCACTTTGCGACTCTGAGTATATTTCAGTTCTGAAGACGCTCAAACTCAGGACAAAAGGGAAAAAACATGCTAAGAGGAAGGCATGCTTGGCAAACCCTCACTGTGATAAACTCCTGCCCATAAACCTGTGTCCCCACTGTGGAAGGACGTGTAGATCCTGAATTGGCCTCCACAGTCACTTGCAGACTCGCTGTTAAAACCATGTTTATGGAAAACAATCTTACTTGGTGATCACCAAATAAGATCTTGGAGGAGGATGTGATTGGCCGGAACCGTGAACAAGAACAATGCCTCTTTAGGAAGTGAAGTTATCCTGCTGCATTTTATCATAGTTCCCACTTGGATATAAACAAGACTGAATGCAGACCTGGTGAAGTGGCACTCACACAACTGTGGCACTGCATGATCCAGGCCTTAAGGAGAGGCTGAAATGTCATTTTAGTTTTTCTTTGTTCCTTCTCCAGAATCGGCAAAATATCAAACAAAGGATGACTCGTGTTCTCAGCAGAGAAACCTTGATGGCCAGCTCATAGAATTCCTTAAAAAACCCTTTGCCCTTTACATATCTACAGTGAGTGAGAAATACATAATAAAAACCTTTTCTTCAACTTCCCACCCCTTTTCCATGATGTTTCTGTTTTTCTCTCTCCTTTGCACCCTGCCTTCTATCTCTTAAACCTTAACAAAAGTACTATAATCTTTAATCTCTTCTGTTACTCCTGGTTCAAATCCTGCTCATGTGTTCATCATATTCCTTTAAATAATCCGAAAAGGGTTTCCATTCTTCCACAAAACCAGGGCTTTTCTTCAGTCAATTCCAGCACCTCTCAGGTGGGTCTAAGAGAACAAGGGAGGTGTTCGTGGTGAATTCCGGCACCTCTTTTTCTAGAAAAATAGTACTGCACAAAATCTTCATTGCTAAATTCTCTAATTTTAGCTGTTAACTTAGGCAGTTCTGCAGAATGCATCACCTTGCTTATCCATTCTTCTTTAGTGGGTGTTTCTGCTTCTTTCCATTTCTGTGCATAGAGAATCCAGTTGTAACATACATAAGCAACTTAACATCTTTTGGGGGACTTCTGTCCCTATAGAAGAAGAAGAAGAAGAGTTTGGATTTGATATCCCGCCTTTCACTCCCTTTAAGGAGTCTCAAAGCGGCTAACATTCTCCTTTCCCTTCCTCCCCTACAACAAACACTCTGTGAGGTGAGTGGGGCTGAGAGACTTCAAAGAAGTGTGACTGGCCCAAGGTCACCCAGCAGCTGCATGTGGAGGAGCGGAGACTCAAACCCAGTTCCCCAGATTACGAGACTACCGCTCTTAACCACTACACCACACTGGCTCTATAGTCATTTTAAACATCTTTTTTATCTTATCATATACCATCTCCCAAAAGGCCCTCGCTTTCTTGCAATCCCACCATATGTGGTAAAAAAAGAAAAAGGATCCATCTATCTGTTTACAGTTCCAGCAGTTATTAGGAACCTTCTTATACATACATGTTAGCCAATTTATTAGGTGTTAAATACCATCTATACAAACAATAACTATGCTTTTACATGTTCTCTGTTCTCCTACGAGAGGATCCTCACTGAAGTAGATGGGAATAATTATAGAGCTGTTTTGTACAATAATATTTTTTCAGTGCTTCTTAAAGCAAAGGACTGGAAATTGATCGATGGTAGAGCATCTGCTTTGCATGAAGATGATCCTAGATTCAATCTTGGCATCTCCAGGTCGGAGGAGGATGCCCCCTGCCTGAAACCATGGACAGTTGCAGCCAGTCCATGAGGACAACAGTGACTTAGATGGAACGATGGTATTGAGCTTAGTTGCACTGAGTATCTTAGTGAAATGAACCAACAGGACTAAACTGGGTCCATTAATTTCAATAGGTCTGTTCTAAGTAACAGTGGAGCACCATCTTTTGTTCCACATCCAGTGCCGGATTTACATATAAGCTAAACAAGCCATAACTTAGGGCACAAAATGTAAAGGGGAAAAAACTGGATGTACATTTCCAAACTATAAAATAAAAAACAAATAAAATAAATCCTACACACAGCAACAGTATTTTGTGTTGTGTAGGCTCCTGTGATGTAAGTACAGGGCCCCGCCTGCTAGCCTGCTCCCTAAAATATCACTGGTTTGCTCATTTCTATATATAGGGTGCCTACATTCAGCATGTGCAAATGGCTTTAGATACCCATTAGGTCCATAAATTACTATATAGCATATATTCAACACAAAGAACAGTGGCAATTTGTTGTTGACAAAGGACAGCTGGGCATATAAAGGGCCCCGTTACCTTCAGTAGTTTAGGGCTCCATCAAACCTAATCTGGCCCTGTCCACATCCCTTGCACACGCAGTTGCTGAACCTTTGCCCAAGTCTGCACTTTTCCTTCTACAATGGCGCAGAATCCAGGCTAACATTTTCCACCTTTGATTCTAACTTGCTATTTTGCCTGTATTTCTCCACTTCTTATATTGCATCATGTTCAGGTACTTTTGAACATGACTCACTGGCCCACAAAATCACTACAAGCTATTATGCATCCATGGCTGTCATCACTGAGCCAGCTCCATTCAAATCTTTATGAACTCTGTGAAACAGTTACAGCACACTGTTCAGCGCATGAACCTTTTGAACCAGAAATGAACTAGTCTTTCTCATTTGAAAGCAGAAAATTTCCTTTGAAGTCCACAAATAGGTTGTAATGAACTCATTATGCACTGGAAGAAAATGGAAAGAGAGAAAGCACCGTAGGTCAGCCTTCAGGTTTTGCACCAGGTGGTTTGTTTTCTTTTCCCTGGGGCTTGTTCACAAAAGAATTTTTCATCTTTTAACTTTTGTATAAGAAAGCATTATGCATAAGGAAAGTCCCATGTAGTTTAGAAGGGGAAAATGGAAATGTGGGAAGACATACTAAAAGTTTATACAAGGCAGAGTTGGTCTATTTCTAGTCTGGTTCAGTTTCACATGTGTCTATGCTTTTCCCCTTTCTACATTAGTCTGCCAATGTTTGGGGTTTTGTTTTTTTAACCACACGAAAAAGCACATTATTTTTGTATGTGAATTTTGCACACATTTTAACCTAAAATAGGGGCTTCTATTTGCATTTCGGTTCCTCTTCCTTCCTCTTTTTCTATTTTTTGAACCGTGAACTGCACTGCAAAATCTGGAGAAGTGCAAAAAAATAAAAATAAATGATAACTCTGTTACAGTCTATGTGTTAGTCTGGGAAGTGCGAATCAGGCTGTTTTACACAAAAATGAAATCCTCAAGCATCACTAACTAAACTTCATGTTTACAGTGGATAGAGGAAAAAACTTTCTCCCTCTCTAATTCTGGCATCACCCACTGATATTACCCACTGGCGTTACTGATCCAACACAGAGAAGTTAGGAACAAAAGCAAGAAGCACCCCATACAATGAATGCATCGCTTACGGAAATGGTCACTAGTTAGGTCATTAGCCTCTTGTGACAGAGCGTTCCACCAGATCAGGGCCACGGCCGAGAAAGCCCTGGCTCTGGTTGATAGCTTTGTCAAGAGTTATTACACAATGTTGCTGCCTGGAACCTGCACCATACAGTTTACAGAGTCTAATGGCAACCATGCCCTGCTTATGAGCCCATCGAGGCATATGGCTGGCTACCGTTAGGAACAGATTGCCTGACTAGATAGATTTCGGGCTGGTCCTGTAAGGTAACTCATATTGTTAGATACACAGTGGACTATAACCATTCTCAAATGTGTCAATTTTGTCACACGTGTGCAAAATAGATCTGCCTGCGCATCCTGCTTTCCCATGCAAAAGAGGATGCCCATGTAAGAAATCACATTGTGCCTCACAATCTCCTAACCGCACCTCTACTCACCAGAAAATGCATGCCGCTAACAAAAATGCTGACTAGTGACGGAAATAGGCTGCTTTCATAGGCTTTCCTAGTTAAATCTCCTGGTACAATAACCTCATTGCCCTGAGGATTTGGGAGGCGGGAGGAAAATCTCTTAGGGAGTACCAAAATAAAAAATTTGGAAAAAAAGTCTGTGTGTCTCTCATGAGTGTTAAGTTTTGGGAGAGAGAGAAATGAGAGATAATAAACCAAATTAATAGCATGGATGATTTTGCGGGCTCTTCAATGTGCATTAAGCCTAATGCTTTCATGCACTGAGCTATCTCACTGCATTACTGTCAATGGATTCTCTGTTAAAGTTATTTCAATACGTAGGTATGCAGGAATAAGTCTTTTTTATTCTTTCTACCTCTCCCCCACTGTCCACCCATCCTCATTTTTGTTCTTGTCGTGTATCTCTCGGTTCCCAAGGTCATCCACGCAGCTGGTTGCTGACTGACACAATGCCTTTTTCTTCTTTCCAGCCGATCCCTCATACAGGCATCCATAATTCTTTTTATTGTTCATTTGAAATGCAACTTCCTTATCTGTGTGGAGCCAAAAGGGCTATTCAGGCTCTCAAAGACTGGTAGAGTAGCAGCTCCATCTTCTGGCTCCAACCAGCATCACTGGACACTTCGGCCATTCACATCCTAACAGACCATTAGCACTACCGCTGGTCCTTCCCTATTGCATGTCCTACCTGGGGAAAGATTAGCTTATTCTAACACCTTGAGCATCCCCATTGGCACAGCCTATTCTCCATCCCCCAGTCCCATTTTAAAAGATGTGCACATGCTACAAAAAGGTGTCTACTAACACAAAGGGTAAATAAAGTGAGGTTCCACCCCCTCCAACCTACCCTTGCGCAAGAGATGTGAACTGCCTGTTAGACAACTGCTTGCACATGCACCTGAAAGTATTTGGGTATTATTCAGCTAAGTTTTGCTCACAGCAGACCCACTGAAATCCACGAAATTAGATGCTTTTGTTTTAATAGGTTTGCTCTGAGTAAAAATTAGATGAGTGCCACCTTTTCAAACTCGTTGGAGAACACTGGCTGTGTGCATAGGGGTGGTCTTCTCTCTCCCAATTTTGGGATGGTGGGGTGCTTCAGACATGTCCCAAAATGAGGAGAAGGAGGCAGAGTGAAAATGATTCAAAGGGCAGAGGCCATAGGCTTGCAGTGAAACCCACTCATAATTCTTAGAAGCTGTTATCTTTGTAGAGCTCTGGCTTCCACCGCCATTGGCTCCCCATCCAGTCTTCCCCAGGCTGCCTCCAAGAAAGATTGTGACCTCTTGCAGGGTGGCTATTCTGTTGGCCTTGAACAGTATTTCACCCATGGAGATTAGGGAGGGAATGGAAATTCAAAATTTTGTTCACATTTTAAGACCAACATACCTAATTTGCACTTTTTTGAAACCATACAGAAACTGAAACACAGCTACCCTTTAAAATCCATACTTTTCTAAATTCATTTTTCCAGCCAAGTAACATGCACAAAAATGCATACAGTGGTACCTCAGGTTACAGATGCTTCAGGTTACAGACTCCACTAACCCAGAAATAGTCCCTCGGGTTAAGAACTTTGCTTCAGGATGAGAACAGAAATCGTGCAGCAGCAGCGGGAAGCCCCATTAGCTAAAGTGGTACCTCAGGTTAAGAACAGTTTCAGGTTAAGAACGGACCTCCAGAACGAATTAAGTTCTTAACCCGAGGTACCACTGTATGCTTGGGCAAAGTTTGCCTAGCAATGGGTACATTGGTGAAATGTTATGAAAGCGATGCATGGGGGGGGGGGTTGCAAAATAGTGTATATTAGGTAACACTGCCTACCAACCTGTGGCTTAGGAGAAATGTGGAGAAACATGCTGATGAATTCTTATGAGGACTCTTTTAAACAAAACTGATGGGGAAATAATCATAAGGTTGGGGAAAAGAGAAAACCGAAGCTGATTCATCAATTCCTAGTGACAATATTGCGGTGCAAAAACTACACTGAGTTTCACTGTGTCCAGTGCTGAACAAGCACAAGGACCCTCAGACAAAGAGAAATCCATTGTCCTCCTTCCCACTGCTTCCTTGTGTGCTTGCCAAAAACCTTCTCCTGAGAGTTGGGGGAATCAAGAAATGTTGGGGGGAAGCAGCTAGAATGAGTCGTAACCCCTCTGCAGAGGAAGGGTGAAGAAGGTTCCCTGAGCAAGCATCAGTGTGCTCCCATTGCATTGGGATACAGTGCATCATTTATACATAATGCACTTTAAACTTATTATCCCTAGTGGCTCAGTCCTGTTGGGCTGCCCTTTCAACCACAGAATTACTGGGAATAATCTTCCAAATAAAGGAGTCAGATGAGGGATAAACCTCAGTCTCTTAGTCCATAACCAAACTAGAAGAAGAAGAAGAAGAAGAAGAAGAAGAAGAAGAAGAAGAAGAAGAAGAAGAGGAGGAGTTTGGATTTGATATCCCGCCTTTCACTCCCTTTAAGGAGTCTCAAAGCGGCTAACATTCTCCTTTCCCTTCCTCCCCCACAACAAACACTCTGTGAGGTGAGTGAGGTTGAGGGACTTCAGAGAAGTGTGACTAGCCCAAGGTCACCCAGCAGCTGCAAGTGGAGGAGTGGAGACGTGAACCCAGTTCCCCAGATTACGAGACTACCACTCTTAACCACTACACCACACTGGCTCTCTGGTAGGCCTGCAATTACCATATTCTAAGATGTAAAAATTACTGGGAGTTCTTAAGCAAATCCTATTGCTAATCACTTGCCCATTGGAAGCTGTGCATGACTCCAAATATTTGTTCATTCATTCATTATCCCACATGAAGGGCTTCTCTCTGAGCCTTGCACTGTGTCATTTGACAATGTATTGCTGGCAGGAACAAGTCCCTTCTAATCGAGTAGCTCTTTCTATGCAATCAAATGTGTTTTGGCAGGAAATGGGCTTTATAGCTTCTCTATTCTGCCTAACCCATTGCCAGCTCCTTCCCCATCTGTGGACTCCATTGAAACTGTCAAGGTCACACTCCATCAGTTATGACATCATTCACCCTTCTCCATTTCCAGCCTGGAAAAAAACTGACTCTTTGATTTCAGTTCATTTGATCTGGAGCCTGAGTGTCTGAGAAGGCCATCAGAACATAGAAAACTCCTATACAGCCTTGCAAATAAGCCTACAAGAGTTAATAGCCTGCTAGTGGGTTGGCAATCCGGCCTTCCTGCAGCAACCCATTGCCTTCCTATGCTAGGTTTCCTTCTGCTGGCAACAAACTTGGCTTCTGTGTTGAATGCAGAGGAAAGATGGAGAGGACCACCAACCAACTTAAACCATCTGCAGGTAATTCCTAGTTACTTGTAACTACTAGGTTACAGGTACCATTCTTAAGGAAATCAGCCCTGAGTGCTCACTGGAAGGACAGATCCTGAAGCTGAGACTCCAATACTTTGGCCACCTCATGAGAAGAGAAGACTCCTTGGAAAAGACCCTGGTGTTGGGAAAGATGGAGGGCACAAGGAGAAGGGGACGACAGAGGACGAGATGGTTGGATAGTTTTCTCGAAGCTACCAGCATGAGTTTGGCCAAACTGCGGGAGGCAGTGGAAGACAGGAGTGCCTGGCATGCTCTGGTCCATGGGGTCATGAAGAGTTGGACACGACTAAACGACTAAACAACAACAACAACAACTACTAGGTGAGTGCTTAAATGAATAATTGCTTCATTTAAACTCAGTGTCTTCCACACAGAGTGGCAGCAGCTCTCCAGAGTTTGAGATGAGGGTTCTTCCCAGCCCTACCTGAAGACGACAAGGCTTGAACCCGGGGCCTTTGCATTCAAAGCCAACTCCATACCACACAACACACCTAAAAGCACTAAATCAGATGAAAAAGGTGCAGTCTTTTAGCAAGAGGTTGCTATAGGTTTGTTTTCCCTTTATCCCAACAGGCAGTCATGGAGTTTTATTGATTTCTGGAAATGCAGTGATGAAAGGCTCACCTAGCAATAACAACAAAACAATTAAAACAAAATCTTAAAGCCAGCATGGTTTAGTAGATAAACTGCTGCATGCCGGGTTTCAAATTGCTGTTCAGCCATGGAACTGGATGGACCAATCACCATCTCTCAGCCTAGCCCACCTGACAAGAGCTGTTACAAGAGGGGGGGAATAAGAGGGGACAGAAGACTGCATGTGCTGTCCTGAATCTCTAGGAGGGCAGGGGTAAGGAACCAAATCATTGCGGATTGAATCCAGAGTTGTCTGCAGCCAAACTGCAAACTGAAGTCTCCTTTAAGCGGTTCTGGATAATCCTCTTCCCCTTTCCCCTGAAGCCCCCTGCATTTCCCCTCCAAATCCACACAGATAGGGGTCTCTCAGTAACAGTGTGAGAGGGGGCACTGGGGAGTTTAAAGACCCTCAGCATCCTATAGTGGAAGCCCACACTGGTTCTCAGTCATTACGGTGAACTTAGGGTTGCCATATTTCAAGACACAAAAGTTGTCGAGCTTTTTAGTTTATAAGCTATTTTTCTGTATTTTTTTGGGAAATTCGCCAAAAATTCAACGCTTCCGATATGGGCTGCCATATGCCCGGGTTTCCCCAGACATTCTAACAGGTTCCCGGACGCCATTTTCAGAAGACGAATCCCAGCTATGTCTGGAAAAATCCAGACGTAGGGCAGCCCTAGGTGAGCAGAAGGAATGTTCTAGGTCCTATCCAGAATCATAAAATAGGCAACATAAGCAAATCTGCCTAGTATACAAAAGCCAGCCAGCCTGCACACCTTTCCTGCCCAGAAAGCCAGCAGAAACGTCCAAATCACTCTACAGCCAGAAAACTTCAGTAAGACAAGTCCAAAGACAAGTTCAGTTCCATATCAGACTATTTACAGCACAAAACTGCAACTGCTGCATTACAGTACACGCACAGAGGAAGGATGCACATAAATGTTGGACAGACATGCATGTGTGTATCTGTATGTGATTAGCACGGCATACTTGGCAGTTAAACTTATTAGCTGGGAGAGATTACGTGGCACCATCTGCTAGCCTGCGCTAACTTCCTGTAACTAAGAACGCAGTAAGCCCTGGAGAATAAGCACGAGGCAAAGTGGATTCTCTTAAAATAATTGAACATAATTGTGCATTTAACAGTTTAATGTAATATTATTCAACAGATGTGCAAATAATGGTAGAGTTATTCACGACAAGCCATATGTTGGAGGTAAGACAGCATTACAAGAGACCAGTGGAATATTAGACAAGGCTGATTCAGAGAAATGGATCGGTGGTTATTAAAATACGCCACTGTAAAGTGTGACCTTAATTGAGGTCTCAAAAGTAATTTCTTGCAGTTATAAAGAAGAAGAAGAGCATCTATTATTCTTTTGCACCCTCTCTTGGCCAGCAAAAGTAATGCAACGAAACTCACTTGTATGTAGGCTGCAATGCAGATATAATTGTGTTTAAGAGCTATGGCAGCAGTTTTCATGTTGTGTTTCAGGGAATTATGGAATTCTTCAGACACTCATTCAAGTTTCCTTAGCGGCGCTAGTCAAGTTTCTCTGAAAGACGGCTTGCTCTGCGTTACCAATCTGCAACTGCAGGAGAGCATGTGATGTGTTGTAGCTCATGCTCTCCAGGCACTTGGCTTGGTGCTGAGGCCCAAAGAGCCAGTGTGTGTTTTATAACATATCCCAGAATCTTTTAAGACATGAAATTCCTTGGTAGAGGTTCGTAGTCCTCAGTACTGCAGACAAATGAACATGAAAATAACTAGCATGGATAGGAGCAGTGGCGAAGCTGCATGCTCTGCTACCGGGGGCAGAGAGCAGGTGGGGGCATGGCTGGCACGCATCCTGGGGGCATGGCACTCCACCTGCGGGGGCATTGTGCGCATCCCAGGGGGCGTGGTACATCACCCGCAAGGGTGTAACGTACATTCTGGGGGCGTGACTCGCCGCCTGTGGGGGCATGGTGCCCGGCGCACGGGGGGGTGCCCGGCGTGTGTCCTAGGGGGCCGCTGTGATGGCATCCTACCGGAATAGTGGTGCCAGGAGCGATCCGCTCCCTCCGCACTCCCGTTCCTCCGCCAGTGGCTAGGAGGCTTCCTGGATATCAAGTCAAAGGCCAACATCCTGTTCTCACAATAGCCAATAGCCAGCCAGGTGCCTGTGGGAAGCCAACAAGCAGAACCCAAGAATATAAAAGCCCTCTCACCACCTGTGATTTCCAGCAGCTGGCATTCAAAGGGCACACTTCCTCTGACAGTAAGGATAGAACATGGCCACTGTGAGACCTATCCTGTCAGTTTGCATTTCTTAGCGCAGAAAGTATTGATATCATGTGTAAAGATCTTTCCTATTCTGATTAATGCAAGAAATAACTAGAAGATTCTCTGTGTGACAGAAGCAGAGGCAGAAGGGTTAATGATTGTTTGGGTTATACCTTCTGGGAAGCTGCTTTGACCTAGTTCTCTTATCTCTATTCTGCAGAGTCATGCTGACTATAAATATAGGCCAAAAGAAGCCTGGGTCTTACTTTTCTCTTCTCTCTCTCTTCCTTCTGTTGTGTTGTTTCTGTTCCTGTACATAGGGTGCTTAATGCTAAGGTTTAGTCCATGGGTAGACAAACTAAGGCCCAGGGGCTGGATCCGGCCCAATTGCCTTCTAAACCCAGCCCACGGACGGTCCGGGAATCAGCGTGTTTTTACATGAGTAGAATGTGTGCTTTTATTTCAAATGCATCTCTGGGTTATTTGCGGGGCATAGGAATCCATTTATTTGTTTGTTTGTTTGTTTGTTTGTTTAAAAACATAGTCTGGCCCACCACAAGGTCTGAGGGACAGTGGACCGGCCCCCTGCTGAAAAAGTTTGCTGGTTTAGTCTTATTATGAGTTAAGTTTATAAATGCTGCAACTGGATTTTGTATGGACTGAGCCAATCCTGATCGTATTGAATTTGAGAACCATTACACTACATTTGCTTTCAGCACAAGTAAAGCTCTGCTGAATGAACTACTACTGCCTCTGGTCTGTTTTTTGGGAACTCTGCTGAACTCTACAATGTGTTTAAGGTTTTCCTCCACACGTATGACACATGTATGACAACACATGACATATCCTCCATTAATTTTTCAAATCCTCCACTTTCTCTTGCCTGCTCTATAGATGGACACTGGTGGGAGGACTTCCGGGGGCGGCGCGAACGGCAATGGCGGTCCTCTTCTGAACGGGAGAGGAGGCTCCGCAGGCAACGGGTCGTCCGCTACGGCGAAGCGGAGACCCATTCTGGAAAACCCCAGGCGGCAAGAGCCTGGGGTCTTGAGGCTCGGTGGGCGCCTTGAGCGACCCTCCAAGCGCAGAAGGAACCCCGTAAGGGGCTCCGGAGCGCGGAGGGGGGTTGCGGCGCTGAGAGCTGCTTCACAGCCTGAGGAGTGAAGCCGCGCTGCTACTGTCGGTGAGCGCTGATCCCTTTTCCTGCTAAATTACGGATTCGGACGAAAAGCAACTAACTTGTGAGTAAAAGACTGAGTCACTTGAATTTAGAGACTTTAAAGGGAAAATTTAAATTGGCTTGAACTTGGCTGAAAGCGGAGAGACGTGGAAGCAGGAAGTCCGTCTTCCGCAGCCATTGAACTTGAAAAAAGCAATCAGCTGGAGGAGTGGAGGCTGAAAGAAAGAGATCCTAAGTTTTACAGATCTAAGCATCTATTGAACTTGCATCTTAAAGTAAAGACTTTAAGCTAAAGATTTGGGATTTTTACTTGCACTTGACTTTCCTC
Organism: Podarcis pityusensis; assembly: GCF_964106645.2. NCBI lineage: Eukaryota > Metazoa > Chordata > Lepidosauria > Squamata > Lacertidae > Podarcis > Podarcis pityusensis. The sequence goes on from NC_138042.1 coordinate 26,080,157, forward strand.
CTTTTATTGGATTACAAATTAGAAGGTGAAACCCAGAGTCAGGAGCTGCCTGAGCACTAAGGGAGCTGTCAGTACTGCAGATTTGGATACTGTATATTGGAACTTGAAACAATCTGAGGGTATTGAGACCTTTTAAATTTGAAACATTCTTTTTGGAGATAAATAAGCACTGTCTGTAACAAAGTGACCATTTATAAACTCTGCTAAACATTTGTATTTGAAGGTTCTTGGACATTAAATTAGACTCTGAAAGACATTTTAAGCTCCCTCTAGAGGATTGGATTAAAACAGTGACTTTACATGCACATTTTACTTTCGATTCCCTTGTTGTTTGCTTGCTCTGGACCTTTCCATTCCCATGGGAATAACTCAGTGTGACCTTGACTGACAGATAACGTTGGAATGAGTGGCACAAGAAAAAGAGGGAGAGCTAAACAAACAACTTTAACAACTCTAACCTCAGCCTCACAGACACGTAGATCATCTGTACCTACTTTGCCCTCAGAAGTGGAGGGAGAGGGCGAAGCAGAGCAGTTACAATTGGAAGATATGGCCTCAGGAGCATCTGTTTCTGTTCTAGACAAAATTTTTGAAAAATTGGAAGCTTTGGACAAGAAAGTAGATGCGCAATCAGCAAAGATTGACAAAAACACAGAATGTCTAAATAAATTAACTACACAAGTGGTACAGAATGCACAAGCAATTGGACAGTTAACGGAGGCCTCAGCAGAAAATCGGAAATTGGCTGAGGACACCAGACAAAAATTAGAAAATTTAGAGCAAGAGGTAAGACCACTCACTAAACAAGTTGGGGAACATCAGATTTATCTCTCCATGATAGAACTGCGAAATCGTGAGAACAACTTAAGGATTAGATCACTACAAGAGGCAGAAGAAGGACATCTAACTGAGTTTTTGACCAAAGAATTCTCCAAGTTCTGGAATTTGGAAGAAAAGGACTTTAAAATCGTGTCAGCTTTCAGACTTGGAAGATTCATAAAGAAGGAGAGGCCCAGAGACTGTTTGATAACATTGAGATCAAAGGAGGAAAGGGATAAGATCTTGGGACTACATTTCGTAAAATCACTGGAGGTTTTGGATAGAAGAATTGAAATCTATAAAGATATCCCAAGACTACTGCTGGATCTTAGAGCCGCCTATTCTGAACTTGTTAAACTACTAAGGAGCAACGCAATTCCATTCAGGTGGGAATTTCCCCAAGGAATATCTTTTACCTTTAGAGGGAGAAAGGTTAAAGTAAGAACACTGGAAGAGAGAGACAAATTCCTGTCTACATACGGAGAGGACCTTCAAAAAGGAATTGAACTACCTTCTGGGCCTGAGGCAACGCCAGTACCAACATCAGCACCTGTGGAACCTGAAGATCCTGAGAACAAGATACCACCCCTTGAAAAATAACCAGATAATTTAGGATGTCTCTGCAACTCTTGAGCTGGAATATTAATGGTTGTAACATTCCGGAAAAAAGGAAGAAAATATTTCATATATTAAAAAAAGAACAATTGGACATTATTTGTTTACAAGAAACACATGTGACGAGGCTCCACAGAAAAGTGTTAATAAATAAAAGATTGGGCCAGGAATTTGTATCGTCGGACAAAGTTAAGAAGAGAGGCGTGGTGATATATGCAAAAGAGAGCCTGTCACCTAAATTCCTATTTAAAGATGAACATGGAAGAATTTTGGCTATTGAGATACAATATCAAGGAGAGAAACTGCTGATATTAGGAATCTATGCACCTAATGAAGGGAAATCGGAATTTTACAAGAAGTTGCAGGAGACAATGCTGGACTATCTAGACTACAACAACATCATAATGATGGGAGATATGAATGGGGTCGTATCAACTAACATGGACAAGTCACAAAGTCAAAATGTTACAAAAGACGGCAGACTACCCAAAACCTTTTTTGAAATGACTGACAATATGGATTTGATTGACATTTGGAGGACAAAGAACCCACTAGGAAGAGAGGGAACATTCTTTTCTGAAGCCCAACTGACCTGGACAAGAATCGACCAAATATGGATTTCTAGAGGCCTGGCACCTAAGGTCAGAAAAGTGGAAATCTGCCCAAAGACCTGCTCCGACCATAATGCAGTAAAGATGGATATGACACTATTACCAACTGGATCCTTTAGATGGAAGATGAATGACAATTTGTTTAGAGATCAGGAAATTACCAAGAAGGCCCAAAAAGTTTTGAAGGACTATTTTGAGATAAACATGAATAATATGGTGGAAAAAAGAATAATCTGGGACGCAAGCAAAGCTGTAATGAGGGGATTCTTGATACAACAGAATGCAGTAAAGAAAAGAACACAAAATGAGAAAAAAGATAAGATCTTGGATAAAATAAAAGAATTAGAGAAGAAATTAAGAGTGAATCCGAAGTCACAGCCAACTCTGAGAGAAATTAAACTTTATCAAACGCAATATTCTAAATTGATAAATCAGGAAATTGAATGGAAGGTTAAATTAATGAAACAAAAAACGTTTGAGTCGGCGAATAAATGTGGAAAACTGCTAGCTTGGCAGTTGAAGAGAAGACAAAGATTAAATACTGTTACGAACTTAGAGGTTGATGGAAAAAACATCCAGAATCCAGTGGACATCAGAAAGTGTTTCCAGAGATACTTCAAAAAATTATACACCCAAGGGCCGCAAGATGATGTTGAGATTAAACAATTTTTGGCAAAAAACGGACTATCTAAATTGTCACAAGAAAATAGGACAATCCTGAATTCTAAAATAACACGACAGGAGATCGAACAAGCCATCCAGAACATGCAACTTGGCAAATCTCCAGGACCAGATGGGCTGACCTCCAAGTACTATAAGACATTAAAAGACTATTTGATACAACCTTTGATGGAGGTCAGCAATGAAATTATGGAGGGGAAGAGGGCACCGGAGTCGTGGAAGGAAGCGTTCATCACATTAATACCAAAGTCGGAAGCTGAAAAGACACAACTTAAGAACTACCGTCCCATCTCTCTTTTAAATGTGGATTATAAAATATTTGCAGACATTTTGGCAAATAGATTTAAAAAAGTTTTAAATGAAGTAATTCATAAGGACCAGGCCGGCTTTCTCCCAGGAAGACATCTGTTTGCTAATACAAGGAACATTATTGACATTTTGGAACTTTTGCAAACAGACATAAATACAAAAGCAGTTTTAATTTTTATAGACGCGGAGAAGGCCTTTGACAATATCTCCTGGAAATTTATGATGGGAAATTTAAAAGAGATGGGAGTGGGACGGGGTTTTGAGAATGGGATTGAGGCGATATATTCAGAACAGAAAGCTAAACTGATAGTTAATAATGTGGTTACAGAAGAGTTTAAAATTGAAAAAGGGACACGACAAGGTTGCCCTATTTCCCCTTTGTTATTTATTTCGGTTCTGGAAGTGCTATTGAACATGATTAGAGGGGATCGGTTGGTGGAAGGAATTCAGGTCGGTCAGAAACAATATAAATTAAAAGCTTTCGCAGATGACCTGGTTTTGACCTTGCAGAAGCCAGAGCCCAGTACGAAAAGAGTATTACAACTGATTAATGACTTTGGTCGGGTGGCTGGATTTAAACTAAATAAACAGAAAACTAAGGTTTTGGGGAAAAATTTGACTGATACAGAGTCAGAACGGTTTCAGAATGAGACGGAACTTAATGTGGTTAAAAAAGTAAAATACCTAGGGGTAAACATAACAGCAAAAAATCTAAGTCTATTTAAGGACAATTATGAAAAATGCTGGACAGAAATTAAGAGAGACTTAGATAGTTGGTCAAAATTGAAACTTTCTTTGTTAGGCCGAATTGCTGCTATCAAGATGAATGTATTGCCAAGGATGTTGTTTTTATTTCAAACACTTCAGGTTTTGGACAAAACGGAGTGCTTTCAGAAGTGGCAGAGAGACATTTCTAAGTTTGTCTGGCAGGGCAAAAAGCCCAGAATTAAGTTTAAGATATTAACCGATGCAAAACAAAGAGGGGGCTTTGCCCTGCCAGACTTAAAGTTGTATTATGAAGCCGCAGCGTTCTGCTGGCTAAAAGACTGGCTACTTCTTGAGGACACTGATGTGTTAGATTTGGAAGGGTTTAACAATGCCTTTGGATGGCATGCATATTTATGGTATGACAAGGTTAAAGCAAACAAGGCCTTTAAGAACCATATTGTCAGAAAATCATTGTTTAATGTCTGGACAAAATATAAAGACTTGCTGGAAAATAAAACACCAAGGTGGCTTTCACCTTTGGAAGCCAAGGCCCGAAAAAGACCCAATATGGAGGCTAAATGGCCAAAATATTGGGAAATACTAGAAAAGGATGGAGACAATTGGAAATTGCAGAGTTTGGAGAAAATGAAAGACAAAGTGCGAGATTGGTTACATTACGCTCAGATTAAAGAAGTTTTTAAAAATGATAAGAAACTAGGGTTCCAGGTGGAGAAATCGAAATTAGAAACAGAATTGTTAGAACCAAAGATTAAGGTACTTTCAAGGATGTATAACTTGCTGTTGAAATGGAATACACAAGACGAAACGGTTAAATCGGCTATGATAAGGTGGGCACAGGACATTGGGCATAATATCATGTTTGAGGACTGGGAGAGGTTGTGGAGTAATGGATTGAAATTTACTGCATGTAACGCTCTGAAAGAAAATGTAATGAAAATGATTTATAGATGGTATATGACCCCAGTCAAACTTGCCAAAATTTACCACCTGTCTGATAATAAGTGTTGGAAATGCAAAGAGTGTGAGGGAACGTTCTTTCACCTCTGGTGGACTTGCCCTAAAGTGAAGGCGTTCTGGGAAATGATTTATAATGAACTGAAAAAGGTATTCAAATATACCTTCACTAAGAAACCAGAGGCTTTCCTTTTGGGTATTGTCGGCCAAGGGGTGGCAAAGAAGGACCAGACATTTTTTATGTATGCAACAACAGCAGCAAGGATACTTCTCGCAAAACATTGGAAAACTCAAGATCTACCCACACTGGAAGAATGGCAGATACAACTGATAGACTACATGGAACTGGCTGAAATGACCGGCAGAATCCGTGACCTGGGAGAAGAGAGGATTGAGGAGGACTGGAAGAAATTTAAGAACTATTTACAAAAGTATTGTAATTTGAGTGAATGCTAAATAAGATGCTAGATCAAAATAACTGAGCACCACTAAATTTAGAAGTTTTTAAGAAAATAAGTAAGACTGTGAAATTTAGCTCCTTCTGAGAATTATAAGATTATGAAATATAGAAGGGATATAAGAATTTAAATAAGATGATAAATTGCTGACAAAACGTTACAACGATGAAAGTGGGAGCGGGAGATGTGAGGAAGTCCAAAGAAAATGTGAAAATATGTTAAGATCAATGTTATATTGCTTACTATGTTTATTTTTATTGTAAAACCTAATAAATTGCTTTAAAAAAAAAAAAAATATAGATGGACACAGTACAACGCATCATCAGAGATCTACAACCTCTCCTGGACAATGACAGTTCTCTTTCTCAAGCTCTGGGAGGAAGACCTTTCATTGCCTACAGACAGCCACCCAATCTTAAACAACTCCTAACCCACAATAATACTACAACCAGACTTAACACGGACACTGGCACCAGAGCCTGCAATAAACCCAGATGCCAACTTTGCTGCCACATACACCCGGACAACACCATTACTGGCCCCAACAACATCACACATACCATCTCGGGACTATTCAATTGCTCATCATCTAACATTGTGTATGGCATCAAATGCCAACAGTGTCCTTCAGCTCTCTATATTGGACAAACAGGCCAAACCTTACGCCAAAGAATAAATGGACATAAATCTGACATCAAGAATCACAAAACAGAGAAACCAGTAGGAGAACACTTCAATCTCCCAGGACATTCTATACAAGATCTCAAAGTAGCTGTTTTACTACAAAGGAATTTCAGAAATAGACTGGAAAGAGAAGCTGCTGAATTGCAACTCATTACCAAACTTAAAACCATGGAGACACCTGGCTTGAACAAAGACATTGGATTCTTATCCCATTATACATGACTAAGCCATTTCTCACCTTCTCACCCCTTGCCTTTTCCTGTAAGACCTATTACAGTCGTTAAGAGTCGTCAGCAGGCTCATCTCAGCTATCTCCCATTCCCACCACCCTTCTGAGTAATACCCCTCCCCACCTTCTCACTATATAGAAGGATCTGGCAACTTCTGTTTCACTGTATCTGAAGAAGTGTGCTTGCACACGAAAGCTCATACCAAGAACTAACTTAGTTGGTCTTAAAGGTGCTACTGGAAGGATTTTTTTATTTTGACTGCAGAAGCAGTCACTCCATTCTAGGCAGCCCAATGGGCTATTTAAACAAGAGAGTCACATTTCACCATTTAAGAGCAGCTGGAAGTCCAGAAAGAGAGAAATTTGGTCATGTGTCTTTTCTTGATTGACTCCCTCAGAAGATGCTCAGAGGAACATCTGACTCAGATAATTACCAGGGGACAGCTACTGGTGTCAGATTGCAAAGGAACTGAATTTTCTTTTCATTTTCATCACCGGTTGCTCTTGAAAAGGCCTTAATTTTCTTCTATTTTCATCATGAACTGATAAAACTTGGTGGTTTAAACAGACAAATGCACATTTCTTTTCTGTATTACTTGTCTAACATAAAGGAGCATCTAAAGCAATTCATAATTATCAAGTGCAAATCAGTCATGGGAATGTGATACAGTTCAATAGTCTAAACTATTCTGTCATCCAGCGATGTCAAAACAAACTTTGGCTTTTCTTTCTGTCACTGATGTGGTCTTACGGAATTTTCTCGTCTGTCCTCTTTTGGCTCTCAGCTTTGCTTTTTTGCAAATGGGATTTTAGCTGTGTGAGCATACAGTGTAAATAGGTTTCAAAGTGCTACCTATTTGTTAATTTCCATCTACTGGAGTGGTTGGAATGGAAAACACTGAATAGGTAATTGGAGGAAATAATTGTTCATTATAGATGGCTGCGTAAAATCATTTTGGCTGGCTGTTTGGGGTTTCTTCAAAGGTCTGGGAAAGCGAGGCTATGTGCGAAAAGAGAGTTGGCTGCTAATAGCAAGCACACAATGTCCTCTGCAGTAAAATGTTCCTCTCCAGGCCATTGTGATACGCGGTATTAGAACAAATGTGCACAGACTATACTTGAGTGACTTCAAGGTGATAACAGGAAGGCAGGAGGCAAAGGCTTGGGTGTTGAGGGCAATCTGTGCCATGTACTAGCTTGTAAAGACTTCTTTTTGTCCAGCCTTGGACAGCACTGATTCTAGTCCAATAATTGTTTTCCTTTCTGGGTCCCAGCGAAAGATGGGTGAATTTTTTCCTGTGTGAAATTGCATAACTTTTTACTGCACTGCAGTACTGCAGTACTGCACTGCAGGCTTATTGGCTGGGAAGCCAGGGATGACGGTGGCAGTGATGATGATGATGATGATGATGATGATTTATTATTTACACCCCACCCTTCCTGTTGGGTTTCCCCAGCCACTCTGGGCGGCTCCCAACAGATTAAAAACACAATAAAGCACCAAACATTAAAAACTTCCCTAAACAGGGCTGTCTTCTAAAAGTCTGGTAGTTGTTTACTTCCTTGACATCTGGGGGGAGGGCGTTCCACAGGGCGGGCACCACTACCGAGAAGGCCCTCTTGCCTGGTTCCCTGTAACCTCACTTTTCGCAGTGAGGGAACCGCCAGAAGGCCCTCGGTGCTGGACCTCAGTGTTCGGGCAGCACGCTGGGGGTGGAGATGCTCCTTCAGGTATATTTAATGATTTAAAATTGTATACCACCCTTCATCTGAAATTCACAACATAATTATCCTGCCAGGCAGTCTTTGTGTGGACGTAGCCTTAGTTACTTGTTATCTGTACTGAGAAAGTATCTGGCAGTAAACCTCTCAAAGGAGAAAAGTTCAACAGCCACCTTTGCCCAGAACTATGCCAGCAGCCTCGAGAGCCCTGCTGCTGCTTCCTAAGGATGTGGGAATAGTCTCTGGGATTATTTGGTGGTGGGATTACTGACTGGTGAAATGCCAGTCAGAGGCACTTCCCCATGAGGTAGACTGAAACTGCTGCCTCAGGCGGTTAAATCCCACAGGACGGGGTCCCCGTGAGTGCCTTGCTTGCCCCTGCTGCTGCTTCCAATGTGATTCTGAGGAGCTTGTGCAATAAGGCAGTTCTTTATTGGTGTAACATAATCATAGCTGTCAACTTTTCCCTTTTTTTAAGGGAAATTCCCTTATTCCAAATAGGATTCCTCACAAGAAAAGGGAAAAGTTGACAGCTATGACCATAATACACAGCCCTCCCCCTTATGCCTACACTCCCAGCAATCCTTTTCACCACCACAATGAAGCTTATATTTGCATTTGCAATTTGGATTTTCATTTTTTTGCTTTTTGCACAATATGCTCACCTCTACAACTAGTTGTAGGCAAATTAAAGGGGGGGAGGGAGCAGAATTTCTACAGGTTCCTCAAATATACAAGCAATAGTTCAGTGACATTATCCTTCTGTTGTCTAGGCAACTGGAAGAGTACCTTAGCACCAGGCAGGATGAAAGTCAGAAGAGAGACAACAATGCCATTAATTCTGACCTGTAATAATATTTATAACAGGTTGCATGAAATCAGCAATGCTGACCCAAAGTAATGCAGTAATAGCACTTCTAACAGGCATCATTAGAGTTCAGCTACAGGCCCAGCCTAAGCAATATAGGCAGTCTGCTGATGCGCTGCATACACTTGCAAATAGAGGGGCGATTTCAGGCCATAAACCACTCCTTGGGTATAATAATGTTGACAGATAATGGAAACAAATCATCATTTCCCGTTCCATCAGAATACACTTGCGCTCCATCCATATGGCTTTGGCGGAGCGATCTGTCTTTGTCTGCACGGAAAGCTCCATCGACAACGTGTCCTCTTTAAAAGGTAGTGAATTTCGTTTATGCAAGCCTCCAGAGAGATTCTGCATGGGGTGACGCTTGGCGACCTGCCAATTACACAGGGGCCTGCGGAAAGTCAGGTCTGTCTGCTCTTATTACATTGGACACTTGGTGAGGCAGGTGCCAATGGTCTCGAAATCCGCCGGAGCTGGCTCACCAAATTCAAAGTGCAGGAAGGTGACTCAAAACAGTCTTAAAATGCCAAACAAGTTTTAGCAGTAGAATGGTGCCCTGGCTCAGCATAAGCATTTAATTTTCCCATGTATCTAAACTCCCTGGTCCAGAAGGAATAAATACAACTCGCACTTTCTAAATGCCACCTCTGTACATTCAGATTGATGGTGCTCAGCCTCATATGCATGACCTAACTCTGCCCTCGGTTAATGCCTACATCTTTTAACTTTTGCACGGGTAGGTGACACTTAAACCGACATTTAATCCCAGGTTTTAGCACAGGTCTTTACTACAGAGTAGCTGTACGCATGCATCCTGCAATGAATCTGAACTATATAAATAAATTTGAGGCTAAAGTTCTTTGGTCTGGAGTGGGGGGGGGGGATGTTTCAATTTGGGGCTAAACAGCCACCACAAACCCACCTGGTTTTGTTTGCCACTTGTGGTCCAGTCAAGGGTAGTGATCACACTCCCAGTGGTGCCATTACTACTATTACTACTACTACAGTGGTACCTCGGGTTAAGTACTTAATTCATTCCGGAGGTCCGTACTTAACCTGAAACTGTTCTTAACCTGAGGTACCACACCGGAGCACGATTTCTGTTCTTATCCTGAAGCAAAGTTCTTAACCTGAAGCACTATTTCTGGGTTAGCGAAGTCTGTAACCTGAAGCGTATGTAACCTGAGGTACCACTGTACTATTAAATTGCAAGTATTCAAAATGAGGGCAAGAAGCATTGCCCTTACTCCGCTTTGGCTTCATGACATCATCTCATGGCATTGTCATGAAGCGATCAGAGTGAGGGCAATGCTTTCAGGCCTCACTCTGAAGCCTATGTAGAGGGAAGACACTCACTGGCAACCAGGAGGAGCTGAATCACTTCATTTCACTTACAAAAGCTTTTACAGAGTTCCTTGTAGAATGGATTCTGTGACCCACCATGAATATGTGCATAGAATTCCAACTAGATTTGTTTTTTAACCTGTGGTACTTCAAATATCTGTACAAGGATCTTGTCCCTTCTTAGTTTCTAAACAGACAACTTTCTTTTTATGTGGAGTTCAAATATTCCCCTTCCGCCCTCTCCCTTTTACTGTGAAAAGTAAAAGGGAAAAAAGTATATCACAGATAGCACCCGCTTCTTAATACTTGTTGGGGCTGCAAAGCTATTATTGCTTCCTTGTTATCTCTGAAAAAGCCTGCCTTTCCATCTTGTCTAATAGGCTGTGCATTTGACTTCCTCTCAGGGAAAAGGTGACAGTGGGGAAGAAAGAGATGTGCTTTGGGAAAATATATGCATTTCCACTACAGAGAGACACACAAAAAACCCCAGGGAGGTTGACTATCTTCTTGCAGGCCACCTTTAGCTGTTGAGGGGGTGTGCAAAATCTTTCAAGATTTACAGGGCTCCTCTTTTTGGTAAACGTGAAAAGGCAAGGATTTGGGCCAAATGAATTCCTCTTCAAATTCATAAGGAATTGTTTGTTTGTTTTCTTTTACTTAATGGACGGGTATAGACACCACGTAACATCTCTGGGTAGCTCACAAAGCACGCACACAAGCATATACTAAAATGCTTGTTGTTGTTTAGTCGTTTAGTCGTGTCCGACTCTTTGTGACCCCATGGACCAGAGCACGCCAGGCACTCCTGTCTTCCACTGCTTCCCGCAGTTTGGTCAAACTCATGCTGGTAGCTTCAAGAACACTATCCAACCATCTCGTCCTCTGTCGTCCCCTTCTCCTTGTGCCCTCCATCTTTCCCAACATCAGGGTCTTTTCCAGGGAGTCTTCTCTTCTCATGAGGTGGCCAAAGTATTGGAGCCTCAGCTTCAGGATCTATCCTTCCAGTGAGCACTCAGGGCTGATTTCCTTAAGAATGGATAGGTTTGATCTTCCATGGGGCTCTCAAGAGTCTCCTCCAGCACCATAATTCAAAAGCATCAATTCTTCGGCGATCAGCCTTTTTTATGGTCCAGCTCTCACTTCCATACATCACTACAGGGAAAACCATAGCTTTAACTATATGGACCTTTGTTGGCAAGGTGATGTCTCTGCTTTTAAAGATGCTGTCTAGGTTTGTCATTGCTTTTCTCTCAAGAATACTAAAATGCAGTATGAAACAAATAATGAAATACTGTGCTGGGAAAACAAAGCAGAATTAACAAGAGATCTAAACGAGGGTTGCCAGAGCCTCGGTGCATTTTTATAGGACAAGGTGGAGAGGGAGAGAACAGCTTTTGTCAAGGCAGAACCAGAGGAGGCATTAAGGTAGGATTCTCCAGCAGTATGGTTCCGCTTTGTAGGTGGAACAGACTTCAGATACAGCAGTTCCATTGCAGCTGCCAGCCCCTGGGACCCTTCACCATCTTCAATCATAGTCTTCATAAGGGAAGACTTTGACCCTCCACTGTGTGATGGCCTGGGACTCGGGCTCGGGCTCGGAAACAGAGGAGTCTCAGTCTGCACCGGATCCTTTCCCTCAGGCATCATCTGAACCAAGTCTGGGGCCTGATCCTGAAGAGTCCCAGTCTGCACAGGTTCCTCTGCAACAAACACCAGCTGGGCCGAGTCAGGGGCCTGAGCCTGCCCTGGCTCCAGATGCGGGGATTACCTTGTTGCCTTCAGCTGGGCCATCACTTACAGCTGCTCCTCTACCAGTTGGGTCAGGAGAGGCTGAGGTGGCCTCTGGGTTTAGTAACCCACCAACGTCTCCCGAGCTGCAGAGACGAAGGTCTGAGAGAAGGAGAGACCTGAGTACTCACAGGACAAGTGCTCGCCTTCGGGCGAGACAGGGAGGTGAGTCACTGGGGGGATCAGGACCGGCCGTTACTCTGACAAAGATAAAAGGCTGTCGGACCCTGCCCCAGGTTGTGGGAGCAACATTGCTGTATGCTAGATCCTGCCTGAGATCCTGTACCTCTCCTTGCCTGGTTTCCTGCCTCGTGTCCTGCCTTCGCCCTGTCAGACTGACTCCTAGCAGAACCTACGGATTTGGGAAACTTACATGGGTCCAGTTTGGTTCAGTACAACCAGGGGCAGAGGAAGGGAGGTGCGGTGGCGGCGGTCTACCTCGGGTGTCACCACTGAGGGGGGTGACAAAATGCCAGGCGGCACTCACTGCAGGGCCTGCAGCGCGCCTGAGCCACACGTCTCTCCTGGGAGCGATCCGGTGGCTTGGTCGCCTGCAGGCTCCACGCTGCCCCAAACAGTCCACCCGCCACCTCTCCACCAGCTGTAGGGTGGCTAAGTGGGAGGAGACAGACAGACTTCTCAGAGGCCCCATGGAGTGTCCTGCCCCAGCTTGCCCTGCCCCACGGGTTGCCCCACCTGCGCAGGGCACAGGTGCCGCCCCAGGCACCCAATCGGCTTGCTCCGCCGCTGACTACAACAGGCACAAAATGGAAGCTCTTTCTCCCCATTTTCCCCTTCTCCAAATTTGCCACCTGATTTCTGTGCCAAAAAAAATTGCATTTTGCCATCATGTTAGGAAAATCAAGTGCGTTTTCAAAATCATTCCTATTCTGCAACATTCTTGTTCTGCTAGTTATGGGGAGGAGCAAAGAACAAAGCAGAGTATTGACTCCCCACTCTCAGCCACTGCAAATCTATTTCAATCGTCTTGGCTTTTGAGATTACAGTAGGTGTTACCTGCCCAAATTCAAGCATATTTTTCCAGAAATCATGGCTAGAAACCTGGGTGATTGTATTTTGTTTTCCTTTTTTAAACTGAGATTCTTATACTGAGATTCTCAAAAAGCTACCTGATATGAAATTCTACATTCCCACAGTATTTTAGACACATACCGCCTGATGAAGAGGTGGAGGTTTGACTGCATATTCAAGGTATAGGACCCCTTCCAGATTAATCTAAAATTGTGTGGTTGGGTATGATCTTGAGACTGTGGCTTCAGAGGCCTACATAAAGTTTTCCTTCAAAATACCATTAACAAAGGAGAGCTTTGGGGCAGAAATAAATTTCTCACACCAATAAAAAGCTTTCTGGATCAAAAAACAATTATATATATCTAAGAACAAACGGATTTCAGAAAACACACTGTTGTGAAAAGATCAGACCTCTCTCAAATTCAATTATTCAGGAACCTCCTGTGCTTTATATCCCTGCAGTGCCACTTAATCATTAATTACAGTGTCTTTTTTATTGTCTCCCATGTTGATTGCATGTCTGATATCACAGATTGCCTAGCAAGTTGACTTAACACCTTTGCTAATTGCTCTGTGGTGCTAAGCTTTAATTTTCTTTTTTCCTTTATTTCTAGCTAGGAGTTTTGAGCTGTTCACTTAAGCAAGCCCTTTATATGTACAGTATTGTTCTATAATATCATCTGTGGTGTCTGTGCCTTCAATGCAACAAGCAGGAGAGTCTGCATTTCATTGTGAGTTATTTATGGATCACTGGAGCCCTCCATGACTTTGAGTAGGAGTCTAGCCCCTTCGAAAGAACAGCTTTTGATCTCTTGACTAGAAGCCAAGAGAGATGCGAACACTCAACATAATGCATTCATGACCTCCAACATTTCACATACAAAAATAGGGACACTCCTTTCAGTATTGTTTTGCTATCTCTTACATCCTTATTCTCACATGCCTTCTGGCTCTTTTGCATATTGATGTTTTTCTCCATTGTATGCTGTATTTATTTATATTAGAATAGTTCATCCTGCTGCTGATTTAGAACCAAGCACAATTCCAAGCAAGGGACGCGGGTGGCGCTGTGGTCTAAACCACAGAGCCTAGGGCTTGCCAATCAGAAGGTCGGCGGTTCGAATCCTTGTGATGGGGTGAGCTCTCGTTGCTCGGCCCCTGCTCCTGCCAACCTAGCAGTTCGAAAGTATGTCAAGTGCAAGTAGATAAATAGGTACCACTCCGGCGGGAAGGTAAATGGCATTTCCGTGTGCTGCTCTGGTTCGCCAGAAGTGGCTTAGTCATGCTGGCCACATGACCCGGAAGCTGTCTGTGGGCAAACACCAGTTCCTCCAACCAGTAAAGCAAGATGAGCGCTGCAATCCAAGAGTCGTCCGCGACTGGACCTAACATTCAGGGGTCCCTTTACCTTTTACAATTCCAAGCACAGTTTGTTTCTGAGCACAATTCAAAGTGTTGGTGCTGACCTTTAAATCCCTAAAGGCCTCAGCCCTGTAAAAGCCTACACCCCCAACATTCAGCCTGGACACTGAGGTCCAGCTCCGAGACTCCGGGGGCCTTCTGGCAGTTCCCTCACTGCGAGAAGTGAAGTTACAGGGAACCAGGCAGAGGGCCTTCTCAGCAGTGGCTCCCTCCCTGTGGAACGCCCTCCCATCAGATGTCAAGGAAATGAACAATTATCTGACTTTTAGAAAATATCTGAAGGCAGCCCTGTATTGGGAGTCTTTTAATGTTTGATGTTATATTATGTTTCTATATGTGTTGGGAACCACCCAGAGTGGCTGGGGAAACCCAGCCAGATGGATAGGGTATAAATCATGGGTAGGCAAACTAAGGCCCGGGGGCCAGATCCAGCCCAATCACCTTCTAAATCCGGCCTGCGGATGGTCCAGGAATCAGTGTGTTTTTTACATGAGTAGAATGTGTCCTTTTATTTAAAATGCATCTCTGGGTTATTTGTGAGGCTTAGGAATTCGTTCATTTCTGCCCAAAAAAATATAGTCCAGCTCCCCACAAGGTCTGAGGGACAGTGGACTGGCTCCCTGCTGAAAAAGTTTGCTGACCCCTGGTATAAATAATAAAATTATTATTATTATTACTAGGACCTGGGAAACCAGGTTCCAGATCTCCACTGAGCTATGCAGATCACTGAGTGACCTTGGGCCAGTCACTCACTCTCAGCCTAACCTAACTCACAGGGTTGTTGTGAAGATAAAAGGAGCTCCTTAGAGGAAAGGTGAAATAAAAAGGCAATAAATAAATATATAAGAGCTCGGTGGCAGTGTACCTGCTTTTGCATGGATCCAATGCAGCTTACTGCACAATGGTAATGTACCAATTGTAATCTATTGCTCTACTACTCACTTCTGCCTCTGGCCCCCAGAAAGTCCCCCACAAGGGAATGTGGCCCTCAGGTTGATAAGCTTTTCTCACTCCTGGTATAAAAGAGTGTTGGTTTTTTATTTATTTTTTAAATATGCAGGAGTGCCAGGAGAGCTCTTAAACTTGAACAATTAATAGACAGAAGCTATTATCAAAGCTATGGTTTTCCCAGTAGTGATGAATGGAAGTGAGAGCTGGACCATAAAGAAGGCTGGTCGCCGAAAAATTGATGCTTTTGAATTATGGTGCTGGAGGAGACTCTTGAGAGTCCCATGGACTGCAAGAAGATCAAACGCATCCATTCTTAAGGAAATCAGCCCTGAGTGCTCACTGGAAGGACAGATTGTGAAGCTGAAGCTCCAATACTTTGGCCACCTCATGAGAAGAGAAGACTCCCTGGAAAAGACCCTGATGTTGGGATAGATTGAGGACACAAGGAGAAGGGGATGACAGAGGACGAGATGGTTGGACAGTGTTCTCGAAGCTACCAGCATGAGTTTGACTAAACTGCAGGAGGCAGTGGAAGACAGGAGTGCCTGGCATGCTCTGGTCCATGGGGTCACGAAGAGTCAGACATGACTAAACAACTAAACAACAACAACAACAACAATGATCAAAGATGTGCTGGCATTCAAGAAAGCAAGAGAGGTCTGAGAGCATGTTTTATAATGGGCTGTGCTTGAGAGTCATTTCGAGCTGATCATAATTCCACGATTCAGCAAAAAGTTCACCTTCTTGGGGGGGTGAGTGTGCTTGCTGTAATTAAGTGACCTGAGTGGAGTAGAAGCCCGTTTCATTTCTGCAGAAAGCAAATACTAAAGTAATGAGCATCAAAAAAAAAGGAGAGGGGAGTAATGAATGGGAACAGAATTGCTGCCTGAAAAGAAGCAACGTGATTAATCAAGCTATAATGGACTGAAAGTGTTCGAGGTGCTATCTGGGATGGCTAGAAATGAAGTTATTGGTTTTCAAAAAAACAGATTTGAAAGAATCGTTTAAGAAATACCGTAACCTGGTTTCAAAGGAAATCTAGATTTAATAGAAACTTGTTAAACGCCTGTACCGAAAACTGAATCATGACAATCAATCATCAAATATACTGATTTCTTTTCTATGTAAAGGAGGGAAGCATTAAGTTTTAAAGTTGCACATTATAAATGATACAGTATGTTGTGTACAGTATTGTATCTATAATTACAGACTTCCTACATGTCCCAGTGACTAGCAAGTCTCCACAAGCACTGTAATCTTGTGTATCGCTGGAAATATCCACCTGTAACTCACCTGGAAGATCCTATTCTCTGCACTCCAAATACCTGAGTACTGCAAACTTTATTCCCCTTCATTTTATGGATTCCTGTGGGTTTGCTATGTCAACAGCATGGCTCTTACTTTCCCATCTCACAGAGAAACAGTGTTTTGTCCAGGAACCACTATCCTTGTCTTCTAGAAAGTTCTAGAAGCCTGCTATAGTCCCTGATCTATGCATGCTTGCTTTGTTCACTGAGACCTAACATTTAAAGCACTTTTCTACCGCTTTAACAGTCATGGCTTTCCCCCCAATGAATCTTAGGAGTTGTAGATTGCTAAGGGTGCTTGGAACTGTAGCTCTGTGATCTGAGAGAGGGTCATTTCAGTGCAGCTGCCCTGTCTTTGGACAGTCCTTTCTAGGGAGGTTTGCCTTGTTCCAACTCTGGCTGCCTTCTGGTACTAGGCAAAGTTCTTTTTTTCTGCCCATCCTTTTTAGACCTTCTGTTTTAAACTGTTGAGTTTGTATGCTGCTTTGATGTTTTTACAGGCGTTTGAAATGTGATAGAATAAAAATACAGTGGTACCTCGGGTTACAGACGCTTCAGGTTACAGACACTTCAGGTTACAGACTCTGCTAACCCAGAAATAGTACCTTGGGTTAAGAACTTTGCTTCAGGATGAGAACAAAAATCATGCGCTGGCGGTGCGGCAGCCGCAGGAGGCCCCATTAGCTAAAGTGGTACCTCAGGTTAAGAATAGTTTCAGGTTAAGAACGGATCTCCAGAATGAATTAAGTTCTTAACCAGAGGTACCACTGTAATGATGGCCCCAGCTCTGATGTCATGAAGTTCACATCACTGCAGGTTATCCTTACCATTCCTGAGAATGAATTATTATCAAGCATTGTATTGACTGCCTACAGCAGGGATGGGAAGCAAATGTTGTTGGAAGCCAACTCCCATCAGCCCCAACAAGCATAGTCAGTGATCAGGGGAGTCGTATATTAACATCTCTAGAGAGCACAGGTTTCCCACCCCTGGCTTACAGTAGAACTCTGTTCATAAAAATCTTAATTACATGAAGAGAATTCTGTAACAGCCAGGACTACCCCCAAACTATGAAACAACCTTCCAGAACATGTTGGGTTAAATAGATGGCCTTTAGTTTTTACAGTCTTTCCAATCCGAGAGGGTGTTTCAGCAATAACATAATGCCTGGCTGATGAGATCAGCTGGGTGCATTATACTGTGATATGGGATAACTAAAATAAACAGAATGAAATCATTGGATTAATCAATGACTAATGTTGAATATCACCCTGTATTTTGCAGAGAGATTCTATATGGGTATTTGAGGGGGGCGTATTCTAGATTAGCATGGTGGGATACCTTGTGTTTGCAGCAGAAATCAGATACTTTAAATAAAAAATAAATTTGCTAAAACAGCATGATCTACAGAGATCATTTGTTTCATTTAATCTCTGTTAAGTGTTTTGCTAAAACAGGAACACAATCTATTTGGCCTTCCAGGAACAACACAAGAAGCTCCGCGGCAAGCAAAATGACCAGTTCCAGGTATTTCAACATTTTTAAATATAATATTGTTAAAAGAATGTACAGACATTCAAACTAGACTGCAGCCAATAAATATAATTTTGCTGAGCTATTTACAGTGCTGCAGACCAGACCGTAATTCACTTAGGAAATAAGTAACAAGTGGTCTACACTGCTCAATAGAGAACTATTTACTGCTGGTGGAAAAAGAATGGCAGACCGTGTTGAAGCCACCAAAACCAATTAGGGAGGATGATTATAATGTTGCATCCTCAAACAGGCTTAATTTATTCTTACAACTGTAACTAATGTGGGAGATAAGGAGAGTTGCATTTTATGTTTTATGTTTAATGATGAAAGCATATCCATGTACTAACTAATGAAGTCATGTCTGTTTCCAGTAACTGGTTCAGGAGGTTACACTTTGCGGTTATAGAAACACTGTTGTGATGTAAGGCTTCACAGACAACAGAGCTCAAAACCTTGAAAACAATTTGCCCAAAGACAGTGGCGTAGCGTGGGTTGCCAGTGCCCAGGGCCACGTGGAGGCAGAGTGGGAGGGAGGGAAACAGATGGAGTATGCATGCGCATTCAGCTGCCTAACAGCATCTGCATCACCCAGGAAATTGCAGCCGCAGAGAGAAGAAAATAAGATCCGTTAGTTGTCTGGAGAGGTAACTTCCTGGTTCGCATGGAGAAGCCATTTTCAATGGAAGTGCACAGATGTACTGAGGCAGCACCAGGCATTGAAATATTGCACCTCTAGTAATTTTGCACCCCGGGCAACCGTCCCTGTGCGCCCCCTCCTCCACGCTACACCACTGGCCATGGGTACACATGTTCACAGAAGGCAATTTGCCATAAATGCACATTCATACTCAATGCGCCCCACTTCTCCCAAACAATAACATATTCTTTGTTGTTGTTGTTTAGTCATTTAGTCGTGTCCGACTCTTCGTGACCCCATGGACCAGAGCACACCAGGCACTCCTGTCTTCCACTGCCTCCCGCAGTTTGGTCAAACTCATGCTGGTAGCTTCGAGAACACTATCCAACCATCTCGTCCTCTGTCATCCCCTTCTCCTTGTGCCCTCAATCTTTCCCAACATCAGGGTCTTTTCCAGGGAGTCTTCTCTTCTCATGAGGTGGCCAAAGTATTGGAGCCTCAACTTCAGGATCTGTCCTTCCAGGGGGCACTCAGGGCTGATTTCCTTCAGAATGGATAGGTTTGATCTTCTTGCAGTCCATGGGACTCTCAAGTGTCTCCTCCAGCACCATAATTCAAAAGCATCAATTCTTTCAGCGATCAGCCTTCTTTATGGTCCAGCTCTCACTTCCATATCACTACTGGGAAAACCATAGTTTTAACTACACAGACCTTTGTTGGCAAGGTGATATCTCTGCTTTTTATATACTAAGGTAGCACTTCCTTGAGTTTGGTTTTCTTGGAGGAGAGAGCACTGATGATGCAAGATATTTCTGCAATATTTGAGTTTATTAATGATATGCAGCTCAGTGATGGCAGTCACCACAGCACTCTGAGCATAAAAGAGCATATATATTGTTAAGAGGCTTTCTGTGAGGGGGACTAGGCTATATGCCTGGGCCCCCTTCTAATTCCTGGGTCCAGCATGCATTCAATTGCTGGAATAGCCAGGCCAGCCTTGTAGCAGCCAGCTAAAGATGGGTCGTTAAGAAAACAAAGGGAGTGACTTTGAGCCAGAAGGCAAATGGGTTTGCCTCCCTCCTCCAACTGTCTTAGTTAGGAAGACAAAAGGGCAGTGTTTCATGTGATGGAAGAGAGAAGACAAAGCAGCAAGCTAAGGGTCAGACAGCCAGGGCTGATTTTTGCTTGAATCCAAGGCTGTGGCTATGGGAGAAGCAAGACCCCCTTGGTGTGTTAATGCTATGAACCCCTCCACCATAGCTGCAGGTTATATATCTGTGTAAACAGACCATACATCCTGCAGTCTCCATTGTGCTTATTTCCTCTCTTCCTTTTTCTCTGTGTGCCCAAACTGATTTTCTGCTTTGATTGTTGTTTTAGCTGTTAAACTATTTGAATTGGCTTGTTCATTGTATATTTTAATTATGGATGTTTTAATGTAGTTGGTTTACTATGTATTTTAATTATGGGTTCTGATGTCATCCTGGAATTTATGCAGAGCCTAAGAAATGTGGACCAACTTTCCTCAAAGCAATTTTCAAATGCATATCTCTTAGGTTAGACACAATGTTCACATCCAATAGTAGACTGAACCCAACAGATAATGGTGACATAATTTTTTTCTCCATGTAATGCAGTTGTAATCTTAGCTGCCATCAAGAAGTTAATCATTTCTAGATTGGTGTCTTCAGAATGTAGGTCGTTCGAAAGAATTCATAGAAGATCAGCGGGAATCTTATATCCCATAATTTCGTCTATATATAGTTACTCCTGTAGAATTACCTAATTGATTTTCAATCCACAAAGCAATTTGGTCCCTGCTGGTTTTTGTATTACTGAACCTAGTGTGCTTCAAAGCACCTGGGTTCATACTTCAGCTGAGACAAGGTATATGTATGTATAAGCAGGTCACAAATATGAACAAGGCCTTCGCTGTTTGTACTTCTAATTTCATCTCAATACTTTGTAGTTTAAGACAAATTACGTTTTGGTAGAGCATGAGACTTAACCTCAGGGTTGTGGGTTCGAGGTCCACGTTGGGTAAAAGATGCCTGCATTGTATGGGGTTGGACCCCAGATGGCCCCTGAGGTCCCTTCCAACTGTACATTTCTATGATTCTATCAACTTTTGGCCTTTCAGTGCCGCAAAGTATATCGGGATCTCTGCTTGGCCAAGCTGATAAAGCTCATTTTCTTCCCTAGCCTTCAGAATCACCTCCCGACATGTTTACCGATCTCGAGCCTTTGATGAGGCTACAAGGCATGTCCTCCCAGCAGAGCATCAAAACAGCATGCGGAAGTGATGAGATTTATGGCTACATTTTAAAGAGTTTTATTTCTAAACTACGCAGAACAGAAAAGACATCCTCTCTCTATGAAAGCAGAGAACAACTGAACAAAGGAACAAAGGAACAAAGGAAACAGGAAACCAGTAATGTCACATCCTGTCTCCCCTCCCGTGAGACTTCCAATAGTCTCTGGACTCTGTGGAATGTAAACAGAGTCCTGTGACTCCCAGCAGCTGCACAGTGATAAGAACAGAAACTAACATCATAAGCTATCAAACCATTAATATAAAGTGTATTCTTATAGTTGGATCATTAAGAGGTGCCTGCTGGATCAGGCGAAGGGTCCATATAGTCTAACAATCTATTCTCTCAGAGGCCAACCAGATGTCTATGGGAAACTCGCAAGCAGGACGCGAGTGCCATAGCACTATGCTCACTTCATTCACAGATTGTGTTCTCATGTGTTGCCTCCGTGTGAATGGGGTCAGCAGATGCAGATATGTAGGATGAGCAATTGGTGGCAGGTGCATTTGCCCCCACCCCATCCACACAGTGGGCCAGAACAGAACGGGAATACCATCCAATCTGGCCCAAAGTAAATATCTGTGTCTAGGCTAGTCTGAGGCTGCAGCTACAGGAGAAGCAAGACCCTTTTGGGGTGTTGATGCTGTGAAGCCCTCCATCGTAGGTTCAGGTTTCATATATGTATTAATACAGTGGTACCTCGGGTTACGGGACGCAGGTGGTGCTGTGGGTTAAACCACAGAGCCTAGGACTTGCCGATCAGAAGGTCAGCGGTTCGAATCCCCGCGGCAGGGTGAGCTCCCATTTCTCGGTCCCTGCTCCTGCCAACCTAGGAGTTCAAAAGCATGTCAAAGTGCAAGTAGATAAATAGGTACCGCTCCAGCAGGAAGGTAAATGGCGTTTCCATGCACTGCTCTGGTTTGCCAGAAGCGGCTTAGTCATGCTACCCACATGACCTGGAAGCTGTACGCCAGCTCCCTCAGCCAATAAAGCGAAATGAGCGCCACAACCCCAGAGTTGTCCACGACTAGACCCAATGGTCAGGAGTCCCTTTACCTTTACCTCGGGTTGCAGATGCTTCAGGTTACAGGCGCTTCAGGTTACTGACTCCGCTAACCCAGAAATAGTACCTCGGGTTAAGAACTTTGCTTCAGGATGAGAACAGAAATCGGGCGGCGGTGGCGCGGCAGCAGTGGGAGGCCCCATTAGCTAAAGTGGTACCTCAGGTTAAGAACAGTTTCAGGTTAAGAACAGACCTCCAGAACGAATTAAGTTCTTAACCTGAGGTGCCACTGTAATCTATATTTGTTTACAAAACTATTGTACTGTCAACCGTACTGTATGCTTGTGAAACATGAACCACTTATAAACGCCACCTCCAACTCCCCGAAAGATTCCATCAACAGTGTCTCCAGAAAATTTTACACATCACTTGGGAAGACAGGCGAACTAATACCAGTGTACTGGGTTAAGCAAAGATCACTAGTGTCGAAGCAATGATTCTTCAACATCAACTTCGTTGGACTGGTCATGTTGTGCGGATGCCTGATTATTGTCTTCCAAAGCAACTACTCTATTCCGAACTTAAAAATGGAAAGCGTAATGCTAGTGGTCAACAAAAGAGGTTCAAAGACTGTTTCAAGGGAAATCTAAAAAAATGTAGTATAAACACCAACAATTGGGAAACACTTGCCTGCGAGCGTTCCAGTTGGAGAACAGCCTTTACCAAAGGTGTCATGGGCTTTGAAGACACTCGAACTCAGGACGCAAGGGAGAAACATGCTAAGAGGAAGGTACGCTTGGCAAATCCACACCATGATCAACTCCCACCTTGAAACTAATGCCCCCACTGTGGAAGGCTGTGTGGGTCCAGAATTGGCCTCCACAGTCACTTACGGACTCATTGTTAAAACCATGTTTATGGAAGACAATCTTACTCAGCTACGAGTGATCGCCAAAGAAGAATAATCTATATATCCTAAAGACACCAGCTCCCACTGTGCCTCATTTCCAAAAGGAAACACGATCCCTGGGTGTGTGCCTGAAACTCCTGCAATCTTGCGCTGCTCTGAGATTGGGGTATTACCTAAATGCTGGTGATGAACTTGTCTTACAAAGTATGAACAAAATATTAAACTTCTATATTCAAAGCACTGCTTGTGCTGTTTTCATTAGAGCGACCAGCTGAACAACTAGCTTTCTGTTGTGGTTGTCTGCACACAGCTGCAAAAATGGAGTGTTGTGATCTCACCAGCCTGCTCTTTGCTTCCCTCTATGCTGTTTGGGAGATTGAAGGACTAAGAGAGACATGGTAGAAAAGGAAACATATTGTACAGGACAGTTCAAGTTGTGAACATGACAGCAAACACTTTGAAACAACAAAGCCAGCACAGCTATCTTCACTTTTCCAGGCAGAGTCCAAAGGCTGGAAGTAAATTTCACAGGCAGTGCAAACCAGCAAGCTGAGAAAACTGTGGTGATTACGCAACGATGCCACAGTATCATAAGAATGTAAGAAACTTCTTTATACTGAGTTAAAGGTAAACGTAAAGGGACCCCTGACCATTAGGTCCAGTCATGACCAACTCTGGGGTTGCGGCGCTTATCTCGCTTTATTGGCCGAGGGAGCCGGCGTACAGCTTCTGGGTCATGTGGCCAGCATGACTAAGCCGCTTCTGGCAAACCAGAGCAGCACACGGAAACACCGTTTACCTTCCCGCCGGAGCGGTACCTATTTATCTACTTGCACTTTGATGTGCTTTCGAACTGCTAGGTTGGCAGGAACTGGGACAGAGCAACGGGAGCTCACCCTGTTGCGGGGATTCAAACTGCCGACCTTCTGATCGGCAAGCCCCAGGCTCAGTGGTTTAACCCACAGCGCCACCCGCGTCCCTTTTATACTGAGTTAGGCCACGGTGTTTATTAGAATCCTCTCGTGGACTTTTTGCATGAAAAAGAAAAATAAACAATGACATTAGGATTTGAGGATTGAATATAATGTTAAAATTACACGAGAATGTTTTACTGTGTTAACATAGTGTTTCCCCCCCCCTCTGGCAGTAGCTCTCATGTGACTGGCTGACTGCGAGTGACATGAGAGAGGCATCCCATTCTGTTGTGACTGTTATTCCAGTAACAGCCCATTTCAGTAAATGAAATCATTATCCTTAACAAGTCCGCTTAATTAATTTTATAATGAAATGATTTTAGAATGTTGTTTTATTGTTGTTAGCTGCCCTGAGCCCAGCTACGGCTGGGGAGGGCGGGATATAAATAAAAAATTATTATTATTATTATTATTATTATTATTAAGGCACATTTGGCTGGGCACTTTACATCTGGCTTTCTAGAGTTGCACAGAAGCTTCTGGGGGAAAAGGCTGTGGTGCATAGATAAGATACAGCTGTTTTCTAACTCTCAGCAAACTGCTAAGTTTTTAACCCTCCAGCATAAAGCCACTGATCACCTGACACAGTTCAAGCTCTCGTCAGGCTTAAGGTACATAAAGGAAGCATGTTGTTGCTGAAATTCAATATTCCTACCTCAGGCAGGTTTGACATGTCCAGAGCTGTGCTTTTTTCCCTTGGCACAGTACTCACAACAGCTTTATATGTAGTAATCTGCACATATACTTGTAACTCAGAGGTGGCATGTGTTTTCCCCAGAACCAAACTCATGAAACAAAAGCAGGTGTTGCTAGACTGCCACTTTGATGCCTCTTATTAGCCTCTTGATTCCTTTTGCTTTGTTGCCTAGCAGGCTTTGATATAAGAGCTTTTCAGATCTGCTTAAGTTTGCTGATGAAAATGAATCTATTCCAAGCATCTCACATCCCACTGAGACATTGATCAACTCTCACAACCTTCCCTTCATTCCATTACTGAGAGGATAGGAGCAGATACTGTTGCCCGTGCTGATCTATTGTCTACAACACAGACTTAAATACACATTCCTTCTTGCATGGGAAATATTTGTCTGTTTTTTTCCAACAGTATTATTTGCACCTTCACCAAAGCAGCATTCCCAGGGGAATGCCATGAGTGGTACAGAACCAATATAAATTTGTATGGTAAGTATGTGCTGTGATTATCTGTGAAGCAATCTGCAAGAAACAAAATACAAATACTGATTGGGTTTAAAGCACAGCCCAAGAGCAACTGGTTTTCAGTACAAAAAGGTTAACTCTGTGATTCTGAGTATTTATACAAAGTGAAAGAGACCACATGGGGCTTTAAAGGCCCATTGATTTCATGACAGTGTTAAATCAGAGCAGGTATTTTGTGCAAAAGTCCAGGGCCCACTCAGCAGAGTGAGTAGGGTGGCTCCCAAATGCACCAGGACTAACTTACTAGATTTTGAAATGAATAAATTAATGCCCATTACGATTTAAGTGGGCTTTCCCCTAAGACCTTCAGGTAATCTGCTGAACGAAGGCCTTCCCCACAGTACTCAGAAGTGAGATCCCACAGTAGTTGTTACAGCCAAGGTGGTTGCCTTTGTTCTTGTGGTCAAGAATGTTGGAGTCGTGAATGTCTTGTGGCACGGATCCTTGTTCCCAACACTGCAAGAGGAGAGCTTCATCTGCCTCAGCTGCAACAAAACATGTCTCTCCCATATCACAGCCACAGTAGGCCCTGCAAACTTCCTGCAGTTTGACTTCACCCCCAAAGGTGCACTCCTCCATTGTCTCCCGAGATAGATAGATGCCAACAACTAGGTATAGGTAGAGGATTGCAGCCTTAAGGTGTTATAACTATTTTCAGCCTATGCTTAATTAAAATTGCATTTACTCTTCATGCAGAGATATTTGATTATCTGCTGTGCTAGCCATCTATCTATCTATCATCTATCTATGTGTCTGTCTGTCTATCTATCTACCTAGTGACTTTATTCACTGCAAAGAGCTATGGGCTCATTGGTGTGGACATGAAAATTCATGGTTAGCTTGGCACTCCATATGCAACCCAGAGTGCATCATTCCATTAGGGACCGAGTTGTTAAATGCATTTCTTTCTTCTTGGTCCTTGGAAGAAAGTCATGTTTCCATGACAGCAGCTGTGAACATTTCTACATAAAAGGGATTTCCCTGCAGACTGCCTGTTGAAACTTTTTTTTTTTTAAATGGCTGCTTACTGTTGGAATTCTGCCTGGGTCAGAGGAATGTGCCACAGCGTAGGCACCGGCAGATATTCCTGTCGACCTCCCCGCGTCTCCCAACCTCTGCTGATAAGCAGGCGAGGTCCGGCGATTCTTCTCAGATGTATGAGAGGAACACACCGTTCTTCCTCTCTCCCCTTTGGTGTCCCCAGGGAGGGGAAAGAAGCAGACAGAAAACTATTTACATCATTTATTTCTGCCTCTTACATCAGTACAGAGAATCATGTCTGCACTCAACAACAGCAAGAAAGAAACTCCTCCCAAGTACATCCAGTACGGGTCATATGACACACACACACTGAGCTAACATCCGGTGCTCAGTACAGAATGGACTGCCCCTTTGTTCCCATGGCAACAGTCACAAACATCCTGTCTGGCTTTCCAGCCACAAGCAGCTGGCTGAGCTGCTAGAGCCTTTGCTTGCTGCAGCATTGGTGCTTTATGGTAACATACTCCCCCTAAAGTATCAATGTGTGCTGCGAGCAAAGCGTCATCCAGAGAAGAAAACAAACAGTTGTTATATTTATAACATTCCCCTGTTGTTTCAGTTCCACCCTTGGAACTACCCGCCACTGGTTTAACCAATGTACCTCTCTGGTTGTGTGACTTCGCATTATCTCGGTTAACAACTCTCTGTTGTGCCTTTGTCTCTGACTCAGACACAGCTTCAATCTGTCCTTGGTCGTTTACAATAGCAACATATGCAAGGTTAGCAAACTCCTTTGAATACTTCTTGGGTGGTACACCCTTCGTTGCTCTCTCAGACCTACGTAAAAGTTGCTGCTCTTCTCTGCTTTCTGGTTCAGCCTCTGAACTCTCTGGAGAACCAGTACTAAGCTTAATCAATGGTTCATCCTCCTCTTCTGAGGGTCTAGTCATTATGTGAGATTTCCTCTCAATGACTGTGACAACTGAGCTGTCTGAGCTATCGCTGTCATCATCAGTACTACTGAACTCAATAAGATCAAACTCATCATCATCATCATCATCATCAGAATCCTCTGTGGGAAATGCGTGAACAATCAACCTCTCCTGTTCAGGAGCACTCTCTAGAAACTTTGTGAGAATCACCTGACCAGATTCAGACAAAATTACTCTGTAGAGACCCTTTTCATAACCCACAAAAATGCCTCTGGCATTCTTTACTCCACCTGGAGCTTCTGTTCTCACATGAGACCCGAAAACCTTGAAATAGGCAACAGAAGGTTTTCTATTGAACAGCTTCTCAAAAGGAGAACATCCCAACTCTGTTGAGACCTTTCTCAACCACACATGAAGATAGGACGCTAGCGATTCGGCCCAATATTCATGTGACAAATGTGAACTCAGCAATTGCGCATTCATCCCCTTTTGCAATTCTTTGTTCACTTTTACACAGACCCCCCTGTTCCACGCTTCTTGCGAGACTGCTACTTTGTGGTCTATCCCTTTTCCATCCAGGAACTTCTGAAACTTCTGTAACAGAAAAATTTGCTTCTCATCTGTGAAAAGACAATCAATGTTAGCATCATGCATACTTTTAACCTTGTCACAAAACTCCTGAAACTTTTCTAAAGTTTCTTGCGGTTTCTCCATCATATAAACCCAAGAATAATTAGTGAAACAATCCACACACACAAGGTAAAATCGTGCACCGCCTCTAGATGGTTCTAGAGGACCAATCACATCAGCATACACCCGCTGAAATGCTCTGTCGACCTTCTTGGTCTTGGTGCTCACACTGGTCACTCCTGCAAGAGAGATTTCGTTAGAATCAGAAGAATTACATTTCATGTAATCACTTTGATCAAAAGTCAACAAATACAGTCCATCTTTCTCTTTGGCAGTAAGAAACAGTTCTCCATCTTTGTAGATCTTGCAGCTTTTAGCATCATAGGACAGTTTCAGTCCTTTCTTTGCAATCTGCGACACGCTCAGCAGATTAAATCTCAGTTCTGGAACCAGGTAAACATTGCTTATAGTCAAGTTCAGACTCTCAAGATACACAGTCCCAATTCCAGTCGCTTCCACCTCCTGACCGTTGGCCTGTTTCACAGTGAAGCTTTGCTTCTTCAACGTCGAAAACAGTCCTCTGTGCGGGCACAAATGTTTTGTACAGCCCGTGTCGATTATGAATGCGTTCCCAACATCTGGCGTGGTTCCTTTCGCCATCATAGCCTTTGCAGGTTTCACCTGGCACTTGGTACGGCTTTTGCCTGACGCCTGAGGCTTCGTAGAGCTGCTCTTTGCTCCTCTTGACTGGCGCGGCTTCTTACAGTTTCGCTGTAGATGCCCAGTCTGTCCACAATTGTAGCATCGGACAGCACTCAATGCTACTCCATGCTCTCCAGTAGCGTCGGCTGTGGGGGAATTAGAACTCTGTTCTTCCCTCCCCCTGTCTTTTTCTTCCAGTGCAGCAAGTCTGTCGTGTTCATTCAGGACCACAGCACAAACTCTCTCCGCGGTCAGCTGCGCGGCCGGTAGGGAACCAAGCTGACTGGCAACAACCTTATAGGTGCGGCTAAGGCTGTTTATCATCATGAAGCAAAACACTTCCTCCTGAAGACGGAAATTGCGTTCCACCATCTGTTGACGCAGAAACCTCATTTCTGTCAGGTGCGCTTGAACATCTCCATCAGGCGCAAGTCTCAGATTGGTCAATTTCTCAAAATACAGCAACGCTGAAGAACCAGCATCTCTCTGATGCGTTGTACGCAGCGTGTCCCATACCTCTTTCGCATTTTCTAAATGCTGAACATGCACCAATTGATCATCTGAGACACACAGAATTATAGCAGTCCTGGCCCTTACATTCTGTGACTCCCAACCTCTGGTTGGTGCTGCAGGGATGGGGTTTTCAATTACATCAAAAAGCCTCTGATTCTGCAGCAGGGCCTTCATCTTTACAGACCAAGATGAATAATTGTCATTGGTCAAGGGAGGTGGGCAAGGCAAACCTCACCCTTTCTTGGCATCCATCTTGAAGCCAAGCCTCCAGCTCACTGTGTCAAACAAACTGTAAAATCCAACAGTTGTTTTTTCCTTTCTCACGCAGCAAAACTGCAAGTTGTTTGTGCTTTTTGCACCTGGCAGCTAAACTCAGGCTGCTATTGAAAAGTCCCTTCCAAGAGCTCGTAAACCTTGTAGCCAAAACATTCTCTGGTTTTGTTTCGCTTTCCCAGGCTCACACTCAGAGTCCAGCCCCTTTGCCAGTAACTTTCCGTTACCTAGCAACAATGCATTTCAATAAGACATCTTATCTACCACAAAAATTCGTGGAATGCAGGCTTCAGCCTTCAAGCTGCAGGCCTCTTCCTCCCGGAGCTCTTGTTTTCTTTGAAACGCAGCTCCGTGAACCAGGGAATTAATCTTCCTGCGTTCACACTTTTAGCCCGAAATGCAGCATACCTTGAACTTTGTTGCTCTGGAAAGCACCTCTTCTTTCCACCAGCTGTCTGTTGAGCCTCTGGCATTTCTCAGACGCTTTTCTCTTCCTCCTTGGAGCAGAGGAGGACAATCCACCAGCCTCTCATGCAGATGTCCGATGAATCGCAACCATCCGAAGGCTGCCACTGTTGGAATTCTGCCTGGGTCAGAGGAATGTGCCACAGCGTAGGCACCGGCAGATATTCCTGTCGACCTCCCCGCGTCTCCCAACCTCTGCTGATAAGCAGGCGAGGTCCGGCGATTCTTCTCAGATGTATGAGAGGAACACACCGTTCTTCCTCTCTCCCCTTTGGTGTCCCCAGGGAGGGGAAAGAAGCAGACAGAAAACTATTTACATCATTTATTTCTGCCTCTTACATCAGTACATAGAATCATGTCTGCACTCAACAACAGCAAGAAAGAAACTCCTCCCAAGTACATCCAGTACGGGTCATATGACACACACACACTGAGCTAACATCCGGTGCTCAGTACAGAATGGACTGCCCCTTTGTTCCCATGGCAACAGTCACAAACATCCTGTCTGGCTTTCCAGCCACAAGCAGCTGGCTGAGCTGCTAGAGCCTTTGCTTGCTGCAGCATTGGTGCTTTATGGTAACACTTACATGTAACCTAATGGAATGCTGAAAACTTTACTCTGCAGAATTTAGCAAAAGAATGTTCCGAGCAAAAGGGTAAGGATGAGGGAATGTGATACCAGAGCGACAGAGCCACGGTCTGTTATCCAAGAGCTTCAAGGTAAAGGGACCTGAAATATACTCAGAGTCGCAAAGTGATTTCATGCTCTTTATTCAGCTCATAGTGGTGAGGAGGAATGAATAAATGTCCCCTCACAGTATCTGCTTTATATACATTATTTACACAATGGGCTGCACATGATTGGCTAATTCTGGAATTCTACTGTAAGCCAATCAGGTTGTGGATTCACTTCTATCTGGAGCAGGATTGGGTGGTTCCTGCCAACCAATCATACTGCTGCATTGTTCTAGGACCAATCAGACTGCTGCATTCTGAATCCTATTGTTCTAGGACCAATCAGACTGCTGCCTTTTGGATCCTATTGTTCTAGGACCAATCAGACTGCTACAGTTTGGATCCTATTCAACTCAGTACATAACACCCCTCCCCTCTAAGTTCCAGTCCTGCCCGGGAGGTCGCATTCATAGTCCTCAAGGTATGCCGGCGGCCTACGTGTGCGTTGTGGCCTGGGGTGTTCCCTGGTCCGGGCTCCGGGTTCTGGCTCGTGTTCCAAGGATGCTGGCTGTGATGCGGCTGTTTGGTCTAGTGCAACCGGCTCGCTCAGTCGTGGTTCTGGTTCCGGTGTCCTTTCGGCCTCACGGGTCCTCTCTGTATTTACTGATTCTGCCTCTCCTGCTGGCCCCTCCTGCTCTATGGGCCTCACTGCCCCGCTGTTCCCTTGGGACTCCTCTGACCTGTCCTCCTCCTGGTTTTCTCCCGGGAATCGTCGCCGTATCTGGTCGCAGTGGCGGCGCCAGCATTGCCCCCCATCCGTTAGCACCTCGTACGACACGGGGCCAGTGACCCTGGTGATTGTGGCGGGTACCCATGCTGGGCCTGCCCCAAAATTCTTTGCGTACACTGGGTCCTGGGCCTCGAAGGTCCGGGGGTTCCTGCCTTCCCCCACCACTACCTCATCCTGAGCTCTATCGGGGTGAAGGCGGTCCAATCTGATTGCAAGGCGCCGACCCATTAGTAGTTCAGCGGGGCTCCGGCCAGTCGTTGAGCTGGGGGTGCTGTGCTGTGCTAGAAGGAATGTGGCAAGGCGGTACTCCCAGTCCCCTTGCGTCATGCGGCGAAGGGTGTCCTTGGTGGTCCGCACCATGCGTTCTGCTTGGCCATTGGTGGCAGGGTGGAACGGCGCCGAACGGATGTGGCGGATGGCGTTCTGCGCTGTGAAGGTTTGGAATTCTCCTGACGTAAATGCAGTCCCGTTGTCTGAGACGAGAGTGTCAGGGAGCCCGTGGGTTGCAAACAGCCTGCGTAGTACCCGGATGGCTGCGGACGTGGAAGTGGACGGTACCAGTGCAACTTCCAGCCATTTGGTGTAGGAGTCCACCACTATGAAGAATGTTTTCCCCTGAAAGGGGCCAGCGAAATCCACATGCAGGCGTGACCATGGTGCTCGGGCGGACTCCCAGGACTGGACTGGGGCCCTTGGGGGATCTGGGCGGGATTCTTGGCAGGCCTGGCAGTGTTTGACCCAGGCCTCTATCTCTCCATCGATCCCCGGCCACCACACATAACTCCTGGCAAGGGCCTTCATTCTTACTACCCCTGGATGTGTCTCGTGTAGGGCTGTGAGGACCCTTTTGCAGAGGGGCTGGGGAACAACGACTCTGCTTCCCCATAACAGGCACCCCTTGTGGGCCGACAGTTCATGTTTGCGGGTTGTGTAGCCGGCGAATTCTGGCCCGGGGCTGCTGCTGGGCCATCCCCTCCACACCCAGTCCAGGACCCGGGAGATGACCCTATCTTTCTTGGAATGGTGTGCAACTTCTTGTGCCTGAATGGGGCGGTCGGGAAGCAGCTCCAGGCTCATAACCTCTTGTGCAGGTGCTGGGTCAGGGCCTGTTTCCGGTAGTGGTAGCCTGCTGAGGGCGTCCGCATGGCCCATCGCCTTCCCAGGTCGGTGAATCAGTGCATACTGGTAGCTGGCAAGGAAAATCGACCACCTGAGGACGCGAGGAGACAGCACTTGGGGGGTCTGCTTTTCGGGGGCAAACAAGCCAAGCAACGGCTTGTGGTCAGTCACCACGGTGAAGGGCCGCCCGTACAAGAAATCATGGAATTTTTTTACTCCCTTTACGATTGCCAGACCCTCCTTGTCGATTTGCGAGTAGTTCCGCTCGGTTGTGTTGAGTGTCTGGGAAAAGTACGCCACCGGTACCTCTCTTCCATCCGGGAGTTGGTGCCCCAGGACAGCTCCAATGCCATAGGGTGAGGCGTCGCATGCTAGCACCACCGGCAGCCTCTCGTCGAAGTGTGCCAAGACCGAGTTTGAGACAAGCAAGTCCTTGACTGCCTGGAATACGGCCTCCTGGCGCTGGCCCCACACCCAAGGGGCCCGCTTGTCCAGGAGTCTGTGTAGGGGCTCCGCTACCGCCGCCTTGTGGGGAAGGAAGGAATGGTAAAAGTTCAATAGTCCCAAGAAGGCCTGAAGTTCAGTCTTGCTCTTGGGCGCTGGGGCATCACAAATGGCCCGTACCTTGTCCCCAGTCGGGTGGACCCCTTCTGCGTCCACCATAAATCCCAGAAAGTCCACCTGAGGCACTCCTAGTAGACATTTTTCCCGCTTCACCTTGAGACCCGCCGTCTGGAAACGGTGCAGAACGGTGCGGAGGCGGTCCTCAAACTCCTCTGGTGTGGGGCCGGCAATCAACACATCATCGAAGAAGGGGGTGACGCCAGGAATCCCTTTAAGGAGAGAGTCCATTATATTCTGGAATATGCCTGGTGCCACGCTGACACCGAATTGCAGCCGCTTTACCCTGAACGCTCCTCTGTGCGTCACAATCGTCTGTGCCTCTGCTGTGGCCTCATCTACTGGCAGCTGTTGATATGCTTGGGCCAAGTCCAGCTTGCCAAAAATTTTCGACCCAGCCAGGGTGGCAAGGACATGGCTGACCACTGGCACTGGGTATGCGTGGGCCGTGAGGGCCTTGTTTATGGTACATTTGTAGTCTGCGCAGATGCGGACCGAACCATTAGGCTTGACGGGTGTGACGATTGGGGTTTCCCAGGGAGCATTAGGCACCGGCTCCAGCACTCCTTGCTCTACGAGTCGGTCCAATTCCTCGTCTATACGGGGTTTCAAGGCGAACGGGACCCGGCGGGCCTTGAGCCTGACCGGTCGTACTGCGGGGTCAAGCTGTAGCGCAATGGGGGGGCCCGTATACTGTCCCAATTTCCCATCGAAAACCCCTGGAAATTCCTTGCATATGGCGTCCACGTCCACTTGTAAGCTAGTGTGGTTCACCCCGGTGACAGCTAGCCCCAGTGGTCCAAACCATGCCAATCCCAGTAAGCTAATGTAGGGGCCCTTGACCACAAGCAAGTCCAGTTGCCGCGTCCGCCCTCGGTATTGCACCCTGAAGGTCCCCACCCCCATTGTGGGGACCTTACGTTTCTGGAAGTCCCGGAGGGTGAATGGGGCCGGCCTGAGTTTGGGACCCCCAGTGGGACACAGTTTCCTTAAGGTCCTTGCCGAGATTATGGATAGAGTTGAACCCGTGTCAAGCTCCATGCGGCATGGGGCCCCCTCTATCTGTACCTCTACATAAATTTTCTCTACGTTGGGGTGGGGCAACTGGTATACCTGGAAGTCCGTGAGCTCCGTCGAGTTGCCTTGGTGCGTTGGGCCCCGGGACCTGGGCTCTTGGATTGGTCATCTGATGCCTGGTGTCGGGTGGGCCGAGCCCGACACACCCGGGCGATGTGTCCCGATTTTCTGCACTGCCTGCACTCTGCGTTGCGGAAACGGCAGGTCCTCCTCTCGTGACTCTCCCCGCAGCTTGCGCAGTTCCCTCCTTCTCGTCGAGGCAGCTGTGGTCTGTGCGCTGCTTGAGTGCGCTGCTGTACTCGGTGCACCTCCTCCCTGTCGGATCCTGAGTCGTCGGTGAGGTCTTCATGGTGGACCCTCGGTTGGGATGGCAGGCTCGGCCGTGCCTCTTGGGTCGACCTCTCGGCAGCTTCTGTTGCCAGGGCCTCCTCCAGAGCGACCTGGAACGTTAGGTCCTTCTTAGCGTAGAGGCGCCGTTGCAGCTTCTCATCCTTCAGGCCACCGACGAGGCGGTCACGAAGCATGTTCTCCAGCTCTGAGAAGTTGCAGAACCGGGCGGCTTGGCGGAGAGAGGTCACAAACCCAGTTATGGTTTCCCCAGGGGCTTGCCGCTTTGCGTAGAAGGCATTTCGACGAGCCACCACTGAGGGCTGCGGCGAAAAGTGCCCCTTCAGCTGTTCCATTATTGTTTTGTATGGAACAGTAGCGACGTCTTCAGGTGCAAGGAGAGCCCGGGCGATTTCAAACGTCTCCTCTCCGCAGACGCTGAAGAATATCGCCCTCTTCTTGGCGTCTTCTTCGTCGGTGACCCCTTTGGCTTCTAGGAGGAAGGTGAAACGGGAGGCGTACGCTTCCCAGTCTCCAGATGCTGGGTTGAATGGCGAGAAGCTGCTGTTGGCTGCCATTCTGAGTTCCTTGTGCCCCGGAGCTGAAGCCTGGATACACGGTGCGAGGCAGCGGTGCGGCAGTTGGCGGTGCTGCGGTGCTGTGTGTGGCAGTCAGCTCAGCGGGATCCCACCTTCGTCGCCAGTGAAATATACTCAGAGTCGCAAAGTGATTTCATGCTCTTTATTCAGCTCATAGTGGTGAGGAGGAATGAATAAATGTCCCCTCACAGTATCTGCTTTATATACATTATTTACACAATGGGCTGCACATGATTGGCTAATTCTGGAATTCTACTGTAAGCCAATCAGGTTGTGGATTCACTTCTATCTGGAGCAGGATTGGGTGGTTCCTGCCAACCAATCATACTGCTGCATTGTTCTAGGACCAATCAGACTGCTGCATTCTGAATCCTATTGTTCTAGGACCAATCAGACTGCTGCCTTTTGGATCCTATTGTTCTAGGACCAATCAGACTGCTACAGTTTGGATCCTATTCAACTCAGTACATAACAGGACCCCTGACCGTTAGGTCCACTCGCAGACGACTCTGGGGTTATGGCGCTCATCTTGCTTTACTGGCCGAGGGAGCCGGTGTACAGCTTCCAGTTCATGTGACCAGCATGACTAAGCCGCTTCTGGCAAACCAGAGTAGTGCACGGAAACGCCGTTTAGCTTCCCTCCAGAGTGGTACCTATTTCTCTACTTGCACTTTAACGTGCTTTCGAACTGCTAGGTTGGCAGATGCAGGGACCAAGCAACGGTAGCTCACCCCGTCACGGGGATTCGAACCACTGACCTTCTGATCGGCAAGCCCAAGAGGCTCAGTGGTTTAGAGCTTATACAATGGTAATTCACTCTCTTTCTACTGTGCATGGCAGGTTTAATGACTATTTGTGAGTCACAGGTCACCCTTTCCCAGCCTTTTCCTGTTTTGTTTCCTAACATGCTCCATTCTTCATTCAACAAACCAAAAAAGGAACAAGGGAACCAAAAATGAATTGCTGTTCTGTCTTTGGCAGTTCCGTGAATGTATTTATGAATGTAGAGGCCCAAGCTATGAAACATAGCATGTTTTTAAAGAGTCTGAATGAACAGAAATGCCCCAGGTTCAATCCCCAACATCTCCAGGTACAGCTAGGAAATACTGTTAGAATTCCTGCTCCATGATTGCAGTCATGGGATTGTTGTCTATCATATGACGGTATATGTTTTGACTCTGCAGAGTGGGAAGTAACGGAGACAGGATGTTTGTGTTACTGTGTTCCGTGAAGTTGGACTATTGTCCTTTGTTCTTTCTCTCTTTGCTGTCTGATGCTAGAGAGAGAGGGAGCCATGTTGCAGTGCTCCATGTGTGTTTATATGTAAAGTAGATTAGCCAAAATGCTGAGTTGCTGGGTTCTGTTACGCAAGCTGCCCAAACTCTGTGGATCCCTAAGTGTGCCGATGTCTGTTGGCATCAGTCGCTGTGATGTTTGGGCAGAAGAAAGCTTTTGAAGCTCCCAAACAATCAATCAGGAGGGAGAGAACATGCCATTCGGGCATGTGTCTCTGCCAGGGTCCTACTCGAGTGTAGGATGAGCTCCTGACAAATACCCCTGTCTGAACCTCTATGTCAGACTAACTTTTCCATCTATAAGATGCCCCCATGTATAAGACGACCTCTATTTTGGGGGACTCAAATTTAAGAAAATGGGGGGGGAGATGGCACAGATCTTTTTGTGCGGAGGATTACCCAGGGTTGTTGGGCTTTGGGGGGGGGGGATTGCCAAAAATCGCTCACCCAAATGCGTCACTATATCTGCCTCCCGTCTGTCGCATCGCCGGCAGAAGAGAAGCTGCCATTCGACTGCCCAAATGCCGGAGCATCAGCCAATCAACACCACCCATTGACGCAGCTCCCAATAACATGTGCAATAGCCGCTGACAGTCTCGGCAGCAACCAATCAAACGTCCATCCTATGCACTACCCATGTATAAGACAACCCCCACTTTTTAGCATGATTTTTATAGACTAAAACATAGTCTTATACAATGAGAAGTACGGTATAAGGTAGTCTCCCATGTTCTAACCACTTTTGCTATGGAGGAGTGTAGGATAGCAGCATCTCCTGCTCTTCCTCCTTAATAGTTGTCTCTTCTTCCCCAGTTTCATGATTTTACATCTTTTGCAGACTGTTTCATCCCAGCCGCGCTGGGCTCATTCTGCGTAGATGTCAAGGTGCCGTCTCATAATATATTTCACCTGACGGTGTCACTTTAAGTACAGCTGCTTATTTTAAAGCGTTGAGGGATAGCTGGCTTCTTTCTCCTCCTCCCCCCCCCCACTCCTCCCCCCCCACTTCAGACTACATTAATATATAACTTTTACATCTGGCCCTTTTATTTTTGCAGCTGTCTGCTGATGTACATCTCGAGCCTGACAGCAATGCTCCGCAGT
Organism: Podarcis pityusensis; assembly: GCF_964106645.2. Lineage (NCBI taxonomy): Eukaryota > Metazoa > Chordata > Lepidosauria > Squamata > Lacertidae > Podarcis > Podarcis pityusensis. The sequence continues at coordinate 26,117,376 of NC_138042.1, forward strand.
GACTTATAGCCTAGCCAAATCGCTGTCAGACAGCAGCAACTTTGGTGAAGTTAATATACTTTTTTACAGTTATCAGAGTAGATTTAGGTCTTCCTGCTGCGACAGAGACGTTAAAAAAAAAAGTAACTGTAATATTTTGAAGACGAGGATGCTGTTAATCTTTTGAAAACAGAAAAAGGCTTTGTTGAGTATAACCCTCAGAAAGCTTAACTGAATGTTCTACCGCAGAACTGGGGAAGCTTGAATCCAGGGACCAAATGCAGACCTCAGGTTCTAGAACAATGGCTCTAGTACCGTGCTGGTACCAGTTCTGGAACAGTTCTGAATGGCCACATGCTCCTTGGGAGTTCAATGGAAATTTACTTGGTTTTTTCCTAACTTTTGGTGGTCATGATTAGACTGTTTTTGAGCCTTGAGTACACTTTGTTTTATAGTACTGGTTTTGTGGTTTTATTGTTGATATTGTTGATATTTTACTGTTACCTTAATTGTGTTCTGAGATTTGTATTAATATGACTATTTATGAGAACTGTTTTGCAGTCGCTTGTGACAAAAAATGGCATATAAACTTATTTAATAATGATGATGATGATGATGATTAAATAAACATGAAAGTGGCCAGATAATTTTCTATTTGCAAATAGCTTTCATCATGCAGCTTGAATATGGAACATTTTTGTTTCAGTGCTAGAACGCTCTGTAAATTAGGCCTGGTATCATCTAGTAGCAGAATATAGGGGCCAAATTTCCTGGTTAGCATTTACAGAGTACACTCTGCTCATTCATATGAGCTCTAGTTATAGTGCAATCAGATTACCGTATTTTTTTGTTGCAACAATATCTAGAAGAATAGCATTGCTAATACATTACAGCAAGAGCTCTGTGTCACCTTAAAGACTGACAAATGTATTTTCACAGTATATTTTATTTATCAAGTTCCTTACATTTATAACCCTCATGGAACCCAAGGTGTTGTGTATGTGGTTCCTGAGCAGTCTTTCTTCCAGATGCTAACCAGACCATGACCTGCAGAGCTTTAGCAAGGCAGCAACCTCGTGCCTAGGAAGAAATTATAGTATAAGTTTTTTTGGGACTAAAACCTATTTCGTCAGATGCATCTGACAAACCGGGCTTTAGTCCACTGATGCCTAAGCCATAATAAATATATTTGTTAGCATTTAAAGTGCCACAGGACTCTTTGTTGTTAACACTTAAGCTGCTCATAGCCCATTGTCCTATCTTGAAGTGCATGCTCTGGAAGGTACATAATGAAGATATCAGGAATAATCAGAATAGCACCCATTTCCACACTGAGAAACAGATTCTGTAAACATAACCCACATGACTGTGTTAACAGATTCATCAAAAGTGTTCCTAAAATAAATCAAATCCATCTCCATCTGCAGGTGACTAATTATTAAGAGCCAGCTTGTCTTTTCCCCCCAATAAATATTGCTTTTCGGCAAATTATCCTTCTTTCCTTTTCCTGTGCTGACTGATTTGTATTGTGGCTGCAGTAATAACACCTAATTTCCATATAGATTAAAAATTACCTTGAAGCCCATTTACACCCTGATGAGCAAAAGACAATACAACAAAATGCTGATATATGGGTTCCATTAAGCCCATGTTGCATGAAATATTAGCAAGACCTTAAACATCAGAGTTTACTTCCATGGGGTGCTTAGACAAAATAGACTTTCAGGTGCCATAATTGGGAGACTTCTAGTTTGGGGGTGACAGGTGAGAAGCCGTAAGGTGAGAAGAAACATCAATGCTCAGAGGTATGCGAACATAAGCACAAACAGTGCTTATCTATGTGCAGTATAAGTATGGAAATTTGGGAAACACTGGCTTGAGAGCGCTTCAATTGGAGAACAGCCTTTACCAAAGGTGTCATGGACTTTGAAGAAGCACAAACTCAGGACAAAAGGGAGAAACGAGCGAAGAGGAAGGCACCTTTGGCAAAACCTCACTGTGATCAGCTCCCTCCTGGAAACTTATGTCCCCACTGTGAAGGGACGTACTGATCCAGAACTGGCCTCCACAGTCACTAATGGACACACCACTAAGACTGTGTTCATGGAAGACATTCTTACTCGGCCACGAGTAATCGCCAAAGAAAGAAAGAAAGAAAGGATAATAATAATAATAATAATAATTTATTATTTATACCCCGCCCATCTGGCTGAGTTTCCAAAGCCACTCTGGGCAGCTCCCAATCGAGTGTTAAAAACAATAAGCATTAAATATTAAAAACTTCCCTAAACAGGGATGCCTTCAGAGACAGTGCCTTCAGAGACAAAATAAGAGACAGTGGTACATACGCTTCAGGTTACATACGCTTCAGGTTGCAGACTCCGCTAACCCAGAAATAGTGCTTCAGGTTAAGAACTTTGCTTCAGGCTGAGAACAGAAATCGTGCTCTGGCGGTGCGGCGGCAGCAGGAGGCCCCATTAGCTAAAGTAGTGCTTCAGGTAAAGAACAGTTTCAGGCTGAGAACGGACCTCTGGAACGAATTAAGTACTTAACCCAAGGTACCACTGTAGCTGCTTATTTCCTTGACATCTGATGGGAGGGAGTTCCACAGGGCGGGCGCCACTACCGAGAAGGCCCTCTGTCTGGTTCCGTGTAACCTCGCTTCTCGCAATGAGGGAACTGCTAGAAAGCCCTTGGTGCTGGATCTCAGTGGCTGGGTAGAATGATGGGGTGGAGAAGCTCCTTCAGGTATACAGGACCAAGGCCATTTGGGACTTTAAAGGTCAGCACCAACACTTTTGTGCTCGGAGCCAATGCAGATATCTCAGGACTGGTGTTATGTGCTCCCAGCGGCCACTCCCAGTCACCAGTCTAGCTGCCGCATTCTGGATTATTTGCAGTTTCCAGGACACCTTCAAAGGTAGCCCCACGTAGAGCGCATTGCAGTAGTCCAAGCGGGAGATAACTAGAGCAAGCGCCACTCTCGCAAGACAGTCCGCAGGCGGGGTCTCAGCCAGATGGTGCTGGTTGACAGCTGCCCTGGACACAGAATTAACCTGCAGCTCCATGGACAGCTGTGAGTCCAAAATGACTCCCAGGATGCGAACCTGGTCCTTCGGGGCACAGTTACCCCATTCAGGACCAGGGAGTCCTCCACACCCACCTACCCGCTGACCCCCCTGGCTTTAAAGGGAGATTCATTTAGGATATGGCTAGTTATGGTTATGCCCGGCGTGTGTGTTTCCTAAACCTAACTGGCTGGCTACTGTTGGGAGACATACCGCATTGCAGCTTGAACCTATGCTTCTTTCCTCAAAAGCAAATCTCACTAAGTTCAGTGGGACTTGCTCCTTAAGAAACAGGCTTAATATTCAAGTTCTAAGCAGAAAAACTGAACAAGATTGTAGCTGGACAGTTTGTCTGATCCAGTAAGGCAAGGCTTATATCCTTTGGTATTAGGTAAGTAGTTCTTCCTCTGAATTTTCCTCTTGATCAGTGTAGCTGATGCTGTATTCCATTGGCACAAGATCTAAAACAGACGCACGGTAGATAGGAGAACCATCGCCCCAGATTCATTTGCTTCCTGTAGTTGGCATCCTTCGTAGCTGTAAAACAGGGGTCAGCAAACTTTTTCAGCAAGGGGCGGGTCCACTGTCCCTCAGACCTTGTGAGGGGCCAGACTATATTGGGGGGGGGCAGGAATGAACGATTTTCTATGCCCCACAAATAACCCAGAGATGCATTTTAAATTAAAGCACACATTCTACTCATGTAAAAACACCGGGCAGGTCCCACAAATAACCCAGAGATGCATTTTAAATAAAAGGACTCATGTAAAAACACACTGATTCCCGGACCATCCGCAGGCTGGATTTAGTAGGCGATTGGGCTGGATCCAGCCCCCGGGCCTTATGTTGCCTACCCAAGCTCTAAAATAAGGTCCATCACCGAGAATATCTCCCTGTTCAGGATCTGACATTTTTAACAGAAGAAAGAAAACTGGATTCTTCATTCCCTCTCCTGACAATTGGTGTTGAACTGACCATACCTGTTGTTTCAATTTATATACCACCCTCATCAGAAGATCCCAGGGTGGTGTACAACATTAAAAACACATTACACAAATTAGTAGTAGCTTGAAACACAGCAAGGTTCCCAATGTTTCCCATCGCTGTTTCAAAGCACATTTTTACTTTGCTGTAAAAGTAAGGGTCACGAATCTCTCTCCCTGCCCCCGTGCACATTACTGGAACTGTTTCCCCATGCCTGTAACCCCCTAGCCTCCAATTCATCTGCCGTCATCTGAGCATGTGCAATGGCTATCTGAAGTGGACACACCTCAGCTTAACTGCAGCTTACGTTTTCAAATAGAAGGGAAGTTGGTTTGAGGGGAAACACACTAAAAGCAGTATTTCTCACGAAGCTACAGGCTACACATGGATTGTAGCTAATGTCAGGAGTAAAAAGGTAAAGGTAAAGGACCCCTGACAGTAAAGTCCAGTCGCGAACGACTCTGGGGTTGCGGAGGGAGCTGACATTTGTCCGCAGACAGTTTTTCCAGGTCATGTGGCCAGCATGACTAAGCCACTTCTGGCGAACCAGAGCAGTGCACGGAAATGCCATTTACCTTCCCGCCAGAGCGGTACCTATTTATCTACTTGCACTTTGATGTGCTTTCGAGCTGCTAGGTTGGCAGGAGCAGGGACCGAACAACAGGAGCTCACCCTGTCACAGGGATTCGAAACGCCGACCTTCCAATCAGCAAGCACAAGGCTCTGTGGTTTAGACCACAGTGCCACCTGCATCCCTATAAGTACTAAGTACTGTCAGGAGTAAAGTAAAGGTAAAGGTACCCCTGCCCGTATGGGCCAGTCTTGACAGACTCTGGGGTTGTGGCGCTCATCTCACTCTAGAGGCCAGGAGCCAGCGCTGTCCGCAGACACTTCCGGGTCCGCAGACACTTCCGGCCAGAGCCGCACACGGAAACCCCGTTTACCTTCCCACTAGTAAGCGGTCCCTATTTATCTACTTGCACCCGGGGGTGCTTTCGAACTGCTAGGTTGGCAGGTGCTGGGACCGAGCAACGGGAGCGCACCCCGCCGCGGGGATTCGAACCGCCAACCATGTGATCGGCAAGTCCTAGGCACTGAGGTTTAACCCACAGCGCCACCCACGTCCCTACTGTAGGGAGTACTTAGCTTCAAATACCTGTATCAGGATTGATCCCCTTGTGGATCTGCCAACGCTTCATCCAACTCTATCCCTAATCCTGTTAGGATCTGCCCTTTAACTCCCCATTTGTGGAACGCTCTCCCCAGGGAAGTTCAGCTGGTGCCTTCATTTTACACCTTTAGGTGCCAGGCAAAAACATTCCTCTTTAACCAGGCCTATAGCTGATTGACATCCATTGTCCTTTTAAAATATGCTGGGGGTGGTATTGGGTTGTTCTTGTTTTAATTTTTATTATGCATTTTGTGTTTTTCTATTCTGATTTTTGCGTTGGGAAGCGCCCCGAGGCCTGTGGTCACAGGGCAGTATACAAATTTAATAAATAATAATTAATAACAATAATAATTCAACTCCACCCCCACAACTAGCAGGAAAGCCCAGCACCAACAACTATTAAATAACTGTTTTCTGCATCTATTTGCTTTTTGTTTTCTTTCTCTCTGTCTTCAACCTACAAAGCTTCTCCTGTCTTATCTGTCAAGTTCTGCCTCACAGCCGCCGCCATCATTTGACACTAATAGGGCCTTGATTTGGAAGTTACTGGAAAGCATTCAATGGGCTTTGGACAAGGTTAAGAGGAATGCTTTTTCAAATCAGCAGCTGCTGAAGGGACACAACAGGAAATGCAAATAACGGATCCTCATTGAACATAATAAATGGCTTCTTTTCTAGAACCGGAGAGGTTGGAAAGAAAATCTATTCCCACATCCAAGTCAAATTAGATTTGGATGCTTATAATTATGGCCTAATAAATCTAACCAAATGGCACATTATAGCAAGGGAGAGGCGATGCGCTTTGAAAAGGAGGTTTGCAAAGGAGTCAGGTGTAAGGCTTCTTTTCATTACTATTATTGGTAATTACACTGAAGCGCTGTCCAAAATCACAGATTGTCTGCATGAGTTATGGTGATTGCTTGCTACCCGTAATCTTAGAAATACCGTAAGCTCACAGACACACACAGAAAAATGTCTAGGAGCAATAGTCCTTGAAACTCACTATTTTCCTGATGTTGGGAATGATGGTGGAAGTCAACAGATCACAGGTAACAAGGGTTCAAGGCTTGTCTCCCGATGGAGACAAGGATAATGTATTATAAAATAACGTTTGCTGTGCGGTTCCCCCTCCCCTTTAGAGTTCATTGTTCGCTGATTTGCAGAAGAAAGTTACAGATTAGACCAGGCATGGCCAAACTTGGCCCTCCAGCTGTTTTGGGACTACAATTCCCATCATCCCTGACCACTAGTCCTGTTAGCTAGGGATGATGGGAGTTGTAGTCCCAAAACAGCTGGAGGGCCACATTTGGCCATGCCTGGATTAGACTAACAAGTCCACGTCTGTATCTCAAAGCCTACCCAGACCCAAATTTTGTTGTCCATATTTGTTATAAAAGTTTTGTGGTTTTTCTCTGTGTTTTAATAATTATTGTTTTTTGAGTACAATCGTTTATGAACTGTTTTGTGGCTTTTTGCTGTGTTTTATCAACCATTTCATTTGTATACTGCTTACAGAGCTCTTTGATTAAGTGGTTTAGAAAATCACCGTATAAAATAAATTAATATTTCTGTTGTTGTTTTGTTGCTATCTTATTGTTATTTGAGGGGCATTTAACTTAAGTTTTACTCAAAGTAAATTACTGAAATTAATGGGCACGACAAATTCTTTGTCTGGGCTGTGGGCTCAGTTGAGCCCCCTTCTTTTGTTTTGCGTTTTTTAAAAAAAAAAAAATACATGAATTTCCCATCTCACATTTTGCTGCCAGCTGTATTTTCTGTTTCAAAATAAGATCTGCTTACATAGCAATCTGCCAGCATTTCTGTACAGGGTGTGCTAAATGCAGCTGGCTCCATATCTTACTAGCTTTGTAAGATCATGTTATAACCCTCCTCTTGTCTTCATTAAAAATAAAAAATTCATGGAAAGCTGTAAAAGCAGAGCGACTGCCCCAAAAAAAGAGTATATCCTGTAAAAATCATTTCTGTTCCTCTTTATAGTAATTTTTGGCAATTAGCAAATAGTGTTTGGTTTTATCCTAATGCGTTTTCAATATTTGTCTTGAATATTAGTTCAGCCTTGTCAAAATTAAATTGTCAAAAGCTTGTGCAAGTATCAGCTTGTTTTGCAATCCATCTGGCTTAGTTCAGTTTACTGTCACTCAGCAGGCTTGCCAAAATGAGATACTCAGCATAACTGAATTATCTCAGTAAGATTCAGGCTACAAGACTTTACACATTTGCCTGGGAGTAAGTCTCACTGGTCCCATCACCTCCTGGCAAATAGAAGGGGAAGAAATGGAGGCAGTGAGAGATTTTACTTTCTTGAGCTCCATGATCACTGCAGATGGTGACAGCAGCTACGAAATTCAAAGACGCCTGCTTCTTGGGAGAAAAGCAATGACAAACCTAGACAGCATCTTAAAAAGTAGACACATCACCTTGCCAACAAAGGTCCATATAGTTAAAGCTATGGTTTTTCCAGTAGTGATGTATGGAAGTGAGAGCTGGACCATAAAAAAGGCTGATCGCCGAAGAATTGATGCTTTTGAATTATGGTGCTGGAGGAGACTCTTGAGAGTCCCATGGACTGCAAGAAGATCAAACCTATCCATTCTTAAGGAAATCAGCCCTGAGTGCTCACTGGAAGGACAGATCCTGAAGCTGAGACTCCAATACTTTGGCCACCTCATGAGAAGAGAAGACTCCCTGGAAAAGACCCTGATGTTGGGAAAGATGGAGGGCACAAGAAGAAGGGGACAGAGGACGAGATGGTTGGATAGTGTTCTTGAAGCTATGAACATGAGTTTGACCAAACTGCGGGAGGCAGTGGAAGACAGGAGTGCCTGGCATGATCTGGTCCATGGGGTCACAAAGAGTCGGACACAACTAAACGACTAAACAACAACAAGAAGTCTCACTGGACACAGTGGGGCTGGCATCTGAGTAGACAGGCACAGGGATGCACAAACGGACTCAAGAATTCTGTTAACAGATGGCAGCCATTTTTTCAGAACTAACATGCATACTGTATAGATTGGGATGTTAAGCTTTGGGCAGTTTCAAGTGCACAGTCTTCTCATTAAAAAAATAAGCAAGTGATTTTCACAGTGGTGCAGCAATAAAACTGCTAGCGCATTTGCAAAGCGAAGCAACGGTCCAGCATGGTTTCAGATTGGACCCCAACTCTACAATTCTATACAAAATCTCAAGAAATCAAAAAGGGGTGTTCCCAGAAAGGGATGTTCCTTGTGTGGACAAGGGCTCTGGAGTAATGGTTCCATGTGATTAGGAAGTATCCTGGCATGGCAAAACTCTCTGAATTACATTGACTTTATTGCACTGGTTATTTTGTTGTTGCTTGCTTTACATGCTATAGTGTTTGATATTCTAGTGACTGCAACATTTGTTAATGCTATTGGGATTATTGCGGGCCACTTTTGAGCTCGACATTTGTTAGAAAAGCGGAATGCAAGTACTGTATTAAATCAACTCGAAATTTAGTTTCCTGCCTCCCACAACTTCTCAGTCTATAGAAGAGATATAAAAGTGATGAAGTGACTTTCAGGTACTATTTTGTGAACACTGGAATTGGAAATGTGAGCTGTTGTCCCATTCACTATACAGTGGTACCTCTGGTTAAGAACTTAATTCGTCCTGGAGGTCCGTTCTGAACCTGAAACTGTTCTTAACCTGAAGCACCACTTTAGCTAATGGGGCCTCCTGCTGGTGCCACTGTGCCGCCGCCGTGCAATTTCTGTTCTCATCCTGAAGCAAAGTTCTTAACCCGAGGTACTATTTCTGGGTTAGTGGAGTCTGTAACCATCTGTAACCCGAGGTACCACTGTATATAAGCCTTGAAAGCTTGCTTTATTTGTGTGTGTCAGGCCTGGTCAGCACTAAACCTGATGGAAGCATCCCAAACAGGCAAACATTTCCTGTGAGCATTAAGAAGCCACTGAAGCAAAACGTGATATAAAATGAGAAGTAGTGGTTCCCAAACTCACCCCCATGGGCCACTTGAAAATTGCTGATGGGCTTGGTGAAACGTGCACTGATATTTCGCAGCAATTGCAATGCATCGTGCTAGAAAGCTGCGTGGTTTTGACTTGCGTTTTTATTGCTTCCCTTACTTCATGCATTGTGCTGTGCTGCAATGCAATTCGAATTCCATAGCGTTGCAACTGTAATATAACAAAATGCAATATGAGAAATAAAAGAAGCAACAAATGCAATTGAAAAGCAATGTGAATATTTGAGGGAGAGGTGCCACGGATCACCTGGGTGAAACCGGTAGACCGGACCACAGATTGAACACTTCATTTAAAAGCAACAAACCACCTTTCGCGCCTGCGTGTTTCTTGCAGCGCTGGATAGGCAAGTGTCACGCCTAAGAGGTAAGGCTTTCTTTTCGATAGAGACTTCCGGCTCTCAATTACAGATGCTAGGATCCTGCATGCGTGGAAGTGAACCGAAATGTTAAAACGGGTTAAAAAAAAAATCCGGAGCTGGAAGGTCCTTTGCTTGAAAATAAATGCTAGCTGCACCCATGCGCTATTCTGTCAACTCTATCTGTTGAATGTCTCCCCGTTGTGCTGCAAGGCTGAAAATGCAGAGGAGCACCAACGACGGCGGGGACAAGCAGAGGGTCCTGAAAAACTCATATCCTCGGCTTTTGTTACTTATAAACTGGGGATATGATTATTGAAAAGAAAAAAAAAACCTCTGCTCGCTGTGTCGGAGCTGCTTCTTTCGATTCTTCCACTTCTTTTTTTGCAAAAATAAAAGAAATTGAAAGGGTGATGCAGCTTTAGCAGCCGCGAACAGATGCAGGCTTGTTCTGTGTTGCATCTGACCGCATGCAGAAAATGCAAAAATAAAAATAAAAAAATGCATTATAGAGCCGGAAATGAGAGGTGCGTGACACTATACTTTACTCTTGCCTTCCTTCCTTCCCTTTTTTTCTTAAAACGCGCAAGCAAATCTCTGGGATGCGCAGTACCTTGGACAGCGCGCACCCACGGTAGTGGGTTCCCCTCCCCTCTCCTTGAAGCTTTGCAGTCACAGAGACTGAGTATCCGATTCCATGTGAGCATCCCGCCCCCCGCTAGAGTCCCAGGGTGAGTGACTCTGCCTAACAGGGGCAGCTGCAACAGTGTCTCCCTTTGAGGGTCCCTTTCACAGCATGCATTGACCGGGAAAGCGAACCCTGGGAACCTCTGCACCCAGAGAGAACTACAACTCCCAGCACCCCAAACTACAGTTCCCAGGATTCTTCAGTGGGACCGGGGAATGTGCTTTAAATATATGGTGTGTACACCGATGGGGGTAGATCTGTAATGCAGGAGAGGAACTGGTTAGGGGGCTGGGTCAAGGGGCAGGCAACCTGTTTTTCTGCCACTCTGATGCCCTCCTGGTGTGGTTAAAGTACCATATCTCCCATCTTCTTCTTTGGTGATCACTCATAGCCAAGTAAGATTGCCTTACATAAACATGGTTTGAGTCCGTAAGTGACTGTGGAAGCCAATTCTGGATCCACACGTCCTTCCAGAGTGGGGACGTTGGTTTCTGGGCGGGAGTTGATCATGGTGTGGATTTGCCAAAGGCGCCTTCCTCTTCGCTCGTTTCTCCCTTTTGTCCTGAGTTTGTGCTTCTTCAAAGTCCATGACACCTTTGGTAAAGGCTGTCCTCCAATTGAAGCGCTCTCAAGCCAGTGTTTCCCAAATTTCCATACTTATACTGCACATACATAAGCACTGTTTGTGCTTATGTTCACATACCTCTGAGCATTGATGTTTCTTCTCACCTGTTACAGTTTCTCACCTGTCACCCCCAAACTAGAAGTCTCCCAATTATGGCATCTGAAAGTCTATTTTGTCTAAGCACCCCATGGAAGTAAACTTTGATGTTTAAGGTCTTGCTAATATTTCATGCAACATGGGCTTAATGGAACCCATATATCAGCATTTTGTTGTATTGTCTTTTGCTCATCAGGGTGTAAAAGGGCTTCAAGTGTGCCTTCCTCTTAGCATGTTTCTCCTTTTCGTCCTGAGTTCGAGTGTCTTCAAAACCCATGACACCTTTGGTAAAGGCTGTCCTCCAACTGGAGCACTTGCAGGCCAGTGTTTCCCAGTTCTCGGTGTTTACACTACATTTTTGTATCTCCCATCAGCTTCAGCTGCCAAGTGGGCAATGGTAAAGGGTGTTGCACAACTGCAACAAATACATATTAAAAAATTGAGTTGTATCAAAGGCTACTGAACGGTCTTCCGGAATGTTTTACGTTCAAAAAGTAAGGTACCACTGTTCAAGATTCTTCACTTAACAGTGTACATGTTAAATTTTGAATCCCAGAAGTGGTTTTCTTAGGGCACAGTGATTTGAAACAGCAGAGCTCATGCCTCATCAGCTCAAATCTACTTGCAGGCTAAACTCTTCCCAAAATTATATGTTGCCATTTTGAGATGAGAATCTGTTTTAATGCATACTGCCTTACAGATGTATATATTGCTGAAGATGTTATAAAGGTGTCCCTCATGTTGTATACCCTTGCTTGGTAATACATAGGCTCTCAGGGAAAATATCAAATGCTCTTTCACGTGGATAAACTCCTCAGCTAGGTACCATGACAATGTTTGTGGTGGTGTCTGTTTTTTATTTTTATTTTTAAATAATATTTATTAAAGTTTCAGAAAATACAAGAAATACAAAATGCAGAAAAAAGAATAAAGTTTTTAAAATATAACAAAAAAGTAAAGAATAAAAAAGAAACATACAAAATAAAACAGTTAAAAAGACATTAATTTTCCATAACCTATCTTCCCTACACTTATTTCCCCGGACCTCCTCATACCTCCCTTTTTTGTATTCCAGTTCAGTTTGTTAGTTCAGCAAATCCTTACCATTAAACTTTTACCCAATTGTAAACCTTTTTTCATATCTCTTAAAGCATTACAGCTAAAAACCTCTTAGTTTCTATCCAACATCCTTCTAAGATTCCTTAATTTTACAATATTTCTGTAAATAGTCTTTAAATTTCTTCCAGTCTTCTTTCACCGACTCTTCTCCCTGGTCTCGGATTCTGCCAGTCTGTTTTTTAAATCCAAAGAACAATAGTTAATATTCTGAACATTTAAGATAATGGGGGGAGATGGCACAAAGTTTCAAACTTTTTTGGGGGGGGGGGAGAATTACCCAGGGTTGTTGATCTTTTTCTAGGGGGGATTGCCGGAAATCGCTCACCCGCACAAGTCGCAAAATCCGCCTCTCATCTGTCCCCTCGCCGAAAAGTTGGCAATCACCCCCCCCCCACATTGCCACAGCGACAGCCAATCAACACCAGCCATTGACGCATCAACCAATAACACACCAAATAGCTGCTCAAACACCCACCCTATGCACTAGCCATGTATAAGACGACCCCCCACTTTTTAGCATAATTTTAAAAGAAAAAAACTTAGTACACAGAAACGTACGGTAGGTTGTGGATCTGGTGTCTTTTTATGTATGACATGGTTAAGATGTGCAGACATGTATCAGGACCTTCTTTTTAAAAAAGAAAACACCCCCTCAAAAATAAAATCCTACTGAAAACATACTGATTTATTCCTTAGGGAAGACAAGAACACTTTCAAAAGGCTGCCTCAGAAGGCACAGAGAGACTGGAAGACAAGGTATGAACATGGATTGCAAATTCCATTAATTTCAGTGAGTTATGAATGTGTTTGCTCCTTTCCTGCTGCATCATACCCATCCGAAGAAGGAGCTACTTTGGATTCTCCTGGATATTCTGGAAGCTTTGTATACGAGAACAATATCCATGAAGATGTGATAGGAACTCTGAGGATTCTGAAAAACTTAACACAGAGAACCCTGCCTATTTTGGAGCAAAGTAGAAATCTGATTAATATTTTATTCTCACTATATAAGGCAGTTTAGATGAATTTTGAGTCTTTTTAAAAAAAACAAAGGTAGTATCTTCCTCAGGCTGACTACTATCAGCCTCCTAACAAATGTAATTTTCTAAATAGAAAAAACAAAAAGAAAATGGTATTACAAAAAAAGGGAAGGTTTTTCTATGTTAGTTGTTTGTCAGGCAAAAGAACTGACAATGCAGGCTTCTTAAGCTATATCTGGCTGAGAGGGGGAATATTGTAGAGGACACTTGGGGAATAGTAATTAACAAGGAATGAAACCCCATATCTTTTCTTCTGATAAAGTGTTAAATGCAGCAGTAAATTTGTTAACTGCATTTAATCTTTTCGCAGTTTAAGTCCTAGATCTGTCCCAGGTACTTTCACTGAACAGTCTTAAAATAAAAAGATTATGAAACCAGTTTTTAAAATTGCATTCAGTTTTAAAATTATTTTCTTGATTTATTTGCTTATCTTTCTGTTGGTTACGGTTACGTTGGAACAAACCTGGAAAATAAAGTATTTGACTATTTCCCTATTACTCTGTTCTCTTCAAAAAAACAACAACCTCCCAGTCCTTTCATGTCACATTTTGTAAGTGCATGCTCTGCTTTTTTTTATTTCATAAAATGTTATTTATTGTCCAGGGCCAGAGCATCATTCCAGTGCTGACGGGGGAAGTTATTCCTATAATGGAACTCCTTTCATCTATGAAATCACAAAGTGCTCCAGAAGACATAGATGTAAGCCCTTATCTTAGCTGCATCATGAAAGGAAACAGCTCTTCCATTCTTCTCCTTTTTGATCTGCCTTCGGTAAAATAAATTACACATTGTAAATAAGAATACTTCTAGATTTTCGGGAGTGCCGAGTTAATACCAGCTTCCATCTCATAAGCATGACAGCACTTGAAATCATTTTCTAACTGTACTTGACCAAAACTGTATGCAGTTGTTGTTGTTTTTTACATGCAAAGGTTTATAAAAAGTGATTGGTCGTAAAATAGGGAAATGCCATAATGTAGGATCTTCAGGATGCTGGAATGTCTTTTACTGATGTGTTTTGACCTGGCAGGAATGTGGCCATGAACTCTAATAATGACTCTTTGTCTCCTAGATTGAAAGGATAAAAGGTAAAGGAACCCCTGACCATTAGGTCCAGTCATGACCGACTCTGGGGTTGCGGTGCTCATCTTGCTTTATTGGCCAAGGGAGCCCGCGTACAGCTTCCGGGTCATGTGGCCAGCATGACTAAGCCGCTTCTGGTGAACCAGAGCAGCGCACGGAAAAGCCGATTACCTTCCCGCCGGAGTGGTACCTATTTATCTACTTGCACTTTGACGTGCTTTTGAACTGCTAGGTTGGCAGGAGCAGGGACCGAGCAACGGGAACTTACCCCGTCACGGGGATTCGAACCGCCGACCTTCTGATCAGCAAGTCCTAGGCTCTGTGCTTTAACCCACAGCGCCACCCGCGTCCCAGATTGAAAGGATAGAGTGTGTGTAGACCAGGGGTCAGCAAGGTTTTTGTGGCTTGGGCCGGTTCATGGTCCCACAGACGCCACGGTGGGCCGGAGTGCTCACGCACGCACAACGCTATTTGCGGCGCGGAGGAGGTGTGCATCTTCCCATTGGCTGCAAGAGCTTCCTGCAGCCAATGGGAAGCTGGCCAGTGCTGCAGAAGGCGGTCCCCACTCTGCTCCGTGCCAGTTTAGCACGGCGCATGGAAGCCGACCCAGCGGGTGGCGGGGGTCCATGGGTCGGTTAAACGACCCCCATGGGCCGCTTGTGGCCCATAGGCCTTAGGTTGCCGACCCTTGGTGTAGAGGCTAGTCTACTGCACAAAGGTAAAAAAATTATATTGATTTCTTGGCACACTTTTGCCCTGAGCTCTGCCCACTTTTGGCATGTGTCACCTGGGAAATTACCCACGAAGGAGCGTGGCCATTGGTCTGAGAATGGTTTCCCACCCTTGAAATCTCTTGACTTGCTTGAAACATGATTAAGGCTCAGCGCTTCTTGCGTCCTGGCTTCATCCTGGAAATGAACGGTATATAAGAATTCTGGTTGTGTATTTCCTCATTTTCTATGGCTCCCAGGCATTTTTGCACTAAAAATTGCCCTTTATAGTACACGTGCACGCAATGGTGGTTCCCAAGATGCTCTTCCTCTTGTTTTTAATCAGATAAGCGATACAATCCTTAGCGATGATGACATTGGAGACAGCTGTCATGAAGGTTTCCTGCTTAAGTATGCTTTTGTTTAAAAAATGGCTTCTGTGTAAATCCTTGTAAAACTGAAGTCTGGGAACGGAGCGAGGGGACGGGTGGCTTGTTTGGCGAAAACTAGTAACTGCATTTTATTTGTAACTGTGGTAATTGATTATAAGCCTACTGAAGAAGTAAGAAATTTACATCAACAGTTTGGGTTTGATTGCATTTAGTTCCAAGCAGGGTTTGTTAATGGAACTTGGGCCTTGTTAAATCCAGCACATCTCTTAGAGCCAAGGGAGGTTATCCTGTATTTTATTAAAATATATCCAGGTTTTTTTCCATTTAATTTTTTTCTGGGGGCCCCAAGTGAGTGGGGCCCTAAGCCATAGCTTGTTTAGCTTACACTGCACATTACCATACCCTCCAACATGTCAAAGCCGAAAACCGGGATGCACATCTTCCAGGATGCTCTACCTCGTGAGTCACATGACCAGCACAAGGGCACAGTCCCCCAAAACAAGATGTCCCAATTTAATAGAGGTTATGCATTACTTGTGCAAATCCAAAGGCAGTATATTCTGCTCAGCTATAATTTCTTTACTATTATGAACCCAAATTACATAATAACACGCATATATAATGAAGCCCTTCTGATATCTACTTAGCAGTATACATAGCCCCCCCCCCCCCCCCCGGTGCTAACTTTGAAACTACTGTAATTACTGAAGAGCAAAGCAAGGCTGTAAGAGAAGATACTTAACATTTTCTGTCAGCTTACTTTTTTGTGTGTATAATTCAATTTGTTTCGTTTAGAATTTTTTTGTCTGAAGTCACATTTGGCTTTGGATTTGTCGTAATCTGATTTCCAGTGGCTGAGATAGCCATATTTTATTATAGAGTGGCTGGGGAAACCCAGTCAGGTGGGTGGGATATAAATAATAAATTATTATTGTTGTTGTTGTTGTTGTTGTTGTTAGATTTTATTAGAGGCTGCCTACCAAATTTGCAAATGTTCATATCAATAGAAAGAGAAGGCTTCGTAGTGTGTGTGTTTTAATTTCCAGCAGACAAATGCTTCTCCAATATTGTACATTACTTTAAATCTGTGTTCAATTTGCAGAGCCATCAGTTCACACCTGCAGACCTGTGGTTGTTCAGTAGTTGTGGGGAGCAGTATGGAAAAAGTTAACAGGGTAAGCATTTTCTATGGGTTATAAAGGAGAGCTTCTCAGTTACCAGAGTGACCAGTGTGTGAGCTGAAATTATAGACATGGCAATCAGTTCTTTGATTTTGTTTATTGCTTGTATATGTATCAAGTGCAATGGGGGAAACAGGCCAGAATTGCTGCTTTTCCCTTTGAATTTTTTAAAATTTTCATTCTTGTGATATTGGTGGTAAGTGATACTTGTACTTAGTCCAATCTTCCCATTTTGATTCCAACTAGATTCCAACTTGATTCCAACTAGAATAAATTACCTGTTAGATCGGGGAGTGGGGGGAATCAACAATAGCGACAAAAAAATAATCTAAAAACAGTTAATGAATGAAGAGGTTTCCTGTAATCAGAAAAAATGGGAAACTATTAATTTGAGCGAAGACAGGAGTGCCTGACGTGCTCTGGTCCATGGGGTCACGAAGAGTCGGACACGACTAAACGACTAAACAACAACAACAATTAATTTGAGCTTGTGTTCTTTTTCCCTCACACATAGAGAGGGAGTAGGGGGGTGTTGTTTTATTTGTTTCTGTTGCGATACTATGGTGAAGCAAATTCAGGCTCCAAAAAAAAAAGAAAAGGAGGCTGTAAAAAAGGTCTCCAAACAGCAATATGGTGGGCTGGACATTTCCTCTAGTGATGTTCTGGACAGTCCAGTGGAGGTGGGTGCCCAAGCTGGAAGGGGGGGAAAGAACATTACTCTGGCCACAAAATTCGCAGTTTGCATGCTGGAGGAACATATAGCTGTTAGAAAATATATGTGGATCCCTGAAAGAATTGCCCCAGTTCCTGTGCAATATATAACCACTGCCGATTTTTCTCTTGGCTAAACTTCACTGCCTGTACTATTAAAGCCACTTCCAGGCCTGCCCCAGGAGGTGGGGTTGCGGGCATCACGCCCTTCCCCACGTGAGCGGGGGCTGGTCTCAGCCCCCGCGAGAGCAGGGGAATCCCATCCGGCCACGCCTCCCGGCCAGCCAATCGGCTGGCTGGAGGGGGCGTGGCTTGCCCTATTTAGGGCCGGAGCGGAGGGGGCTCGCCCTCTCTTCTCCGGCTAGCCCCACGTTTCGACGTTTCTCCGGCTACCAGCTGATCGTCCATCGTAACCACGTGGAGCGTTGCAGGAGCACTTCGGAGCGCGCCTTGGCAGCTATCGCTGCAGAAAGGATCCCTCGTCGCGTCGGCAGCCCTCCTCAGCAGCGTCGGCTATTCAGCCACGCACGCATCGCAACTGGGGGCAAGTTCAGCACATCCGTAGCTTCAGGGTCGCCGTTGCAGCGGAGAACGCTTCCGCCTCTATCACCACGTGTCCGCTCCGCTTCAGCAGCCGCCGGCCAGCTGATTGATTCTTCGAACCTCCCTCCTGCGGTTGCCCTTGGCAGCCTCCCCCTTGCAATTTCCTCCATCTCTTCGGCTCTGTTCCGATTCCCGGGAAAGGGTTCTCACCGGCAGGATCAGGTCTCTGCCTCTTGAGATCGGATCGCCCATCGCTCCTGCAAGCCTCCAGATTTACGTCCCAGCTGCATCCCTGGAAATTGCTGGGCGCTGCATCCCGCTTCACCGTTGGTCGGGCTTTGGGAAGCTTGCTGCCAGGATCGGAACACTCGCGCACAATCAGCTGACTGGCGGCAGCGCAGTTCAGGCACCGGATTTCTTCACTGCATTTCTAGCAGCGCCAGAGGACCAGGTACACGATTGTGGAGGGAGCGAGGCGCCTTTAATTCTGCTTTAATTTGTCTGCGGGGGGGCTATATCGGGCTGTATTGAACGTGCGTCGGGAGCTACTTTGGTTGCTAAGCGACGGAACCATTTTGAACGGCCCACGTGGTCAGCAGGCGGCCGCCATTTTAGCATAGGCAGCAACACGTGGGAATTTTCTTTAATCGGCATTCTGGTTTTAATCTTAGCAGCTTTAACATCTTGATTCAGCGTTTAAGTGTGTTTAGTGCTCGGCTTTACCATTTCTTTCAGCTGCGACTTCATTTACCACTCACTTTCGGCTGCTATATTTTTCACGTTTTTCTTATAGTTTCAAAGGGAAGTGGTGCCGTTGCTAGGCGACCAGTCTTTTCCCTGCGCCATTTTGGTTGCACCACGTGGCTTTGGTAGCGGCCGCCATCTTGCCATAGAAAAATATTGTGGGACGGCCTTTGTATTCCATTGTGGTTTGCTGCATTTATTGTGGATTTGCAGTCTCGCCTCTCAAGCACTCCCCTTCTAAGGCGCATTATAATCGGGCAGTGCATTGCAGGGGCATAATTTTAGTTAGTGTTCAGGTGTTCCAGGCAGCTTGCCTTGGGTGGTCAAAACAGTTGATAGTACATCATATATAGTTTATAGGGGCTCAAGGGTGGCTGTTATTTGCGTGTGCAGTTTTTAAGGTGTTTTTTTACTGAAGCCTATTTAGGTTTCAGTGCACAGGGTTGTCCCTTTAAGTGCCCCTTTAGAATTTAGCTTTGATATACAGCTGCTGCATAAGGCAATTTAGCCTTCAACACTGTCATACTGCTGATTTATAATTTGTTGCTCTATAGCTCTAACCTTCTTTATTTTCCTCTCCCTCCGGAACCGTAATTAAA
The DNA here is from genome assembly GCF_964106645.2 of Podarcis pityusensis. Lineage (NCBI taxonomy): Eukaryota > Metazoa > Chordata > Lepidosauria > Squamata > Lacertidae > Podarcis > Podarcis pityusensis. The sequence continues at coordinate 26,136,495 of NC_138042.1, forward strand.
GCTCATTTGAAGTGCTATTAAAATTGAAAACAAATAAAGTTGTCATAGAGGTTAAGTGATTTGTCAATTTAAGCATTATTTAATTAAATACAGTAAATCGGATAAATAAGTTAATAGATAACTCGGCAGTTATATTTCTTTCCTTGCTATACATTTCCCGTTCCACTTAAAGTGCAATTAATAATTAAAATCAGGTAAAGTTATTATACAAGTTAATTGTCTAATCCAATTAGTGCGGACAATAGTGCGGACAATTCTGAGCTAAGGATTGGGAGTTTTTTACTGGTGTTTTACTGGTGTACACAATATTGAACCGGATCGGTTGGGTGTGTTAACTATCTTTCCATTAAAGTTTTGCCCGTGCAGACGATACTGAGCTACGCACATTAGCTGTGCTACGTGGTTGGTGTTTCATTGATCAGATAAGCAAGAATCTAGATCACATCATGTCCGGTCAAGGTAACCAAGTGAACTCCACCGCAGCTGGGGGGCCTCAGGGGAATCAGGGGGAGCCCCAACCTTTTGTGATCCCAAGTAACCCTCAAGCCTTGGCAGAATTTTTCGCAGCGTTTCAAGATTTTTATAGGCATAGATCTTCAGGACAAGGCGCAGCGACACCGGCGGCGCAAGTGACAGCGGCACCAGTGCTGGCGCCAGGGGCACCTTCAACAGCGGCACCGGGGGTGGCGCTATCTGTTCCGGAGGCAACAAGAGCGTTCACACAGGACTTCATTCCAGACACACAACTCAACGAGGTGCAACTTCCCGGCACTTCTGCAGCCACGGTGGCGGCGCTCAAAGCAGCCAAGGAGTCAACACCCCGGCCCAAAAGGAATACCCGGGCACAGTCGGCCGTCCCAGGCAGGGCAAAAGGGGCCCCGAGGGGAGGCAGAAAGGGTAAGGCTTGCGTTCATTGTCCTGGGGCTACTAATCTGCAAAAGGATCCAGGTGTTCCGAGTCTCTTTCAGAACCCGCCACTACAGACAGCACCAGCCGAGGGTGCCTCAAGCTCTTCTTCCGATGAGGAAGCCCTGGGGACGCAAGCCCTGGGGACGCAAGCAGCCCAGGCGATCACCGTTCCGGATCAAGCCATACCCGAGAGCCACTCTGGGAAGAGGAAAGAGAAGAGGAAGCACACCTCAAAGAAGAAGAAGAAGTGCAGGCATTCTGATTCAGAGGATGATTCAGGTACTTCTTCCTCTTCCGATTCGGATAGCGATGCTCCTAGGGAGGAGTACTGGGGCCACGGGGAGGACTGTGTGGGGCTTCCTTTATGGGTGCATGAGAGAAGGGCCAATTCCTACAGAAAATCCTTTAATGGGACCCTAGAATGGAAGGATGGCGCATTGGTTCAGGATGTTAAAACGTGTACTAATCTGTCTACGGATTTCATCGTAGGCTCTCATTTATCTCCGAGAAAGAGGAATAAAATCCTCAGTGGGGACTTTATAGATATATTCAGACTGATACCTCCAGCAAAGCTTATGGGTAAAGGAGAGAAGAAGGGCAAGTATGGTAATCGCAGGTACAGGACACCTAGACCCGAACGTACTTTTGACAACTGGCTGGATGGGTTCCAGGTGTTCATGGGCGTCGTCAGCGCGGCTTATCCAAAGCGGGCGATGCACTTGATTGCGTACTTGGCTCATGTCAGGAGGGCACGGGATTTAGCGGGTGATATTGCTGCCCTAAATTATGATGAAGATTTCCGTAGAAATGCTTCACAGTTGTCGTCCACGCGCTGGGACCTGAGGGACCAAAACTACTGGTCAGAGCACGTGGGTCCCTTCGTGGAGAAGAAGCCCCAGGAGTCGTCAAGAACTTGGAAGACCGCTGCTAAGCAGAGGCGACTGTGCTGGGAGTACAACAAGGGGGTTTGTGCACGGGCTGTCTGTAAGTACAGCCACGAGTGCGAAAAATGCCTTGGTAACCACCCAGCCACTGCCTGCATGAAAGGGAGGCAGCCCTTTCGGGGTGGGAGAGGCGCCTATAACCAGGGACCGAGAGGTGGCCACGGAGCGCCATTTGGACCCCAGAGTGGCAGGCAGTAATTCCAGTTTGGCCTTAGCCTGGTCCCCCATCAAGTTGACCCCGCTAAAAAACCTTTTAGACCTTTACCCTAACAGGACAGCAGCACAATACTTATGGGAGGGCTTTAGTACTGGTTTCAGGATCCCAGTGGCCTTTCCCCCCAATTCAGGTGATCCCCCAAACCAAAAATCGGTGAGGGAGATGCCCGAGGTCGCCCAAAAGAAAATTAGTAAGGAAATTAAAGCAGGAAGGGTAGCCGGCCCCTTCCTAGTCCCTCCAATTGAAGGCCTCCATATATCCCCGTTAGGCATAGTCCCCAAAAAAGCGCCCGGTGAGTATCGCATGATCCACAACCTTTCCTACCCAAAGGGGGGGTCCGTCAACGATGCGATACCACAGGAACTCTGCACAGTTAGATTTGCCACGTTTGACCAAGCGGTACAGCTCATACGCAAGTTCGGCAAGGGGGCGCTGCTGGCAAAATGTGACATTGAGTCGGCCTTTAGACTCCTGCCAGTTCATCCGGAAGATTTCCGGTGGCTTGGCTTCAAATTTGAGGGGGCGTATTTTGTAGACAAGGCAATGCCCATGGGCTGCTCTGTGGCCTGCGCAGCCTTTGAGGCATTCAGCACCTTCCTAGACTGGGCGCTTCGCTTTCGAACCGGCGCCGAGGGCGTGTCGCACTACCTGGACGACTTTATCCTCGTGGCCAATAGCAGGCTTAAGCGCTCAGAGCTCCTTGAAGCCTTTATATCATTAGCAGGGGAACTGGGGGTTCCTCTAGCCGCCGACAAAACTGAGGGTCCGGCTACGACAATGGTTTACTTAGGTATTGAGCTGGACACTGTCGCTCAGACCTCAAAACTTCCCAGAGAAAAACTCATCGTCCTTGGTGACCTGATTCGGCAGCTGCTCCCCCTAAGAAAAGTTACACTCAGGCAAATCCAGTCACTGTTAGGTCACTTGAATTTTGCTTGCCGCGTGGTTTCCCCTGGCCGCCCATTCTGCGGCCGCCTCGCGAAGTTGTCGGCAGGGCTGCGTTCCCCTCACCATAGGGTTCGGCTATCCAAGGAAGTTAAGTCCGACCTGGAAGTCTGGTTGAAGTTCTTGCAGAACTACAACGGCATTTCCCTGTGGCAGGACAACTTGTCGCTGCTGGTTGACTTCCAGGTCCATTCGGATGCTTCGGGCTCTCTGGGGTTCGGCGTTTACTTTAGGGGCCAATGGTGTGCTCAGCGCTGGCCCGCCGACTGGCAAGGGGGCCCCATTACCAGAGACTTAACCTTCCTGGAATTCTTTCCGATAGTAGTGGCAGTACACCTGTGGCCGGAAACCTTTAGTAACCATAGGGTGTGCTTCCACACCGACAATCAGGCCGTCGTGGCAGTACTTTCCAGGCAGGTCGCACGGTCACCAAGGGTAGGCTTCCTCCTGCGTTCCTTCGTTCTCCGGTGTTTAGAGCTCAACATCCACTTCTCTGCAAAATTTGTGCCTGGTGTAAATAATGACATCGCGGACGCCCTATCTCGCTTTCAGATGGACCGCTTCCGCTCGTTGGCACCGGATGCAGAGCTTCTGCCGCAGCCATTTCCGGAACATCTTTGGAGTCTCGGGGACCAGAGGCATGGGGACCAGAGGCCTGGGAGCCAGAAGTGATTCAGGGAGTAATGGCCTCATTGGCACCTTCCACTTTGAGATCGTATAAGAAGGCTTGGTCAGATTTTTTAAGATTCCGCGTCAAAACCCGAGCCATCAAGAGCAATGCCCCTCCCGTCAAGCCAGAGGTGCTATCTTATCTAGTTTACCTAAGACGCTTGGGCCGCGCCCCTAGAACCCTCAACCTTCAAGCCGCAGCAATTTCATTCTTTTGCAAGGCGGTATTTTCCACAGATCCTTGCGACGATTTTGTTATACGAAGGACGTTAGAGGGTTGGCGCAGGCTACAGCCCCCAAACTGCGATATGAGAAGGCCGATATCATTTGACATCCTTTCCCAAATCCATAAAAAATTGCGTGCGGTATGCTGGTCGAAGTACGAGGCGCGCCTATTTTCAGCGGCGTTCTCCATTGCCTTTTTTGGAGCTCTGCGCGTGGGTGAGGTAGTTTATGAAGCGGGTCGGCGCGGTTTCTCCCGGGGCTTGCTGTTAAGCGACGTTACCCTGTCACGGGAGGACCTGGTAATACGGATACGCAGCTCCAAAACAGACCAGTACGGGAGGGGGGCTCTGGTTCAGCTGATGGCCACCGGCATGCCTGGCCCATGTCCAGTAAAAGACACGAGGCGCTTCTTATCCCTGAGGGTCAGCTCGGCAGGGCCTCTATTGATCCACGCAGATGGTTTACCCTTGACGCGTCACCAGTTCACCCGGGTCATGCGCTTAGCGCTAGCAGCATGCGGCATCCCCGCAGCAGATTTTGCAGCACACTCTTTCAGGATTGGAGCAGCCACCACGGCAATGCACCTGGGTCTTACAGCAGAAAGGATTAGGGACTTAGGTCGCTGGAAGTCTGATGCGTACAAACGTTATTTGAGAAATAATTTGTGACGGTGATTGACCATGGCCTTTTCTCTCAATTTCCTACAGGTGACAGGGGGGTGCGCGTCTGGATTATCGGGCACAGTATTGTGCATTGGGCCAGGGTCCGTGCCATTAATTCCGGTCTCGGGCCACGCTTGGGCTTTCCACCTGACATCACCATTTCCTGGGTCTCCCGGAGGGGAATGCGCTGGGCCGAGATGCTGCCGGCATTTAAGGCCAGAGCAGCAGTGGAGGGCCCCCCAGACGCTTTGCTGATACAATTAGGCGAAAACGACCTAGCCTACAGGAAGGCAGTTGATTTGCAGTGGCACATTTTTAGCGACTTCGAGGAGCTGAAGGCAGCTTACCCGAATGTCACAATTATTTGGGCCTCGCTGATGGAGAGGCGGGTTTGGAGAGATTGCAGGTGCCCGATAGCTATGAATAGGGCTAGGAAAGCCTTGGATCGGGCGGTGGTGCGTAGAGTGGCAGCCCTGGGGGGGTTGGTCATCGGCCACCCGGGCATTCGTTTCAACCTTGAGGCCCTCTACCGGTATGATGGCGTGCATCTTTCGGATGCTGGTAACGATGTTTGGCTAATGGATATTGCTAAGGGGATAAGGGAGTGGATTCAGGCATGAGAGTATTGGCGGCGAGCGACTGCTCGGTGGCGGTAGGCATTGGTAAGAAGGGGTTAAGAGGATGTGTTAGGGGGGAGGAACGCCATCACCTCCCCCCAGTGAACGAAGGGTGGTCCGTTAAAGGACTCCGGGGGGCGTGGCCCTGTCCGAAGCCTATGGAGGTGTGGGCCAAAGGCACGCCCCAGAGCGGTGACCCGGGGGAGCTCCTAGTCGACGTGCCTCGGCGGGAGACTCCCCCGATCAGTGTTAACCCTTCACCGTGCCTCCAGCAAATGGGCTGGAGCCGGATAGTCGTTAGGACCAATGCCTAAGCCAATGCCTCTCATTCCTGAATTCAATAAAGTTGTGGCCTAATTCGCCCAATTAACCTTAATTTTGGTGTCTCGTGTGTTTATTTATTCTTGGTGGGGGGCGGGAACTCGCCACGCAAAATGATATTTTATTACAGATGGTACGCACACTGTGCCTCTTTCTCACTTTAACAGAGAGGAAGTGTTCGAGGCTTTGCAGAAATGAAACCTCCTTTCATTACGAGTCGGGTCTTTTTGTGCAAGGATTGCTGAAGGTAAGGTCATTGATCTCCTCCGCTAAATTCTCCCAAATGCCACTGGCTCCTTCGTTTCTAATGAAAAGAAGTAATGTTGTGCTTAGAAGCTTTTGAATTATCTCTTTGTCATTATGATGTCTACCTTGTCCTCTTTCTGACTAGATGTCTTTTCTAGGGGTATAAGATTTTCCAGGCAGTTTTTGTATTTTCCCTTTGAGGTTAAAATGAAGGTTTCCACTTAGATATTTTGGTAGGCAGGCCACTGAGCGGGCCCCCCACCCCCCACCCACCCCCGAACGAGGAAGTTAAAGGGAGTTTATCCAGCACAACTAAGGAAGCATAATTTTTAAGTGCTAATCTGAATTCATGCTTAGTGCTGCTTTCTTGGAAAAGTGTATTTTCCTTGTTTGCTCTCCCAATACGAAGAAATATAAAATTTGCACCTCTCTTAGAAATGATGGGAATGTATTGTGAAAGTTAGCTTTACAACTGACATAATTATTTTGATTTATTTACTCAAAAATATTTGCATACCGCTTACTAGCATGAAAGACCCCTGTTTAATATGCAGTTATTTCAATTATATTCTAGAAATCTTTAATCATTTTTTAAAAAATCGAATCAGTTTAATTTTGCCAACTTCAGCAGTCCAAATTCACTGGGTACCTTTAGAAGCACCCATGGCCAAATAATCTCAGAGTACTTTAAGGAACAAGGGACAGGGGTAGCGCTGTGGGTTAAACCACACAGCCTAGGACTTGCCGATCAGAAGGTCGGCAGTTCAAATCCGCGCGATGGGGTGAGTTCCCGTTGCTCGGTCCCTGTACCTGCCAACCTAGCAGTTCGAAAGCACGTCAAAGTGCAAGTAGATAAATAGGTACCGCTCTGGCAGGAAGGTAAACGGCGTTTCCGTGTGCTGCTCTGGTTCGCCAGAAGTGGTTTAATCATGCCGGCCACATGACCCGGAAGCTGTATGCCAGCTCCCTCGGCCAGTAAAGCGAGATGAGTGCTGCAACCCCAGAGTCGGCCACGACTGGACCTAATGGTCAGGGGTCCCTTTACCTTTACCTTACTTTAAGGAACAAACAGTAATGGTAGTGAGCAAAACTGCAAACCCTACAGTTCTTTCCCCTTTTCTGATAGGGGTAAGTATTCATGGGCCAGTTGTGGTTCTGTCAGAAGGAAGGAATCATACCGTGTTTGTGGCCGATCAGCTGCACGTCCTGAATTAGTTGGGAAGGGATGGAGAAGCAACCTAGCAATTTGTTCAAATGCTGACAAGACATGGGGATTGAAAGAAACTCGCATTACCACCGCAGGGTTCCTGTCTCTGTAATAAGGCATGCATCAGCAGTTGAGAAGCATAGCCTCAAACTGAAACTTCAAATCATATGGTTATTGTTTTTTTAAAAAGAAAGAAAGTTCCAGTGATAACGCTGCTTGAATCAAAAGTTTGCAGTCTCTTTCATTTTCATGGGTCATCATTGCATGTTTACTCATAATCATTCTAAGCGTTTTTTTAAATTGGACCAGCATATCCAAGACATGTAGACATTGGCAGGTTTTAATCTCTTTTCACTCTGTTGTCTATTACCTTTGGAATGCTTTAATTATCTGCTTTTCACCATTTTCACTGATGCATTAAATATTTCATGTGAAACGATTAAGGCAGTACAAACATTTGGTTAAATAAAGTCATAAAACGAGTCAAGTAAGTATCTCTGAACTGAAATGTAAGGATGTTTCACTGAGGCTGCAGCCTTAACCACATCTACTCAGAGGAAAGTCCCATTGAATTCAAGACAGGAGCAGGTTAGGATTGTAGCCCCAATTCTCTGTGGAGAGCGCTTGAAGTCTTACAATTCAGGCCTGAGCAAGCAAGCCCCCACTTAAATTCAGTGGAGCTTGCTCCCACATGTGTGTGTGTGTAAGAATGTAGTCTAGGGATCAAGTCCTCTTGGACTTGGTGGGACTGTAAACATGCTAAGAACTGAACTGTAAGATGCTGAACTAAACATCAGTAAAGCCTTGTTTTTAATTGAAAGGTCACATTTACTTGCCTGTTATGACATTAATTCACACACACACCGTACTTTTCCATTTATAAGACTTATGTTTTTTTCTTGTAAAATAATGCAAAAGAGTTGGGGTCATCTTATACATGGGTAGTGCACATTGGTTGCTGCCTCGGCTGTCAGCGGCTATTGTGCATGTTATTGGTTGCTGCGTCAATGGGTGGTGTTGATTGGCTGATGCTCCGGCAGTTGGGCAGGCGATTGTCAGCTTCTGTCGGTGATGGGACAGACGGGAAGCATATTTTGCGATGCGTGCGGGTGAGTGGTTTTCGGCAACCCCTCCTAAAAAAAGCTTGGCAACCCTGGGCAATCCTTCTCCCCCCCCCCTTCTTAAATTTGAGTCCCCCAAAATAGAGGGCATCTTATACATGGGGAAAGCTTCAAGTGTACTTAAGGGGTGTAGAAATAAAAGCATTATTGTTAAGATGGAGTATTTAGCATAATATTCAACAAACCACTGATTTCAGTGACCCTTCTGAGGTTAAGTCAAGGGCTCACTCAAGTAGTTTGTTGGCTGCTAGTATCTAAACATGGGTGGGTCTGTCTCCCATCTATTTCTTTGTAAAAGCCAGTTCTCAGCATTGTACCAAGTTACGAGAGCTACACATTCAGACCTGCTCTTTAATCTTGACAATTTTTTTTTTACAAGTTCTGCAAAAATATTACCAAGTCTATAATGCCACATAATACGTATAGTATTATACATAGGCTCCGAATGTAACCAACGCATAAACATAATAGAAAGGGCAATGTGTATAACTGTAAAAACATGTTGATGTATTCATGCTTTCAAAATGAATGGTAGATTTTGTTTGTAATGCATCTGTTTGTGTCGTGCACTCAGAGATGTACTGCATCTCCTTAGAGACCCTGCAGCACACAAGCTCATCCACCTCCCATCACGATGAGTATTTTGCTAGAATAGAACTGATGAGAAAATGCCAGTAGATGAGACCGTTTGCTGATTTTTCCTGTGTGGCCATTTTTTAACAGGTTTTTTGTTTGAAACCTGGATTGTCTCTGAGGAGGGCGTTACTTGCCCAATTCTTGTTGGTCCTCCACAGAAAAGCCTTAACTCTCATCAAATATGTAGAAGATGATACGTAAGTATATAGGAGCTTGCAGAAGCAGTGCATTCGGTACCCTGGCGTGGTTTAAAATGAAAATATTCTGCTCAACCACAGTTTTCCCTGTCATCCCACAGGCAAAAAGGGAAAAAGCCTCTGAAATCACTCCGGAACTTGAAGATAGACCTGGACTTAACAGCAGAGGGCGATCTGTACATAGTGATGGCTTTAGCTGAGATGATCAAGCCTGGTTTGCATTCGTTTCTCTTTGGCCGGCCTTTCTATAGCAGCGTGCAGGAACGCGATGTCCTGTTGTCGTTTTAAAGACGTTTTCCAGTGTGGGTTGGTGAAGCTCCACGGCGCTTTCCAAAGATGCCACCGGTGAAGGGAATGCGATGTTCCTCTGCTCTCCCGACGCAACAGGATGTGGGGTGAAACAGGAGTGACAAGCCCCTCTCAGCCAGGGGCAAATTTCTGAGGGTCACATGCTTGTGGTGGAGACCAGGAGCAGAAGTGGTTGGAGCTATGAATGCAACTTTTTGCTTTGTACGTTAAGGTAGCATCTATGCACGCTCAAACACCCCTCTCTATACTCCAAATGGTGGCCAGTGTGGAGTGTGGCCTGAGGAGGGCTCAGAGGGCCAGTTGTATTTGGTCCCTGGGTTTGAGTTTCTCCAACCTTGGTGATATGGTGCCATGTGCAAGGCTAAAAAGCTGACACCCTCTCCTGCCCTCGGCCCGGGTAAAAGGTGTCGGGCATTGGGAAGGAGGCCTGAGGGCTCTGGATGGCCCTAGAGGCCTCCCACCTCCTTCCCAAAGCACAGTGGAGCTGTGGTCTAAACCACTGAGCCTCTTGGGCCTGCTGATCAGAAGGTCAGCGGTTCAAATCCCCACGACGGGGTGAGCTCCCGCTGCTTTGTCCCAGCTCCTGCCAACCTAGCAGTTAGTAAGCACGCCAGTGCAAGTAGATAAATAGGCAAGAAGGTAAACGGTGTTTCCGTGCGCCCTGGTTTCTGTCACGGTGTCCCGTTGCGCCAGAAGCGGTTTAGGCATGCTGGCCACATGACCCAGAAAGCTGTCCATGGACCAACACCGGCTCCCTCGACCTGAAAGCGATATGAGTGGCACACCCTATAGTCGCCTTTGACTGGACCGTCCAGGGGTCCTTTACCTTTTTTTAAAGAAACCCCAAAGCCCTGTAAGCGTTTGCTCAGCTTTGGGAAGAAGGACACGAGGACCCTGTAGGAGCCCTCCCACAAGCTTCCCGCAGGGCAAGCACTTCCCAGACTTTGAGAAAGCGCCCTCCCCCAGTGAGGTGGCACTGCCCTAAAACTGCCTCTGCAGCAGAAAAAAGGAGGAGAGTGTACTATTTGGAACCAAGTCACTTCAGCTTAGACATGCATCCGAGGCTCCATTTCACTTATACAGTGGTACCTCAGGTTACATATGCTTTAGGTTACATACGCTTCAGGTTACACATTCCGCTAACCCAGAAATAGTGCTTCAGGTTAAGAACTTTGCTTCAGGATAAGAACAGAAATCATGCTCCGGCGGCACGGCAGCAGCAAGAGGCCCCATTAGCTAAAATGGTGCTTCAGGTTAAGAACAGTTTCAGGTTAAGAACAGACCTCCGGAACGAATTAAATACCTAACCTGAGGTACCACTGTAGTCAGAGCAAAAAGTAATTGTGTGTGTGTGTGTGTAAATGTCAGCTTAATGAGGTTTTCTGAACCACAAGTAAAGAGGATAATTTTAATAGGACGCTGGACTTGTCCCTTTTTCTTATACGGCATGGTGGTGGGTGAAATAATGCAATTGCCTCTTTCTGTTTGGGGACTGTTGACTGCAAAGCAGTTGTGGTTTTTAAGACCATCGCTTCCAGTGTATCTGATATGATGAACGGTGCCATCTGTGTTGCTCTGCCCACCTGCCCCTTCTTCACATACCCTTCAGAAGACACCTGAAACCTGCGCTGACACCCAGGCATTTAAATGCATAAACGTGAAAACAGGCAAGTGATTTCCTTTAATATTTACCTGGTCCTGCACAGAATGGACCTGATCCTGCACAAATACTGTTTTTTAAACGGGGTCATCAGAAGCCATGCTTTTGTGCCCAACTGCCAAGCAGTCAATTGCATCCAAACAGTGATGGGGAACATTTGGCACTCTGGGTGGTCTTGCGACTACAGCTGCTGTTGAGCCCCAGGCAGCAAAGCAATGATCAGGGTTGACTGAAGTTTCCCCTATCTGTCACCTCTATCTGTGTTAAGACCATCATGCATGCTGCACACTTAAACGGCTAGCATATTTGCAGATCATGAGAGTGTAAATTAGAAAAAGCCAAGTACAGTCATACCTTGGTTTTCCAACATCTTAGTTCCCAAACGTTTTGGCTTCCGAACATCGCAAACCCGGAAGTGACTGTTCCGGTTTGTGAACTATTTTTGGAAGCTGAATGTCCGACGGGGCTTCCACGGCTTCTGATTGGCTACAGGAGCTTCCTGTAGCCACTCAGAAGCCGCAATTTGGTTTTCGGACGTTTTGGAAGATGAACAGACGTCCGGAACGGATTCCGTTTGACTTCCAAGGTACAACTACTGGGCTGAATAATTGCCAAGCTTATCCTAATGAGTAAAAGCAATATAAATGCCCTATGTCTCCTTGTTGCTCTTAAAGTGTTTGGGGTGGGCACCGATTACAGCCAAACTTCGTACAGAACACAGGTGAGGGAATACTAGTGGCAAACTGTTTTTATCTCTTTTAACTCCAATATATTTGTCTCTTGGCTCTTCCTACATTGGAAAAGACAAAATATAAACTTGCCACTTTTCCCATCTGTATAATAGGAAATATTCATACACCTTCTAACGTGCAAGGTTTACAAAGTAAATATGCAAAAATCTCCATGTCACGTTGCACCTGAGATCTTTTCAGTGTGTGCTGTTTTATTTTTATTTCATTGTTCAACTGTTGGTTTGATTTGTTGTTTGCCAAATGCTGATACGTTTCGTTCCAAGTGCAGTATTTTTTGTGTTCCTCAACAATTAGGGAAATGTACTGTTTTGTGAAAACCTAAGTACATCTGACAAAGGTTTGTCTTCTTAAAAGCAATTCTTGTGCATTCTACAACAATAATATTTTCTTGGAAACCTCTTGTGTATTGTATGCTGTGTATGACTTAAGTGTCATGGCTTAGTTTAGCCCCATATGCTCTGGAGGGTGGGTTTCCTCTGTAACATCTGCATCTTGGGAATATAGGAGTGCATAACTTTCCCCCTTAGTAAAATAAGCAGTCTGCTTTTGTGAAGCTGTGTTTGCAGTGGAGTCCTGCCACTCTCTAGATTATGGCCTGTAACTTCATGAACATGTGAAGTTGTGTCAAAACACCAAATAATGATGCCAAGGAAAATAACTAAAATAGATTCAGCTGTATGGGAAGAAAGGGAAGGGGGCAGTAAAGGTGGAGAGCTCTTTCTCTTTTAGCTCAGTGCAGAATATTGCCACAGGTGAGCAACAATGTCAGTCCTCAGATGAATGGCTGGAGCAATAGGTCCGATGGCCTGCCACACACAAGAAGAGTCAAGAAGCCACAAATTGCGCTACTGTTGAGTGTAACAGTCCTGGGTGTTTTCTCTGTGCATGACTCATGACACTGAATATGTAGACAGTTGATATTTTTCCAGGTTACTGAAGCGATAAACATAGGGGGCTGCAGTCAGAAATCTTAAAGTAACGGTGTGCATATCTGAGATCGGTTTTATGATGGGATAATCCTGGGAGATGGTTTAAAAGCAGCTTATGCAGCTGCACGTTCATTGTTGCATTTGTCAATTAGCTAAATTCAGTGTTGTTGTCTTCCAAGGTTCTGGTTTGGGTGCGTGCAGCCCTACGCTGCTTGGGGCCAGGATACCTGACATATCATCTCACCCTTTATATAGCCAGCTGATCACTGCCTTCTGCAAGTGAAGGCCTCCTGCAAGTATAATCTTATCAGGTCTGTTCTGCACAATGCAAGAACCCGGCCTTTAGTGTTGCCCTTTGGCATTCCCTCGTGTCAGAGAGGCACCGCTTCTGTTGTCTTCCCAGTGCTACTGCGAGAGAAACTTCCTCTTGCAATAAGCCCTTTGAATAGAGTATTTGTTTTATCACTTTGTGTTTTTGCCACCTGGGCTCCTTTTGAGAGGAAGGGCAGGAGAGAAATTTTTAATACAGTGGTGCCTTGCAAGACGAAATTAATTCATTCCGCGAGTTTTTTCGTCTTGCTGTTTTTTTCGTCTTGCGAAGCACGGTGTCGGAAAAGTTTTGGAAAAGCTTCAAAAATCACCAAAGTCTTCAAAAACCTCAAAAAAGGCTACCATACCGCGTGCTATGAGTTGCTTCTCGAAGTCAAGTCGCAACTGTATTAACGGTTTTAAGAAAAAGGAAACAAACTTGCAAGACGCTTCCGTCTTGCGAAGCAAGCCCATAGGGAAAATTGTCTTGCGAAGCAACTCAAAAAACGAAAAACCCTTTCGTTTTGCGAGTTTTCCGTCTTGCGAGGCATTCATCTTTCGAGGTACCACTGTACAGTGGTACCTCTGGTTACGTACTTAGTTCATTCCGGAGGTCCGTTCTTAACCTGAAACTGTTCTAAACCTGAGGTAGCACTTTAGCTAATGGGGCCTCCTGCTGCCGCTGCGTCACTGCTGCCCGATTTCTGTTCTCATCCTGAAGCAAAGTTCTTAACCCGAGGTACTATTTCTGGGTTAGCGGAGTCTGTAACCTGAAGCGTATGTAACCTGAAGCGTATGTAACCTGAGATACCACTGTACGTCATCGGTGATTTTGACTTGCAGAGAGAATGAAAGGCCAGCTCCTACCCGTGATTGGAATGGAGGGGAAATTTTTTTATCCCACAGGAAATACCCAACCATGGCCTCCCCAAAGGTCATGTGACTCCATGGGCTCCCAAAGGTCATGTGACTCTCCAAGTAGCAGGGAGGACTGAAATGAGGATGGGTTTCCTCCTGATGGATTTGCATAGCCCTGTCTCAAGAGCAAACGGGAGCAGATAACCCAATCTGTACACCCTCCACCGCCAACAGAATTACCAGTTCTATCCAAGAGGAGGTCATGTGCCTTTATTTTAATGTTACCCTTTTGGTGGGGAGGTTTCCTTCGGTCAATCCACTTACATAACTTGACATCCAGATACAGAAAATGAATGTAGTGAATTTAATGGAGACCTTTTTCTTGCAACATTAGAAATCTTTAAAACACAAAACAAGTTTGTAAATTCAGCGGGTGCTATAGTGTCAAATTTACACACTTCAATCCAGGTATACAAAGCAGCATTAAACAGCAGCACAAGCGCCCACATTTGGGCAACAGTGTTTTATAGTGCAATTGTTTTCAGAGGAAAACATAACTCTCCAAAGGCCACTTTTTTCCTATCAAGTCAACAAATTTAAAAGAGGGACGGGCATCTGACCTCTAAGTCAACTTATTTTTTTTGCAGGTAGGTTTCTCATAGAGGCACATGTTTGTTTGGTAAGTTCATAATCTAAATTTAGAAGAAAAAAAGCTATTCAGAGAAGCTATTCACCAAACTTGCACATTCCAGGTAGTTCTTATTCTGGAATTTTACTATTCAGTACAGTTAATATAAATTTCCATTTGGAAATACTTACTACAGCAGCTGTTCCAAACTCAAGTTTTTAGATTCCACCTCAAAATACTGAAGCCGTTGCTGAAGAGTCATATCGGAGACCTAGCACATGTCGTATATATATATATATATATATATATGGTTGTCACAGGTTCTATTAAAACACTCAAAACGACTGTTGCAAAAAGAAAGAAAAAGAGCAACACTTGACATTTCTGCGTAATACAAAAAGAGAGAGAGAGAGCTCCTGCGAGACAAAATGGGCTATTTTGTTAAAAGTTATGCAAAGATCTTATGCCTACAAACATTCCGTTTTACAGATGTGCTTGGCAAATTCAAACTCAGCGTAAACAACAAGCAGCTTTCCGTAATACATTAAAATCTTTTAGACCAGCTTTACTATTCCTTAGCTATGGGGCAGTGCTAGGTAGAAGACAAAGGCCTTTAACCAACAGACAAAAGAGTCTGACGACACACATGAGACACACACACACACACACCAGTCATTAATTTCTCAGTAGACTTCCACGGAGCGAGATCGTAACAATGGCCAGGAGTCCTCAAAATGTGGCGGCACATGAGGAAAATGCCTCTCAACGCCATTTTGAGGTAACCTGTAACCTCAGGCGTGTAACCCCACCCCCAGGAATTCTGGGTGGCCGTTAAATGTGAAGCAGCCCTAAACACCCCCCTTTTTCTGTCCAATGTCCTGAACCTCCCTAAAAAGACCAATTTAAAAACAGCTTGTGCCCTTGCACCTCCATCAAATATATGAAGTATCTCTGCGAGGGAGCAGTCCACGCAGATGCCGATGGTTCGTGATCAAAGGCACCTGGAAAGGGGCTTGTTGCACTGGGGGAGGATCAATTCATATAACTGATGCATCCAAGTAATCCTGGCTGAGTCAGGCAGCCCACCAAGGTACCACAGGGCAACTGGGTGGGTGGGGGTGCCAATCAAACAGAACCAGTGGTCAGTTTTGTACGTTGCAAAAGTCCTACGCAGAAGGCACTTCCATGTAGGAATTAACGTGCTACCTGCATATAGATCTTCATGTGAAACAAATCCTACAAACATCTTACGGGCAAGGACACCACACGACAAAACTGTTAGCAAGTAGCACATGTTATTTCCTACACGGTATTCTGTGGATGTATGGCGATCAGCCTTAAATTAGGGTTGCGAAGTTCTAAAACGTTTTAACTGCACCGTCTAGGGAGCCTTTATTAAAATTGGAGCAAATTTCATTTCCCCCCTCCCCCCCCCCAAATGCTTTTGCCACTACAGAAAAGGGGGCTGCTTAATGCAATGCGTTTCCACTCTCTTAAACGGATGCAACGTTAAGCCTTACCCAGAAAAACAAAAGTACTTTCTTACAAACCAGAATATGCCGGGTCAGATACAACGCTGTTATTTAACTGCACCTTCTTAATAATGTTAAAACACGTAGTTTTTCAAAGCAAGACGGGGGTTACAAACCTGAGAAAAGGAAGCCTACTATGAGATAGTTCGTGGAAAATGCAGAGCACTCTTGAAAACCATTATTTTGGATAAGGGCTTTGCTATTACTGAGTGTCATGCAAAACTCATTTCGGGAAAGGGCAGTGCTCTTTCTTTGCTTGTTTAAAACCAAGTACACCCTTGTTTCCAGACAGCTAATTAAAGTGCTTTCCAGTGTGCAATTGCTCCATTTTTACATCGGATGACATGGCAGTATGCGGGCCAGGAGGACCAGAACACATCAACGGGATTCCAAAAGGGAAGTCAGGTTAAACCAACAGAAGGCAGACCTCTCCATATTAGCATTAGCTTACCTTGTCCTAAAAAGAGCCAGAGTCCTACCAATACAACACTAAGTAATAATTACTCCACATGAAAGATACAGGCCATTTGATCTCCAGTGCTCCAATGAACACCTTTTGATAATTCTTACAAACATCATTTCCAGGTACACACCCAAGATTTTGGCTGGTGTTAATTTTTCAAATGAGGTGCTTCTTCCCCTCCTTTATTTGCACGCAGGCCAGGACAATTTCCCAAAAATTCATTACGTAGCTTGGGTTTACGGTTGTGTGCTTTTGGGTTTTTTTTAATACGCTCGAGGCTTTTATTCTAGCCCAACTGCTTGAAATGGTTACAAAAAATTGGGGGGCGGGGGAGAGAGGAGGAGGATAAAATTAATGGGGAACAGAATTCAAGGTGTTCTTTATTTTAGCCAAGGAATGATGCATGCTACAGAGTCGTCTTTACGTTCCCTCTCTGTATTCAGAGCTCACTGCGCGCTTTCGCTTTTGCTTGTTTCGTTTCGCATGGCACTTGGTTGGCTGTCAATTCAATCGAGTTTTTCTAAGGTTTTCTTTAGCAAAGTGGCTTTCTCTTGTAGCTCAGGCCTGCTGTCCAACATCAGGGCTCTTAAGGAGCCAATGAGGAGTTCTCTGCTTTCTGTGTTCAGGCTTTCCCACTGTCTGGACTCTACATAAGGAGAAGGAGGCAGAAGGACATCATCGTGTTATTTCATGCATTCCCACTTACTGGGCTTTTCAAGCCATAAAAATAGCTTATAAAAACAACAAAAAGTCATAAGAAGATTAGTTAAAATATAGTAAGAAGCATCAATGGGTTCTGGATAGTGACAAGTCAGAAGGCAGCCCTGGGAACCTTCCACTGATCTTCAGGCGGTGAAAGAGCCTTCAGATGATATCAAGGAAATAAATAGAAATAAATATGGACAAACATGGGAGAAGTGCTTCTTCAGATATCCAGATCACTAACGGCTTGAAAGATCAGAAACTAACTGGTAACCAGTGTAACTTCCTTCAGGACTGGGGTTATATGGTCCCTCGAGTCATGTGCATTATTTGTGGGGCTGCCTTTGAAAGGTGTTCCTAAACTTAATGCAGTGGCTGGCTTACCCAGCGGGAGCCAATGATGGTGGACTTCCAACTGTCATCTGCCCCAGCCAGAATAGCCAAAGGGAAGTTCAACTGATGGGAAATGCAGTCCATCAAGTTCTGGAGTCCATCTCACTGCTTACTCCTGGGTCTAGGTGCTGCACCAGGAACTTTCAAAGGCAGCCCCAACACATGGAACACACACCAGAGGTTTAGTTTTGATGTTACCAAACACACGAAGCCAATAAGATGTTCAGCTTAGTTTTGAGAAGCAGAAACATACACATGGGCAATGTAAAGTGCTCCATAGCAGGAAACAGGGACTGTAGGAATACAAGCCCCAAAATAACAATTCTACCCTTTATCTGCAAAGGCATTTGCCAACATATCGTAGTGGCATTTTGCAAACCATACAAGACAATGCCTAGAAATGACTACAGGAGCCTAGGTGGCAGAACTTCTGTGTCTTGAGCTCCTTTCCAAAGCCTTCTGTTAGGTTTCCCCTTATCCCCATAACGATACTCCTTGGTTTGTTTGTTTTTTACAGAATGTGGTTTTCAAACATCAAAAAGTTTTTTATTATTACTATTATTATTATTATTATTATTATTATTAGAGTTTGGATTTGATACCCCGTTTTATCACTACCCTAGGGAATCTCAAAGCGGCTAACATTCTCCTTTCCCTTCCTCCCCCACAACAAACACTCTGTGAGGTGAGTGGAGCTGAGATGAGAGACTTCAGAGAAGTGTGACTAGCCCAAGGGCACCCAGCAGCTGCATATGGAGGAGCGGAGACGCAAACCCGGTTCCCCAGATTACGAGTCTATCGCTCTTAACCACTACAGCACACTGGCTATTACTATTATTATTAACAATAACAACAACAATTTATATGCCCATATGGTTGCCCTAGCCACTGGCCGGCTCCCAACAAAAATGAGTAAATACACAATAAAGCAAACACAAGCAGGTAAGTTTATGTCAAACAAACAACTGGTGTGACTCTTATGCAGTTCATGCACAGAAACCGAGCTTCCATAATACAAAATGGGAAGCAGCCTGGCCAAAATTACCCTGCAAAGCAAAAAAAAGCAGAGTACTCACACCAATAAATGTATACCAATTATTGCTTTAAAATCAGTCTAGACTAGCACTGAACTGCAGCATTCTTTAGCCTTCTGGAGTTAAGAGACAACCTGGTTGATCAACATTTCCAAAATCATGAAAAAAAACTTGCCTTCAAGTTTTGTGAGCAGTACTTCTATCACTGACAAGGCTTCAGTTCTTATGGAGGTGTAGCTTCTATTCTCTGAGGGAACAAACATTAGTCAAGAGTGAATATAACCTGAGGGAAATGTAACTTCATGCCAGAGATGCATATGGGCCACATACATCTTTTAAGCATCTTGCAGGGCAACATGCACTTCTTAATTTCTTCTAACCCCAGTTTTGGTACAGATTTACAGTGGTACCTCAGGTTACGAACTTAATTCGTTCCGGAGGTCTGTTCTTAACCCGAAACCGTTCTTAACCTGAGACGTGCTTTCACTAATGGGGGCCTCCCGCTGCAGCCGTGCCGCCGGTGCACGATTTCCGTTCTCATCCTGGGGCAAAGTTCTCAACCCGAGGTACTACTTCTGGGTTAGCAGAGTTTGTAACCCAAAGTGTTTGTAACCTGAGGTAGCACTGTATTGTTATTGTTCCAAGAAACGACAAAATGTTTGCCAGGGAAGAACTTTTGTCAGAAGTTAAATGAGAACCCAGCATTTATTTATGCAATGACCCAGATGCATATAGTTAATGGGAATACATCTGTCTTACCCACCACAAGTTCACAACTGCCCCCCCCCCCAAAATATGGAGCATTCAAAAATGAGTCTCTTCCCTGTTCCCCTATCTAAAAGGCTACAGGGCAGAATTCTAGTATCTTCTGATGTTATAATCCCACACACGAGTAGGATTCTGTTGAGGAGAACAAAGATGAAAAAAGTAAGGTCCACCCCCACCTCTGTCCTACCACCCTCTACAAAAGTCTGAAGTGGGGAGTCTCTTTTAGTCATGCATCAATCCTTTAGTTCCTACAGCCCCTCCATCTGTCTCCAAGAGAGGTTCAATATAGATGGATACAAGAAATTCCAAAAGCGCAAAAGGCTCCACTCTCTTCTGCTAGTGAAAGCTGGTCATTTAAAGCTTTAAAATGGGTTTCCTGGTGCACCGCTGACAAGATACTTACCTAGAGAATGGGTGATAGAGGAACAGGTTTCAAACAGTATTCTTCTCAAAGCCTCAGGATCTGAGTGTTCTGCTTCAAGCAACAGTAACCTACCCAAAGGAAGAAGAGCACCATTGCCTTATGTCAAAAGGAGCTTGCTGACAATATCGGAAGAGTAGCTGCCCAGTTTAGGGCTATCAGAGATAACTGTAGGAAACATGGGACGCGTCTCTGGAAGAGGCAGGAAACGGTTTCCCTTTTAACTCTCTGAGTCTTGGCTAGTGGTTAGTCTGCAAACAGCAGAGCCTGCACCAATTAGTCCTAGCTAGAGAGTATTGGTATGGGCTTAAGCCCACAACATATAGGCTTTTAGCCAAAGCAGCGCTAAGTAACTGTCCTTTCAGCAAAAGAATATCTGTTGACGCAAAGGACTTTCTCATTTCTTCCTGTGTACCCCCTAAATTCCATTCTGGGTGCTTCCCACCAACCCTCCCCCAAAGTCGATCTGGGGACAACAGGGCTTCCACATGGGGGAAGGAGAGGGGGAGTGGTTCTGTTGCACAAATGGAAGCCCTTTTACTGATGGTTACTTGGCATTGCACTGGAATAAAGACATGGAATGCAGAGGAGAAATGTACTACATTAGCTGATCCCAGAGAGAAGCACCATTTGCAAATGACCAAATCACAGTGGTGCTTAACGTCCACCACTTTTGAAGCTGATCATTCGCACTGCCCCACTGAAAGGTTTTTATCATTTATCTGGGATGCGGGTGGCGCTGTGGGTTAAACCACAGAGCCTAGGACTTGCCAATCAGAAGGTTGGCGGTTCGAATCCCCGCGATTGGGTGAGCTCCCGTTGCTCGGTCCCTGCTCCTGCCAACCTAGCAGTTTGAAAGCACATCAAAGTGCAAGTAGGTAAATAGGTACCGCTCCGGTGGGAAGGTAAACGGTGTTTCCGTGCACTGCTCTGGTTCGCCAGAAGCGGCTTAGTCATGCTGGCCACATGACCCGGAAGCTGTACGCCGGCTCCCTCGGCCAATAAAGCGAGATGAGCGCCGCAAACCCAGAGTCGGCCATGACTGGACCTAATGGTCAGGGGTCCCTTTACCTTTATCCTACTTATCTAGGCCAAACAGAGCTCCCCCCCCCTTCTCTACTTTTCTCTGACGTGATGTAGAAGGCAGCCTTCTCCTCCCCAAATGTGGAGACAGTACAGACGGCAGGGCCTACCGGGTGTTTGCAAAACACAACTTAAGCAAGTTACCGCTTTGCTGTCTCTGTTCACATCAGCAAATAAGCCCCCACAAAAGGGAGGCACGCCGCGTGCTTGCGAGATTTGACGCAACCACATGTGAAGGCACAAAATGTCACAGGAGGAAAAGGCAGAGAAGAAGCAGGTTCAGCACCCGGAGGGAAATTACCCTTGAAAATAAGCTTTCATAGCTTGGAGCACTCCGAGCTGCACTTTCCACGTACTGAGTTTCAGCCGGTCGCACATTAGTTTGCACACCTCTTGTTGATAGCAGCCTGGGGCAAAAAAAAGGTTTTCAAGAGAATCAAGACAAAGGTAAGGCAAACAACTACATTTAAACCCCTGTCCTCTAGACACATTATCACCAGGGGTTTAAAAAAATGCAGGTGCTCAAAGACATTAGACACCTAAAACACTGGACTGCTGAAATGGAAGAAAACACAGCCACCCCTCCTCCCATTTATACTGCTCCCCGTGGGACCTGCAGCAAGGACCCCTAAGTCAGAGGCCATCATTTCTAAGTAGGGTTCAATCCTAGCAACCTGCCAATTAAGCTATGTTGGCGGGGGGAGGGGAGGAGGAGAGAGACTAGGACACAGCAGCCAAGGCCGGATCTTAATTCTCACCGGAAGTCTCTCCCCCCCCCCCCCCCCCCGCTTCAAAGCTGCCTCCTATATTTTGTAAAGTACTTGCAGACGCACTCTGCTGTATCATGATCCCATTCATTACATTTAGACAGGACTACAACATTACCCCTGTACAGATGTTTGCCTGAACCTCCCTGGGTTAAAAGGGTGTAGAGGGCAATCATCTAGAGTGGGGGCAGACTTCTGTGCATTAAACACAAATGTCTGATTCTAACTATCTCCTGCTGAATGTTGTTAAACACAAACAATATTCACACCTTTTTGCGTTTATTTTTTTTGTATTTTGTGTTTAATTTTTTGCATTGTATTTACTGTCCCCACCGCAGTACTCAGGGCCAAAAAAAAGCTAAACACTCTTGATCAAATAGCTTGGGAACCATTTTCCTGTCTATCCATTTCTTTAAATATATATATTTAACCCACCTTTCAACGGGGTGACAAAACTAATAAGGAACAATACAACAAATAAAACTACAATGAAATCACTAAGTATCAAAGCAGCTGGGGGTTTTTAAGAATAACAATTTGAACAATAGAATAAATACTCTGAAAGAGTGTCCTCAAGTTTCTTCTCATTCTCTGATTCTTTTTTGGAGAGGGTTGTTGTTATTTTAAGATGAAATGCCTCGAGTTTTGGGGATTAAACCTTTCAATTATTTGTATTTATTTTACAAGATTTGTAGACCACATGATTATAGAGATTTTTTTTTTTCAAAAGCAGTTTGCACAAAATTAGTATAAATATTTGTAAGGAAAAAACCTACGTTGTGTTTCTGGGTTTCTGGGCCACGCTTTGCCCAAACTCTCAAAGGCACAGAGAAGAGATTCCATCTGGAGCTCCTTCTCGTTTTCATTCTCATCTTCATCGTTGTTCTGTGGCGAACTGGCCCCCATGTTCTCAGGGCAGTTCTGCAGTGGTACCAGAGGAAAGGATTGGAGGAGGAAGGAGAGACAAGAAGAATGCAGGTTAGTTTTTGCATAGCATTAAGAAAAGCTTCCCAAGGGCTTGATCTGGGTCCACACTAGAACAGGCTGCTTTGAAAGCTGCTGGTCACTCCTTTGCTGGAAGTGTTTAAGAAGAGGTTGGACATCCACTTCTCAGCGATGCTTCAGGTGCCTCCAGGAACCTGCATGGAGCAAGATGATGCAGACAAGGACCTCCAAGATCTCTTCCAACTCTATGACGTTGTTTGGACATCCCAGCCCATGTATTAAAATGAGTGCTGCTCCATTTAATTCTCTCACAGAAGGACAACGTACTTAAGAAAAGAATCTGCAGAAGGTTAAGATTTGCTGGTTTCCCCCTCGGCCAGTGCTAGCGGCAGAAAGCATATTGTTGTGAAGAGACTGAGCAGCAAAATAGGAAGCCATCAGTTAAAATCCCGGTCCTGCCACAAATTCAACGGATGACTCAGCCAACGGGTGACAAGCCAGCTAATTCTCAGCTTCATCCCCTATCTGCGATATGGGGATGACGTCACTGGCCTACCTTACAGAGCTGTTGTAAGGAATGCTGAGAATATATGTGAATGGTCTGCAGGGTTTGATACAATGGGCAAAGGGTGGTATTATTCATTCTTAGTGGGCTATTCAAAAGCAACATGGACTGAAAGTTCACCTTCATTATTATGGGAAAGATGATGTCTGTCAGCTCCTTGAACCGATTCTCCTGCGTGGCCTTGAGCACATCAGCTGTGCACCGGAGAGCCACAATCTTGTACCTGAGGTTCTCTTTCCGGCACTCCTTCAGCAAGGCCTGTAGGATGTCGTCAACGCTGGGCTGGTTGGGTAAAGACTTCTGCAACTCCGTGCTGAAAATACCAACAGCAAACGCAGATTTGGTCACTCACTGTTTGCCCACCTTATTAAATAGTGCCAACCTTTATAAAACTCACAGCTCAGAACCAGTAAAAGATGGACTTTTTTACCTGCATGAACAGACAACACTGGCAGTAGCTTTCAGTAACTCCTCCTAAAAGGGTTATCACAAAACAAGAAATGGGAAGAATTTTTAGCATGGGATTTCCGAAGTGCACAGGGAAAGTGGTTACTTAGGAGTTCTTAACTACTCTGGATAGGGCAGAAATTGCAGAGACTTTCAAATACCATGATCCATATAATAGTAACATAGTTTCCAACACATTTTAACACTGGGCCACCAAGCCATATCATTAAAAATATAAAAGAAAAGGATACTGGCTGTCTTGAGCCTCAAGATTATTTTGCTTGTCAACGGTTCTTTGTAAGCCATGAAATATGGTTTTATGGGCAAGTACAGGGTCCAGGGACCACTGTTTCCAGAACAACGTTATGAGTAGCAAAGCTTGAGCAAGCCCATCTTTAAGAAATTCCAATACCAACTGACTGGCCTAATCAGCACCTCCTCAACTAACATGCAGATCGGAACTTAGCTATCCGCCAACTTTAACGCTTCTTGCTTTGAATGTTCAAACATGCCTCAGCTGAAAAACTTATCTTTAGAAATACCTATCTTGAGATAAAATAAGCTCAGAAATACGTATTTAAATGCAACTTTTCATGTGGGAGTTTTTTAAATAAAAAAATTTAATATTAATATGGGAAAAAGACAGGTGAACATATGCAAAAGTGATACAGCCCACAAAAATACTAATTCATTCATGCCCTAGCTACAAAGCACTTTTAAAATGCCTCCCCCTCACATCACCCAATAATTATCCTTTGTAGCCAACCAGATTTGTACATTTCATACACCAACACCTGGCTGTCAACAGCAGCAGCAAAAAGCAGGGAGGAGAGAGCAAGGGAGAGAGAGAGAGAGAAGAGATTTGCCAAAGCAAGATTAAGCTCTAACAATATTCAGGCCCCACCCAGTTTCACGTTATAGATCAGAATTTTTCTTTGCTTGACAGCAATATCCAAATAGAGGCATCCATGCAAAAGGAAGAAGAAGATACAAATGCTTGTGATGTATTTTATTCCCATCTACTTAAGTATGGAGCTAATCACCTTCTCCCTTAAAATGAGTTTCTTACCTTCCCTGCCCACGTTCTCCCAGACAGGCCTTGCAACAGAGCAGAGAGCACCATGCCCAAGTGCGGAGGGACCAGGGAGCCAGTTTGCTTTGCAATGGATGCCATGCTGGCTGCTCCTTGAGCTTTCATCTTCCAAGATTGGGACTGCAAAGCTTTCTGGGTGATTGCTATCAATTCCTCCATATAAAGCCTTATACCACCGTAGGTACCTAGGTTTCAAAGCACACACAAGAGTCACAGGGTGAGTAAAGAGCAGCAGAACCAGGTTAGCTTTATGAGAACTGCTCTAATCTTTACCGAGAAAACATCTTGTGACTTAGGAATTCTCCGAGGCCAAAACTGAGGACTGTGTTCATTCACTATTAAAATTAATGTATGCACTTTCGGATTTGTATCCCACCCTTTCTGTTTCATTCATAGCAGCTCAAGGGGGTTAAACGTATTCAATTACAACTCATTAGATCAACTTACCAGGCACATTTTCCTGCCAGACTTCAGTCCACAGGTTGCCCTCTTCCTTCTCGCCTTTTTCTTCCTCAGGGACCTCGTGCATGCCCAGGAAGGCCAGGGGCAAGACATGTCTGGCTTGATTCTTCAGTACATCTGGGCTGTAGCGCCCAATGGCATGGATGGTTAACGCACAGGCCATTTTGTAGACTTGTTCTGAAGTAAAGAACAAAGTTATAGGTGTGGCCACCTGGCTTTCAATTCACAGAGGAGTTGTCTGCTCTTAGGTAGGGGCACAAATTAATATAGATGCATGGCACTTCTAGTTAATTTTTAAAAAAACTTATATCATGGAAGCAATGAAGAGACAGGCACTAGCATCAACCATTTGCTGAATTTATCAGAGAAAGGTACATTCCTTCCGTGTTTCATTTTATGATTTAGGAGCATGGGTCAGAAGGAATACCAGCATTATCTTTATGCTATAGAACAGTCATATTTTTTCCTGTCTCATGGTATTTATCATCTCATGAAAAGGCAAGGTTTAAAATGCACGCACGCACGCACGCACACAAACAAACAAACAAACAAACATACCTTCTTTCTCCATGTACCAACTGTTCAGCTTCTGCAGCAATTTGTCAGTGCTGCTGTCCCGTGAGGTCTTTTTAAATGAAATAAAATTAGAAAGGCTCAAATCATTTTGGAACATCTGAACGCAAAAAACCCCAGAAGTAATAAAATATAAAACTGAGAAGGAACCAAAGCTCCACTCACCCGGACTAGATGTCCCATGGCAAAGGCAAAAGTTTTTTGCACCACGGTGTTTCGATCAGTTAGGCCACTGAGCAAAGCGCTCATGAGCTTGCCTGCATGAAGAAGAAAATGAGCCAAAATGGTAGCTTTGACAACCGGTTTTAGTTCTGCATTTGAATTAAGGGGCAAACTGAGTTCCAGAACCTAAATTAAGCCTATGCTCTTTGTGGGCTAGCCCCTTTCCTTGCTAAAATTACCATTATTCCAAATATAGCACTCTTCGGGTTAGGGGGTGGGGAATCTACAGCCAGTAGTCCAAACTGGGCCCACCAAAAGTCCCCAATTTGGCCCACGTTTCCCTGCAAACCATGCTCATCTGCCCCACTCCTAATGCATATGTGGCATCATATGTCTGCCAAGTACAGCTATGGCTTCACAGGAAGAATCAAGGGAATAAATTGAGCTTCTGATCATTCCTTTGCCTGGAGCAAGGTGCACTCCAACTGCCTGTCAGCTGAAGTAGCTTCCATTCTTCCTTCCCTCCCTCTCCCCACTGCATCAGCTCATAGGCAGGTGAAAGAAGCACTTTTCCAGTTTAATGCTTGGCGCTTCCCATCAGCTCCGCATAAAGGACTGACCGGTTGGAGAGACTGACACCTGCCGATCGTGTGATGTCATAATGGCACCTTGTGATTGACAGCTGGGTTGTGCCACCCAGCTGCCAAAGTCGGCCCGCTGGGGTGGGGGCCAGGTAAAGATCTGGTTTACGCAGCCCAAAAAATTCCCTGTCCCTACATTAGGCTAATCCACAGAGTGCTTACTGCTTTTTATTTAAAATGCTTCAATATAAAAACACACAAAGCAGAAACAAGAGCTGGCTAGTTCTATATTATAGAAGCATCCCTTTCCCCAATCACACTTTTACACCATTCGTTTTCAGTGATTTATTTTTAAATAATTTTTATTTGTTTGCAGTGATGTTTTTAATACGGGAAAGGACTGAAAGGCCAGGATGACTCTCTGTTCACTGAGTCAGTCCTACATAAACTGCAGCCCAGGCAAAAGGGCTCTTTAATCCAGGTGTTGGCAAGGTTGACCTTGCCTGGGCCAGTTCACTCCAGCGGAGATTCCTCTGTGTGCTGGATCACGCACATGCCTGCAATTTCGGCGTCTGCATCTGTGCAGATGCGACTTTCCGGACAGCAAAAGAAAGTCCCCACACCGCGCTGGTATAGCACGGGACTCGCTGAGCGGGCGGCTTCGTTCGGGGGCGGCTCATGGGCCGGTTAAACGACCCCCGTGGGCCGCTTGTGGCGCATGGGCCTTAGGTTGCCGACCCCTGCTTTAATCCCATTTCATACAATGCAAAACAATTGAGGCTACAGCAGAGTCCTCCCTTCAGGAATCTCAGCTGCTCACTGCCATCTCCCTTGGCACACGCACAAGATTTAGGGAAAGGCTGTGACAAAGCCTCTCTTGTTATTAACACTGCTGAAGGAGGACAGATTAGAGACTACAGCACTCAACGTTCACATCTCCCAGGAACGCAGTGAAACAGTCAAGACACCTGATACCAATGTGACAGTCAAGCTACCATACCTTTCAAGTAGCAGCAGAGTTGCCCACTATCCCAACCTAAACGCCATCTTTGTTAAAACCAGATTATTCAAGCACAGATGACTAATGTGTCTATAATTAGGAAATGTGCTTCTCGTTAAGAAACAAAGGAATACAAAAAACAACCAAAATGTAAGCCGGGGGGGGGCACACCCACCTGAATACGGTGTCAAGTCTTGAGGACACTGAGTGGTCAGTGATACAATTACACTAGCACAACCGCCCTGAAAAGATTGAAAAGCAAAATCCAGTTATGATCTTACTCTGCTGGGTGAGATACAGGTTACAAGCCTATGCACATGTACCAGTCATGGGAAGCTGATGTGCATTTTAATATTTACCTTCAGCTTAGAAAGCATACTTTTGACTGTTGGGTTTCATTCATTTTGCTTTTTAAAAAACTTGGTTTGAAGCCAATTTTCATCGACAATTTTAACGCACATATTATATTCTTTATTAACTTGTTTACAGTTACTTTACAGTTTACAGTTTACTTTATTAACTTATTTATGCAAAATGTTGTTAAATAAATAAATAAATTGCTTGGAAATAAGACCCACTGAATTCATCGGAACATATATTTTGAAATAAATATGCATAGGATTGGGCGGACAGTCATTCATTCTAATGATACTTGGCAGTTCCTATATTCACCCAAGGTACCTGAAACTTTGGAGAATCTATGCACAATGGAGGGGTTGGATTGCACTCTCTCTCTCTCTCTCTCTCTCTCTCACACACACACACACACACGTGTACACATGTCCATGTGCCTTTCTTCACATCGACAGTTGCTGCCCTACCTGAGGGCTCAGCTCATTAAGATCAAACGGTCACAGAGATATATGGCAGACACAATACATATCTTCCTGGCCATTTAGTCTGTGTTTTCCATCTCTGTCCTCCTTGCAAAACACCCTCCTAGAGAAATAATTATACCTTGGTGCCGATGCCTAGTCCACTTCTAGTCAGTTCGCACAGCCTGGGAACCAATTCACCCAGAACAGAAACATCCAAATACTGTAAGCACTATAGAAAGTAAAAATAAAAAGGTGAAATCAAAAGACTGACAAGACTGGTGCCATTAGTAAAGAATGCTGGTGCCATTATTAAAAAATGCTGTTCATAAGCTACTTGCTAGCGCATCACCAGAAGGCTTAGGGACAATCTAGTTGTGCTGTGCTATACCTGCGATGGGCAGCCTGGCTGATAACTGATCACCTGCAGAAGAGGAAAGGGAGAGCTGTGTGCTAAGGAGGGAGACTCAGATGATCAAGGGCCTGGAAACCAAGTTTTATAAGCTGAGAGAACTGGGTATGTTTAGCCTGGTACAGAGGAGATATGATAGCCCTCTTCAAACATCTAAAGGGCCACCACATAGAGGATGGAGCAATCTTATTTTCTCCTGCTCCAGAGGCTAGGGCCTGAACTGATGGATTCGTTACAGGAAAGGTAACTCTGACTAAACATCAGGAAGATTTTTCTGGCAGTAAGAGTTGTTCCAACAGTGGAACAGACTCCCACAAGTGGTGGTGGGCTCTCCTTCCTTGGGAGGTTTGAAACCAGAGGTTGGAGGGCCATCTGTCATATATGATCAGATCGAGATTCCTGCATTGCCTGGGGGTTGGAAGAGATGACCTTCAGGGTCCTTTGCAACTCTAAGATTCTATGATTCTTAAGTGAACATGAGTTACCTACCATGTTGATAGTCTCCATCATGGGGGAGGATTTAGCAGCACTGAGTCTTGCGCTATCCATTGCCGCCTGAAGGACACAGAGGGGGGAAAAATGTGTATAACCAGAATCTGAAGTTAGGAAAGCAGCAAGAGAAAACAGAAGGTGTATATGGTTACCAAGCAAGAAGCAAGAAGGGTAATATTAAAAGCGTCTGGAGAGTCAGAGGAACCAAAGTCCCATGAGCAGGAGGAGGATTTGACTGTACTCAAGATTTCACTTGTTTAGTTAACCTGAGATTTATATTTTAACTTGGGGTGGGGAACCTGTGGTCCTCCAGATGTTGAACTCCCAACTCCCATCAGACCCAGCGAGCATGCCCAATGGTGAGGGATGATAGGAATTGTAGTCCTGCAACATCTGGGAGAGGCACAGGTTCAATATCCTTTCAAATAAAAGCGGCATTTTAAAAATAAAATGCATTACAATGTTTAATTCCATTAAATCCACCATCTCATTCCTCCATAGCCGCAAAAGCTTTTAACACATAAACACTGATGTCCATTTGCTTATATATGTGTATTTGCTTCTCCGCACACCCCTCTCGTGTTCCTTGTCCCTTCTGTGTTTTTCTTTCCCTCCCCACTTAAAACGTGGTTACAAAGCACGGATCCACATGGATCCTCAGGATCTTTGCACTGGGTCACCCCAAATTCACCATCAGATCACATAGCATGTCCATGGCTACAGCCTGCACCAAAAAAACCCACGCACCCGCTGTTGCCTGGGGCCACAATGGTGCAAAAACATGGTTACAAAGCACAGATCCACATGGATTCTCAGGATTTTTGCATTGGGCTACCCCAAACTCACCATCAAATCACATGACTGTGGCCACAGCATGAAGCACTAAAATGATACATCCACTGCTTCATTCAGAATTTTTTTTTCTTGTTTTCCACCTCTAAAAACTATGTGCATGTTATGGTCAGGTGCGTGTTATAGAGTGAAAAATACGGTACCTTTTCCTGCTCTGTAGCACGCAGACTCAAGTAATTGAGGACCTGGGGTTCCAGCACACTCAGAGACTCCAACAAAGCTGGGATGAGCTTGGGTGCATGTGGCTTGAGCATGGCCCCGGCACTTTTACTGATCTTCACCAAGGTGTTAATGCTATAGCAAAAGGTACAGAGAATAAGGATGAAAGAAAAGGCATACCCCCAAAGGCATACTCTTCCATTGTCTCCTGAGACAGACAGATGCCAACAACAACAGTGCAGAAATGTCTTCCCCTAAGTATATCAATAGATGGAGTTGTCCATTTCATCTCAGTTAAGAACATATGGAGGCCAGAAGAAAGATTCTTTGGCTGAATATACTCAAGGTATTCAATTGGGGAGAATGGGAAAATGTGAGAACGCACCTGAGAGTCCGCACTTCAGTCACAGTATTCATCATTCCTTTATCAAGCAGGCATGGCAACAGGACAGCTATTGTTCTCTGGCCTGCTGCTCCTTTGGACGGGTCGCACATCTTCACACACACCTCAAAATAAAAAGAAGACACTCCAGTGTAACCCTCCGCAAGCTCTGCCCCTTGAATGAACATGTGTGTTGCTGTGATGAATGTTAAGAAGCCTCAACCAAGAATACATGGGGTCAGGTTGTGATGGGAGGGGAAATTCTGCAGGTCAGTGGAATGGCTTTGGTCCATGCAGATTCAATGAAAATTTACCTTACTTAATGTTTTCAGGGCTAACTCTGCTGCCTTCCGTACAGATTCCTGCAAAAGAAAACAAAAGGGGGGGTAGGGGGAAAAGTTTTTGATTTTAAGCTGTTCAATGTAATTTAAGTCACTATGAACCACAGAGGGATTTCATCCTGATGTTTTTGTCCTAACTTGAGTTGCTCATTTTGGGAACCGTATTACCTGAATCAGTATGGGAGATGGCCCATAGGGCAAAAATAAGGGCTTGCATGTAGAGTTCAGGTGTTACCGTATTTTTCGCTCTATAAGATGCACCCGACCATAAGATGCACCTAGTTTTAGAGGGGAACAAGGAAAAAAATATTCCCTCCCTCTTTGCTCAGCGCCTCTACAGCAAAGCGGGAGGAGAAACGGAAGCAGCAGGAGAAACGGAGCCCCTTCCATTTCTCCTCCCACTTCGCTTAAGGGGCGCTGCGCCAAGAGGGAAAGCTGCGCAGCGCCTCTCCAGCGAAGCGAAGCCAGGAGAGCAAGAGGGATCGATGCGCACCGATCTCTCTTGCTCTCCTGGCTTCAGCGAAAGCTGCGCAGCCTGCATTCGCTCCATAAGGCACACACACACTTGCCCTTACATTTTAGGAGGGAAAAGTGCGTCTTATAGAGCGAAAAATACGGTAACAACTCTGCTGCACACAGCACAGACAGGTAAGACACAGGCACACTACAGAATCAAGCTCACTAACCATCTATGGTATGAGTACAAAACTTAGTGAGATTCAGTAGGGCAGGAATGAAGAACCTTGGGGGGGGGGGGCGAGTGTCACATTTCCTCTTGGTCAACTCTCTGGGCATCACGTATCAGCAGCAAGGGAAAGTGGGTGTGGCCCCCCACGCAACCCCCCACCCACCCACAATCTTCTGCGGCTCACTCCAGCAATTAGGCTTGAAAAAAGAAATCTGGGTGTTTTGCAAGCCTAAATACTAGAGGGGAAAGATCATCCTGGTCTCCCAAGAACCTAGGGAGGAAGTCTTAACTCTTCCCTTTACAGAAAAATCACACCCTGCCCTCTAGCAACCATTAGGCTGATAGGGGGCAAATTGTATATTCAAGCAAATAGGCTCCCCACCCCACCCCAGCTTAATTACAGTGAGCAGAAGTGTTTTTTGACCTGGAAGAGGTGAGTGTCACAGTACATGCCAAGATCATTCCTGTCCCAGCTGTAACCACCATCACAACTAGGCTTGAAAGAAGATTGCATTGCCTCCATCAGAATGCCCTTTATACTCATTGCAAGACTAATTGTGGTGGAGAAGAGAGGGGTAGGGCAGGAAGGAGATGCTGCAAGCTGTTAAGCTTCACAGTGGAAAGATTACAGGCCTCTGGTTCCAATGGCAACCTGGGGTGAGGGGTATTTAAAATAGGATGGAAAGGTTTAAGCCCCCTGCCTGCTATATTACCACAACTGATTACGTTTGGTGATACTACCCTTATTAATGTACAAAATTAAAAATACAGAGATCAAAATAAAAATAATAATTTATCATTTGTACCCCGCACATCTGACTGGTTTGCCCCAGCCACTCTGGGAGGCTTCCAGTATATATAAAAACATAGCAAAACATTAAACCTTAAAAGGCTTCCCTATACAGGGCTGCCTTCAGGCATTTCCTAAATGTTATATAATTACTAATCTCCTTAACATCTGATGGGAGGGCATTCCACAGGGTGGGTGCCACTACTGAGAACGCCTTCTGATCTTCTCACTTAATCTGTCCAGGGTAGCTTGACCCTGGATCTACCAAACTTAAAAAAATTAATGAATGTAATTGGAGACAAACCCTATTTACCAATAATACGAAGATGCTTCAAAAGTTAAGACGTAAGCTCTGATACGTTGTACCCTCAAAACTGTATCCTCAGATAACTAGAAATAGTATGTGCAGTAAATATCCCTGAAAGTGTTGCTTTTATTAAGATTCTTTGTGGTTTTTGTTTCATAGGCCTTGAAAATCACCCAAAATTTGCGCTCGCTGTGGAGTGGAGGAACAGGTCTTCTACGCAACATCACACTATATTTGGGGAAAAGCAAATTCTAACAGCGGATCTGAGCTTGACTGACACCAAGAACCAGCTGGAATTCTCCCAGTGATTCCAGTTGGAAAAAGGAAACGTCCAAGTCCTTACAAGCAAACTGTTTGTGAAAGCCTGTTTTTATGTCCTGTAGAAACGGAACAATTTATACTAGACACGTAAAAAGCTTTAGTACCTTTATGTCATCTTGCACTCTAAAGAGAGTTTCCCATATTTCTGGAAGTTTATGAATAATGTCGTCCAAGGGTCTTCCTCTTAGCAAATCATTCAATGCTAGACAGCTATGGCAAGAGCTTAGTCATTATACTTTATTAACACCAAGTTTCTCAAAACCAATAATATTAAGAAAGAAAGAAAACTTAGAAGGATCATTTTCCAAACAGTAATGCCTATGAGGAAAAGACCTCTTAATTTCATTGGGGGGAAAATCTCATCTAGCCCCCCAAATCTCTTCAAATATATTTCATTCCTATTTTAAAACTCCCTTCCCTCTACAAAAAGAGGCTTTAGGATAGCAGGTGCTTATGTGGTGCTTATGAGTGATGCAAATTTAACAGCAAATTCCTTTATTCCTCCTGCCTGTTGCTCAGAGTTTAAAAAACAAATAAATCATCCAATGCTGGAAATCTACAAGTCGAGCCCTGAACCTTCCAAAAGCACCAAACTTTTTATTTACATGGCAGACAAATGGTTTCAGAAAGACATACCTGGACTCTCGGATCCGCCACATGTTACTGGTCAAGTTGCTTATTAAATCATCAAGGATTTCTTTCATATATTTGTCCACCTGATCAAATGAAAATGAACTGTAAACATTAACAGCTTCCCTACACACTGGTACCTCGGGTTAAGTACTTAATTCGTTCCGGAGGTCCGTTCTTAACCTGAAACTGTTCTTAACCTGAAGCACCACTTTAGCTAATGGGGCCTCCCGCTACCACCATGCCGCTGGAGCACGATTTCTGTTCTCATCTTGAAGCAAAGTTCTTAACCTGAGGTACTATTTCTGGGTTAGCGGACTCTGTAACCTGAAGTGTATGTAACCTGAAGCGTATGTAACCCGAGGTACCACTGTATCCAGAAATGCTTTTTCCTGTACTATGCACAGTATGCGTGTGTACGCACGCATCTAGCAAAGTGTGCCTTATCTGATATCGTCACGGACTATTTTCTTAATGTCTTGCCCATTTAAAAGAATATCCAGCTATCTAAAACTCTTTTACATGTGATGAGTTGCCAGAACCATCACAAAAAGAAGGGATAGAGAATGGCTTTCCGTTACTTACTGCAGATTTGTCTGTCACAAGCGCATTCCAAATGCTCGTCATAGCCTGCCGGATCCCTAGATTGGGGTCAAACTGGTAACGATAAAGACGAGGAAGAAGCTGGGGGAGAAAAGGGGCGAGCTGTTCCCCAGCTTTGGTTGCGATCACATTAAAACCAAAAGCAGCTCCCTGAGAAAACAAAAAAAATACGGTTAAAGCCAATAACTTAAATACCTCCATCTTAATAATACTAATGCTACGACCAATTGTAATTTTTATATTGCTCCCCGCCCATCTGATTGCATTGCCCCAGCCACTCTGGCCGGCTCCCAACAGAATATTAAAAACACAATAAAACATCAAACATTAAAAACTTCCCTAAACAGGGCTGCCTTCTGATGTCTTCTAAAAGTCAGATAGTTGTTTATTTCCTTGAAATCTGAAGGGATGACGTTCCACAGAGCAGGTGCCACCACTGAGAAGGCCCTCTGCCTGGTTCCGTGCAGCCTCACTTCTCGCAGGGAGGGAACCACCAGAAGGCCCTCGGTGCTGGACCTCAGCGTCCGAGCAGAACGATGGGGGTGGAGACGCTCCTTCAGGTATACTGGGCTGAGGCCAGTATTAAATAGTATTTATTTTATGTTTCATTTTTAATTTTCTTTAAATTAAAAATGAATTACTGAAAATATTTATATAAAGTTAACATCTTACATTTAAAACCTGACAGTACCAAACTATCAAAGGCTTTCCACCAAAGCCAGACTATAATAATAATAATAATAATAATATTTTTTTTTTATACCCCGCCCTCCCCAGCCAAGGCCGGGCTCAGAGCGGCTTACAAGCAATAATAAAAACAAGATGAATGATTACAACTTAAAAACAAAAATAAAATACAACGTTAAAATAATGGAACATTAAAATATTAAAATGTAGGCTCATCACAGGAGGAGAAGGAAAAGAAAAAAGAAAGAGAGGGAGGGAGGGAGGGAATCAAATTGGCTCCAAGCCAAAGGCCAGGCAGAACAACTCTGTCTTACAGGCCCTGCGGAAAGAAATCAGATCCTGCAGGGCCCTGGTCTCGTGAGGCAGAGCGTTCCACCTGGCCGGAGCCAGAGTTGAAAAGGCCCTGGCTCTGGTTGAAGCCAATCTAACTTCCTTAGGGCCTGGGACCACTAGGGTGTTGTTATTTATGGACCTTGAGGCTCTCCGTGGGGCATACCAGAAGAGGCGGTCCCGTAGGTATGAGAGTCCTAGGCCGTGAAGGGCTTTAAAGGTCAAAAGCAGCGCCTTACATCTGACCCTGTACTCCACCGGGAGCCAGTGCAGCTTGAAAAGCACTGGGTGAATATGCTCCCATGGCAGAGACCCCGTGAGGAGCCTCGCTGCAGCATTCTGTACCCACTGGAGTTTCTGGGACAGCTTCAAGGGCAGCCCCGCATAGAGCGAATTACAGTAGTCAAGCCTGGAGATGACCGTCGCATGGATCACTGTGGCCAGGTCAGGGCGGGAAAGGTAAGGGACCAACTGCTTGATGCGACGAGGGTGGAAAAATGTCGCCTTGGCTGTTGCTGTAACTTGCGCCTCCATGGAAAGGGAGGCGTCAAGGATTACACCCAAACTCTTAACGGAAGGCAATGGCACTAATTGGGCCCCCGCAAGAGAAGGGAGTTGGTCCCTCATCCCCATGCCATCCCGACCTAGCCATAGGACCTCTGTCTTCGAAGGATTTAGTTTCAATCGGCTCCCATGAAACCATCCAGCCACAGCTTCCAAGCATCTGGTCAGTGTGTTCGGGGCCGAGTCGGTGTGGCCATCCATCAGCAGATAGAGCTGAGTGTCATCAGCATATTGGTGACAGCCCAGCCCAAAGCTCCGGATAATCTGGGCAAGGGGGCGCATAAAGATGTTAAAAAGCATCGGGGAGAAAATTGCGCCCTGCGCACTCCACACACCAAGGAGTGGCGCGACGACATTTCCCTCCCTAGTGCCACCCTCTGTCCCCGACCAGAGATAAAAGAGCACAACCAGTTACGGGCTATGCCCTGTATCCCCACGTCTGCGAGGCGGTGGTCCAGAAGATCATGATCGACCATGTCAAAGGCTGCTGACAAATCTAAAAGGATCAGCAGTCCTGACCCGCCTCGATCCAGTTGTCTACGGAGATCATCTGTTAGGGCAACCAGAGCCGACTCCGTCCGAAAACCAGGACGGAAACCGGACTGAAATGGATCTAATGCCGATGTTTGCTCCAGAAACCTACCAAGCTGTTCAGCAACCGCTCTCTCAATTACCTTACCCAGGTATGGAAGATTTGAAACTGGGCGGTAATTGGATAGGTCTAAGGGATCTAATGAAGTTTTCTTTAAGAGTGGACACACCCCTGTTTCCTTCAGTTCCCCTGGGAATGTCCCCGTGTCAAGCGACAAATTGATAATTTCAACCAGGGGGGTCCGTGCAACATCTGGACACTCCCTAATCAGCCAAGACGGGCACGGATCAAGGAGGCAGGTGGTGGGCCTACCAACTTGGAGGAATCTATCCACATCAGTAGGGAGTATCCGATCGAAATGGTCCAACACTGGACCTGAAGTCAGTCGAAAGTCTAAACGTCTTTCCTTCTGCAGTGTTGGATGGCAGGTTGAGAGGAGTTCCCTACCAGGACAGACTTTGCTCATGTGCTGAAGACATCGATTCCATAAAACATATTTTGTTGCACTGTGCAAAATATGAGCAAGCCAGGGCTGAACTGATACTACCCTTGCTGGTACCTTTCCCAGGAAAATCAGAGGCTCACTATGTCAGGTTCCTACTGGAAGACTGGACAAACGCTAGAACATTAGCAGTGGCAAAGTTTTTATCGGTGGTTGCAAGAACCAATGATCCTTATATTCTGAGCCCTTGTCCTGCTTTTGAGCTTCCCATAGGCACCTGGTTGGCTGCTGAGAACCGGATTCTGGGCTAGAAGAGCTACTAGTCTCATCCAGCAGAAAGTCTTCTTATGTTCTTATCCCTTCTAATTTTTTTAAGATTCTACAATGCTGGGTTTCAGGTCACAGTTCAAAAAAGGGGAACAACTTCCTACAACGTGACCCGGAATGTGCACCTTATTACAGGCTTTTCTTTTGTTCTGTTCCACCATTCAGACTTTGAGTAGTCTTAAATGCAATTACCTTCCGAGAGTTCCACATTGCATGGTGATTGGCCAAATTCATGAACTTGTACACCAAGTCTGGCTGGTTGAGGTCGCTAGCGAGCGAACAAAGCTCCTGGTAAGTAGAAAGACCCTGGCTTGGGAAAACAGGAATGAAAAATTAATGCCACTTTAAAAAAAAAAAAAAAAAACCCTCCACTAGGAAAAATTACAAGGAAATGGGACTTTTATATTGTCAAAGTCGCATTCTTGGGTCGATTTAAATAACAGCTATTGGACAGCAGAGTACTTTTTCAAAACTCTTAAATGGGAAAACTTCCTGATAAAACTGAATGAGGACACCAACACCTTCAGATTTAGTGTATTCATAGTTCTAGAGCAGGAGTCAGCAAACTTTTTCAGCAGGGGGCCGGTCCACTGTCCCTCAGACCTTGTGGGGGGCCGGACTATATATTGGGGGGGGGGGGGAATGAACGAATTCCTATGCCCCACAAATAACCCAGAGATGCTTGTTAAATAAAAGCACACATTCTACTCATGTAAGAACACCCAGGCAGGCCCCACAAATAACTCAGAGATGCATTTTAAATAAAAGGACACATTCTACTCATGTAAAAACATGATGATTCCCGGACCATCCGTGGGCCGGATTTAGAAGGCGATGGGCCGGATCCGGCCCCTGGGCCTTTGTTTGCCTGCCCATGTTCTAGAGAAAAAAGCGGGGGGGGGGGGCACACCCAAGGAAGCCTTTTTCAGAGTCCAAACATTACAATTAGTCAATGAGCTTACCCATCTGGAGTCTTGCCGAGGCCTGATCCCTGGAACATCACCGTCTCCCCAGTCACTTCATGCCTGGCTCTGGAAAAAAAGTATGCTTTTATAGTTCTAAAAAAAACCAAACCCTTAAAAGATAAGAGAACTATTCAAGTGTTTGAAATCCATCACGTGATGACGAAGCAAGTAGGAGTGAGCACATCAGCTCTTCCGCTCCCATTCCCATCGCTCTCCATAAAGTAGGGGGGTCACTTTGGCAGTGGGGGGGCGCGTCTTCTCAACACGTGCAAATCCCCCACCTGATTTAGAACCTGGTTTTCCAAGGTTCCAAATTACACGGGAAGCTTGCGTGGTTAAAAACTCACTGCTTCAGAAGTTATTCTTCCTACTTGTGGAGGATGATGTGCAATAGCAAGGGCAGGGACTGTGTACCTGTCCATGAACACCCCCGTTACGTGAGCTGCTTAGAAAACCTGAACAGGGCTACGAACTACATAGGACTCTTGGTACCAGCAAAACAGTACCAGCTCTGAGCATACAAAAGAACCTATCATGAAAGCGGGCATGTGTAATGGACAATAGATCACATTCGCTTTCAAGGACTCCCACTTCACTTTCACCTGTCAGGCAGAGTGAAGTGGTGCACCCACTTGTCAAAGTGAGGAAGGAAGATGAGGATAAAAAACTAATGCACCCTGCATCTGTGAGTCCCCTCTCTCATGTATCAGATTGTGTGCACAAGACAGTTTTGAAAATGCTTGAAAGTCTGTTCGTCCGACAACCCACCCCCCAACCTGCTCACAGGTCCTTGTATGATCAGTGGAAAGAGTTGGCCCTGGCAAGTATCAACCACTCTCAATTCCAACCTGGTAATTGCCACCTGCCTAGATTTTACCTTGTCTGAATTAATTTTAAGATGTATTTTAATTAATTGATGTCTGTTTTATGCATATTGCTTTTATGATGTTGGCTGTTCTGAGCCCGGCTTCGGCCGGGATACAAATTATTATTATTATTATTATTATTATTATTATTATTATTATTATTATTATCTGAATTCTGCCCCACCTGATTGGAAGGATTTTAGTTATTCTGATAAGACTTGGGTCTGCAGCATGTACACTGAATACACCAACTTGTACAAATGTTATAAATGAGCTCATAATCACGCCACTGCCTGGATAGATGGAGCTACAAGGTCATTCAGTCCTGACCTCTACACCCAGACCAGAATTTTCACATTTAGGATTGGGCCACCGTGCAAAAAGGTTTTACACCAAGGAAGCCCACATTCAATCCAAATTGCAGTCTCTAATAAGCATATGGTGGATAACCAGCATGTCCCAAACATACCTGGAGATTTAAGTGAAATATTTCACACTCGTGATTCACAAATGGTGCCCCCCCCTTTAGCAAATACAGCAAATGTAGGCAAAGGGGCTTCAGGTCTTCCTTTCAAAGACACCAGCTAGCACCCTATCTGTGGCTGGTATTCAACCATGTTTTACTCAGTGTAATCCTTTTGAAATTAATGGACCTAACTTAATCAAGTTACTTAATTTCAATGGGTCTTACTCTAAGTAAAACTTACTGGAATACCACTCTTTATATTTAAGTCCCTTATTTTCAAAGCTTTGTCTCTTAAACCACACTCTCCTCTTCTCTGACACGGATTCCACACACAACAAGGTGCAAACAAGTACCTTCTCCCAGTCATAAGAGTTTCCACAAGAGTAGTAACCAGCTCCTGCTGGTCTTGCTCACTCCCAAGCTCATACACCAAACCGAGGCCTTTGGAAGCAACATCTTGACTGAGTTCTTCAAGAAACAGAAAACAAAATCGTATGAATAGGGAATAAGAATTAGAGCTCTAGCAAAATGATGATGACATTAAGATATGCTTCACACTGATAAAAAGTACAGAAGCTCTGCAAACGAGCTGTTTGAAACACCACCACAACCTTGAACTAGCTATCATCGTGATCCAGAAAATCAGGCTGGACAGTCTGAAGTCCTACAAATTATGGGGAGTCCTCTCTCATGCATAGGAATGTTGCCTTGATGCATGACAATTCCCCACTGTGCTTCTGGCACATGATAGAAGATCGCGGGAAAAAGCCTTTGCACACTTGGATTGCAATTCCAGAATGCCATAGTGCATTCTGGAGGAGAAGGGCATGCATGGTGTAAGGCTTTGGGGATAACTACAGAGGGACGCGAGTGACACTGTGGGTTAAAGCACAGAGCGTAGGACTTGCCAATCAGAAGGTTGGCGATTCGAATCCCCGCGACGGGGTGAGCTCCCGTTGCTCGGTCCCTGCTCCTGCCAACCTAGCAGTTTGAAAGCACGTCAAAGTGCAAGTAGATAAATAGGTACCACTCCGGAGGGAAGGTAAACGGCGTTTCCGTGCGCTGCTCTGGTTCGCCAGAAGCAGCTTAGTCATGCTGGCCACATGACCCGGAAGCTGTACACCGGCTCCCTTGGCCAATAAAGCGAGATGAGCGCCGCAACCCCAGAGTTGGCCACGACTGGACCTAATGGTCAGGGGTCCCTTTACCCTTTACCTTTACAGTCGTACCTCGGAAGTCGAGTGGAATCCGTTCCAGAAGTCCGTTCGACCTCCCAAATGTTTAGAAACCAAACTGCCGCTTCTGATTGGCTGCAGGAAGCTCCTGCAGCCAATCAAAAGCCGCGGAAACCGCGTCAGAAATTCGGTTTCCAAAGAACGTTCACAAACCAAACAGTCACTTCCGGGTTTGTGGCATTCAGGAGCCAAAACGTCCGAGTACCAAGGCATTTGGGATCCAAGGTACGACTGTACTGGAGAGGACAGTGCCTTAGGATCTAGACTGCCAAATGGAGAAAAGCGGGGGGAATGGGAACATTGCATGTCCTGTGGCTGCCTGCTTAGCTAGGTACAATAGTAGTAAAAACTTTCTACTTGTATCAATATTTGTAGCAAAAATAGTAATAAACAAAAATTAGGTTATAATCTGAATTCCAAAAAGGCTAT
Source organism: Podarcis pityusensis (assembly GCF_964106645.2). Lineage (NCBI taxonomy): Eukaryota > Metazoa > Chordata > Lepidosauria > Squamata > Lacertidae > Podarcis > Podarcis pityusensis. Next base: position 26,177,542 of record NC_138042.1, read on the forward strand.
GCTTAAAAAAAAAGCGCCCAATTTCGATAGTCCAGTTTATTTTTTGAACTTATTCTTAAAAGTGCAAAGCCAGAAAAAAGATAAAATAAATGCACCTCTACTCAGTAGCAACTCCTATTGAGTTCAAAGGAAACAAACCAAACCAAAACAAAACAAAATAGTAGGAGAGCCTTGACAGCACTAAGGAGAATGTCAGTGTGTCTGGTGGCACTGGGCAACAATTTGGGGACCCTAACGTTAGTCTGTGTTATTCATTTTATAGGGTTTTTACAACTGAAACATTGTTGTTGTTGTTTTTCCCTTACTACTTTGTTAGCCACCCTGGTGTCACGCTGGAGATGTGCAAAACAAATCATGTAAAGAGGAAAGCAAGTAGAATTCTACTTACCGTCACTGTCGGATAGAGTAGTTACAAATGCAGTTTGGATTTCTTTGAGATGAGACTGCAAAAGAAGGGGGGGGAGGCAGCTTTTTTCTCACATTCTTAAATTCATCCTACTAGAGTGTCTGAAAAAGTCTCCCATTAAAATAAAGAAGAATAACCCATCTGCACATTGGGGCGGGGGTAGATCACAGGGCAGGAAATTCCAAGGCTGCGTATGAACTCGGTACAGCCTGGTTTGCAGGAAACAAAGGTTCATTCCCTATGTTAACGTGTTGCCTTCTAGGAAAGAAACATCTGAGCCTACGCAGTTGCCCTGCACCATGGTTTGGGCTACCATGACATGCAAACCAGGCCAATGAGAAAAGAGAGCACAAAAGATTGACAAAACCAAACAGAGGAAAGAAAGAAAGAAAGAAAGAAAGAAAGAAAGAAAGAAAGAAAGAAAGAAAGAAAGACAGGGGAAATTTGCTTTGTCTTTATACCTTAATTTCTTTGTGGGTGCTGAGCTTCTTCACCAGTGATAAAAGCCAGATGCAGGATGCTTGTCTTATGTGAGGGTTGGGGCTGACAATGTGCTTATTCAAAATGACATCCAAGACCCAGGGAACCACATCGTTAACTTTCACATCTATTTTAATTAAACAAACAGAGAAGGGGAGAGAATTTATTCCAAACAAAAGAATTTGGAAAAAACAAACTGGTCCATTGGTTAGCACTTAATGTTTTCAAATTAGAAGTTCAGCATTTTGGCCCTTTTTGGACTTTTGTCCAAGTTCAGGTAACCTCCTGGAGGCTCGTGCTTAGAAAAATCTGCAACATACCCTATATACGGTTAGAGTGGGATATAAATCATGACTTTGGTGCGTCAGTGTTCTTGGCTTAAGGGCTCGCCGAGGTACATTCAGCATCAAGCGAGAATTCAAAAGGACCAAACTCAAAATAAAATGCAGAGACAAAAAGGCTTGACGCAAATTTGGAAAACCAGGTATGTTTAACTGCAGGTACTTTTCTCCTCTCAATTATGAACTGAAGATATTACAGTGGTACCTTGGGTTACAGACGCTTCAGGTTTTGGGTTGCGCACCACGCTGAACCCGGAAGTACCAGATCAGGTTACTTCCAGGTTTCAGAGCTTGCGCATGTGCAGAAGCACCTAATCATGACCCACATGTGCGCAGACGCAGCGCTGCGGGTTGCGAACGTGCCTTCCGCATGGATCACATTTGCAACCCAAGGTTCCACTGTACATCCTATTACAAGGCTATGGGGCTGGAGAAAGGCTTAATCCCAGGTGGCTATTAAGCATTTGAGTATGAAGCCAGCATCTGAAGGGAAGGGGGAGAGAAACTGAATAGAAGAGATTAGTTTCCACTGATACTGGTCTGGCATTGAACTGATGAAAAGGGGGATAAAGGATTGCATACACAAGTAGTCATTTATCCCCAAACCTACCAGCTGGAGGAGTATATTCTTCTTCAGCTACCGTCCACGCATCCCGGGCAGCTACAGAGCTAGTTCCTATAGCAGCATTGGTAATAGCTTCACCAACAGTAAACTGCAGTTCAATTTGCTTGGCCTGAGAAACACACACACACAAAACAGGAATTACATTTCAACTTGCTCAGTTCTCCATTTGCAACATGAAAGTTCTGACTATTCGAGAGAGCAAAGGGAGGCGTGCCTTTTTTGCTGAACTGCTCTGAAGGATCTGCCAACTCATTCCTGTGTTCGGGTGCTGACACTCTAACTTCTAAGTGACTGAAAATGTCACAAAACATGCCACTCAAAGGGCGAGGCAGAACAAGGTGGAGCACGCTTATATAAGGTGCAGGAGCCGGGAACCATGGGAAATGGTCGTCGACTCCCATCAGATGTCAAGGAAACAAACAACTATCTGACTTTTAGAAGACATCTGAAGGCAACCCTGTTTAGGGAAGTTTTTAATGTTTGATGTTTTAACTTGCTTTTAATATTTTGTTGTATTATTATTATTCAAAATCCACAAATACAAAAGCAAGCCTGCTACACCAACTTATCTAAAAAAAGGAATAAAATTTAAGATGCTAAAGCATACCCCTTTGAAAGTGTGACACAAATGACTAAATACCAATTTTAACCCTTCATATTTAATGTATAACATTAGAGCATTACCTCTACAGAATCCATCAATCCTTGTAAGAGTAGCTTCTGGTGGGGGAAGTTTCCATCCCCTACTGGAAAGTAACCCAGTGTTTGTATAGCTCGTTCCTTCATCTAAAAGAAATCAAAGGAATTTTATAAAAACACCTGTCTATGTATGTAGGTGGGAAGACAAACCTCCTAACCTCAGAAGTACATCAAGCTAGCTGAATGATCACAAATTCTGCACAAAACATTGAGTCCTGTGCAAATACTGTAAGATGCATGAACAGCCAACAGAAATGTGTGTTTGCCATGAGCTGTACAATTTGCCTACCCAAAAGATTATTCTAAAGCCATGCTCCACTGATTTGCTCTCAATAAAAATAACAACATAACCCCCCCTTTTTTTATTTGGACAATAAGTTTTATAAAAGTCAGTCTTTTATCCATAAGAAGAACGGCTTTCTTTTTCTGCCTCACATGAGTAAACCTATAGACACACATGCATAAAGAAACAATGAACCGTTGCAAAACATTACCTTATTAGTTTCCTTGCCTGAGGAAATTCTGGCTAGCAAACTTTCAACAAGATGAAGCTTTGTAAATCCAGTCCCTTCATTTGGGATGGGCAGAGGCGCATTCCTGCCTATTGCCCCCAGTGCTGTACAAGCAGCTACTGCCAAAAGGGGTGAGGTACTATCCAGAAAAGAACCTAAAATAAAAACAAACAGGATGACTGAATTTCTCCTTTAAAAAGACGATAATTCAAATATTTAAGGAGGCCTAAAAGACAGTAAGACTTCCAGTCTTCTCCAACAGGTATCGTCAAGAACGAAGTCAAAATATTCGCCTGGTACAGGCACCCCCAAACTCGGCCCTCCAGATGTTTTGGGACTACAACTCCCATCATCCCTAGCTAACAGGACCAGTGGTCAGGGATGATGGGAACTGTAGTCCCAAAACTTCTGGAGGGCAGAGTTTGGGGGTGCCTGGTCTGGAATCACAGAACTGTAGAGCTGGAAGGGACTACAAGGGTCATCTAGTCCAACCCCCTGCAATGCAGGAATCACAACTAAAGAATCTCCGACCGATGGCCATCCAACCTCTGCTTAAAAACCTCCAATGAAACGAAAGTCAGCATGTTCCGAGGGAGTCGGCTCCACCGTCAAACAACTCTTACTATCAGAAAGTTCTTCCTCATGTTTAGTCAGAATCTCCAAAACTGAAGTAACAGCGTATGAATAAAAAGAATATTACATCTACAGTGCTTGAGTCGCTTTTTTATCTAGTATCTCAGATCACAGAAGGATAATTTCTGTATTCATGGGACCACTCCATTTATATTTTAAGGGTACAGGCCTTCCCCCCACTTACGTGGGGGTTACATTCTGGGCCCCCACACGCATAAGTGAAATTGCATAAAGTGGGGAGCACCAATTAGTTCGCCATTGTAGCCACAGGTAATGAGCACCATCATAGTCTCACGTCTAGAAAAATAATGATACATTTCTCATTTCTAGAATTCTTCCAACTGGATTTTTTTATGTGGATATCTTGGTTGCCACTGGAGAAACCTTGGTTCTAGTTTGCACCTCACGCTAAGCCAAACCATAGCTTAGCATGAATGCACAGGGGCGTGGGTTCTGGGAGAGAAGATCTACAGTCTCTTTGCTCCTCCTCAGTTTTGCTGCTGTGCTCTACTGAGCTAAACCATAGTTTGGCTTTGTGTCCTGTCCAAACCCAGGCTTGTGGCTTAGCTCATGAGCCATAAACCATAGGACATATAAAGCTCATGGTTAGCCTAGAGAAAGCTAAATGACAAGCCCAAATTCAGATGACATATTAAGACAAACTATGGCTTAGTTCAGGACACGGGTGGCGCTGTGGGTCAAACCACAGAGCCTAGGACTTGCCAATCAGAAGGTGGGCGGTTCGAATCCCCGCGACGGGGTGAGCTCCCGTTGCTCGGTCCCTGCTCCTGCCAACCTAGCAGTTCAAAAGCACGTCAAAGTGCAAGTAGATAAATAGCTACCGCTCCGGCGGGAAGGTAAACGGCATTTCCATGCACTGCTCTGGTTCACCAGAAGCAGCTTAGTCATGATGGCCACATGACCTGGAAGCTGTACGCCGGCTCCCTCGGCCAATAAAGCAAGATGAGCGCCGCAACCCCAGAGTCAGCCATGACTGGACCTAATGGTCAGGGGTCCCTTTACCTTTAATGGCTTAGTTCAGGGCAGCAGCAGAATAACTGGGGAAAGATGAAGTTCCAGCAAGTTCATACCACTGTATAGTTTAGTGCAATGTGCAAACCAGGCAACACAAAACATAATCTCATGGTATGAATTGATGCCAAAGCAACAAACAAAACATAGTGCCCATTCCTAAGTAGTGGGTTTAAGATTACTAGTGTGTAATGAGAGCTTTGTAGCAAAGCTCCCTGTTTGTCCGCACAGTGTAGATTAGAGAAATGGAACCAAATGAGTCAAGAATACAGGCAAAGTACAAAAGGCATAAACTGACCGATCGTTTCTGTCGTTGACTTTATCAACTGGTCTTGTTCTGGGGCAACAATGGTATTTGGATCTTCCAAGTCATGCAGTTCCACCATCCTCATTTTTCTCTTTGACAAATACCGTCCAACTGTAAATCCCAGAGCCAACAAGGATCCATGTTGCATTTCCAGATTCTGCAGATAAAAAGCAACAATCTTACTAAAGCAGATGCAAATCACTAAAGGATATATACCAGGGCATCATAAGCTCTCCATACAAATAAAAGCAGTGATATGACTTTCTATTGGTTATCTAACTCATCTAAAACAGCAGCCTCCATTAATTCTACAACACTTAAAACCCTTTAATAAATATTATCTGTTACAAACACAGAATTGTAAGGCTATTTTTAAATATCTGGCATACAATTAAATTAAATTCAAGTTAGTGACATGATGAATTCTGTTTTTTCAAATCATAACTTGCATAACAAAATGATCCCCCCCCCCCCAATTTGTTTGCCTATTTTAATTATAGACAAATCACTGCTTTCCAAAATATTGGTTAGTTCAACTTCTTTAGATTAAAAGAAAATCATCTGGGGCCTACAGTACCTTTACTAATTGTCACAGTCATTAATAAAAGTTAACACAGAATAACAGACAAGGAGGACTAAGCTTACATGATTGTCTTTTGCTGTTTTTATCAGGTGCTGAACTGATGTTTTAAATTCATTTTCTGACACTGTCGACAATACTACTGAATAAAACAGAGCAGTCAGCTCCCGCATCTCTTCCTTATTGGTATTCATAAAGCTCTGAAAAAAGAATGAAAGATACATATACAATTTAACCATGTTACAGTACATATAAAAATTTCACTAGAATTTCAACAATGAAAACAATGATCCAATTGACCTAAAAGGTTTGATTTAGGACACTTCTTTAGGACAATATGTACCACATAGTGACTAGTTACAGGGAACCAGGCAGAGGGCCTTCTCGGTAGTGGCGCCTGCCCTGTGGAATGCTCTATCATCAGATGTCAAGGAAATAAACTACTGACTTTTAGAAGACATCTGAAGGCAGCCTTGTTTAGGGAAGTTTTTAGTATCTGATGTTTTATTGTATTTTTTCTATTTTGTTGGAAACTGCCCAGAGTGGCTGGGGAAACCCACCCAAATGGGTGGGGTATAAATAAATAAATTATTATTATTACTTCTGAATGGCATTTTTTCCAGAGTTGTAACTGCAAAAGCACGCCCCAAAAAAAGCAGAATTGAAGAACTGTGCACCAACATTACTTCTGAGGGAATTTGGCCAAACCTACAAAGTTGTTCCAATACCATACCTGTGTGCAATTCAGGTAGACGAAATACCAAGTTCAAGGAGACTAAAGACAGCCTGGACAATATAAGTAATCAATACAGACCCAATCCCTGAGAAGCCATTCTATTCCTGTTTTAATTGCTCTAGAACTGGACACTGTACCATTTTGCCTTTGAAAGTCATTTTTAAACGACTTCTTTAAAGAGAAATTGTCACAATCCCCTTTTGTATTTCATCCTTACTTTGTTTGGAACATTAATATTATCATATTTTCAAGGGCAATGCCATACCAATTTCCCAATGGCAGACCTTTAAAATGAATCCCTAAGTGATTTACATAGATGCCTCGCCATAAACAGATACCGGGCTAGCACAGGTGTGACACAGGTTGCATGTTAACCATCGTCAACAAATCCAGGCCCCAAGCTTGGAAAACATACATTCCATCTTTTGGGAGTCATGCAAAAGAGTCTGTCTAACTGGAGCAAAATGCATCATTTCCTGAAAAAAAATAATGCACAATTTTCGTAGTATTTTAACATACCTTTATCCAATCCATTTTGTCTACAAATCTTGCAGCTAGTTTTTCAGGATAGACAGAAACAACCTCCAACAGGCAGTACATGACTGGCAAACCTACGTTGTATTATAAAAACAAAAATAGAGAAGTGGCAAGTTGACATATTATTTAAAGTCAGTACAAATGCACAGCAGCTTTTGGTATGCTCTCTCCTTTGCTGCCTACAAAGTAAACATGCCAAGAACATTGCAAACAAATATATAAAGCAACACCAAGGCTGATTTTCTTTTACAGGTATACTTTGCATGTCAAAACATTTGGCAGAAATAAGATTACCGTTTAACACTGAAGCTCCTATCAAAGAAAATTGCCATCACATTTGAAAACTTGTCAGGAACTGCTTAAAAAATAAATAAATCTAGGATTCTTAGAATACTAAATTAAAAGTCAATTAGGCTGCAATCCTAACCCCACTGATCTGGGTTTAAGACCCAATGAAGTCAAGAGGATTGGTGGCACTGGGACGCGGGTGGTGCTACGGTCTAAACCACTGAGCCTCTTGGGCTTGCCAATGAGAAGGTCAGCAGTTTGATTCCCCACGACAGGGTGAGCTCCCGTTGCTCAGTCCCAGCTCCTGCTAACCTAGCAGTTCGAAAGCACGCCAAAAGTGCAAGTAGATAAATAGGTACCGCTCCAGCGGGAAGGTAAATGGTGTTTCTGTGCACTGCTCTGGTTTCGGTGTTTCGCTGCACCAGAAGCGGCTTAGTCATGCTGGCCACATGACCCAGAAAAACTGTCTGCAGACAAATGCCGGCTCCCTCGGCATGTAAAGCAAGATGAGTGCCACAAACCCAGAGTTGTTCCTTTACTTTTACCTTTACTTTTACCTTTAGATATGGTTAGGACTGTGTTGCTGGTCCCCTAAAAGCATTGAGAACTCAAGCTGGCCAAATGTACCACATAATGACTAGCAGAAAGATGAGGTGTAGCATCTCGCATGCATAGCGCCAACAGGTGTTTCTAACATCAGGATGCTACAAGAACACAAGAGTCATTCTGCCCAAGAGCAACGCAATACCCATGGGCTGAAATTTCACATGCACTGCTGGCAAGTCACTTCTGATGCTCCTAAATGTTTCAGGCAGCTGAAGTGAAGCAAGAAGCTGAAACCAAGCCAAATGCGACCATTCATGACATGCACCTCACCCAAGTCCAAGCCAAAGAGAGTGAAATGCAACCCAGAGACTAGACAGGATCGCCAGCCTCTGGAGTCCAGAAAGCGATGCCACAAGGTGTCAATCTGAGATACACCTTGAGATACAGTGGTGCCTCGCAAGACGGAATTAATTCGTTCCGCGAGTTTTGTCGTCTTGCGATTTTTTTCGTCTTGCGAAGCACGGTGTCGGGAAAGTTTTGGAAAAGCTTCAAAAATCACCAAAGTCTTTAAAAACCTCAAAAAAGGCTACCACACCACGTTCTATGAGTTGCTCCTCGAAGTCAAGTCGCAACTGTATTAACGGTGTTAAGAAAAAGGAAACAAACCTGCAAGACGTTTCCGTCTTGCGAAGCAAGCCCATAGCGAAAATCGTCTTGCGAAGCAGCTCAAAAAACAAAAAACCCTTTCGTCTAGCGAGTTTTTTGTCTTGCGAGGCATTCGTCTTGCGAGGTACCACTGTACAACAGCTTATTCCAAAACAGCACAATAGCTGAAAACTGGAAAATGCTTATCGCCAAAGATAGTAATTTGGTAATGCATTAAAAAAATCATGAATTGTGGAGAAAAGGAAAAAACCAAAACAAATTGCATTTCCTTTTCCTCTCTTAAAACAAAGACAGAAATCTGAATGCAACTCTCTCAAAACCGCATGGCAGTTTGGGAAGCCATGCCACCAAAGACTCACCCAAACAGAACCAGAAAGCAGGAAAGATGGAGGAGTGAGTGGCACAGCTGCCAAAATCCCGCGATACTGGAAGTGATGCCACTTCCGGTGTCGCTGTGATGAGAGGAAGTGATGTAAGATGGGGGTGGGGAAAGCCCAGGATTTAGGAGGAAATGGAAGACATGCCGAACAGTGGAATTACAAAAGGGTCACACTCTGCTTATGTGGGTGGAAAGGCAAGATTAGAAAAGAGTTGTTTTGTTTTTTAAAAAAGGCATCGTACACAAGACAACGCATAAAAAAACAGTAATCACTCCTTGTTCTTCTCTAGGAGTCAGACGTCTCCATGTTCTCCCCAGCCCTAACACCTAGCTTAAGGTGACACATCCAGAAGCCTTTTAAGACACACCGTGACCTGGATAGTTTAAAGCAAGAAAGGGGAATTAAACTTATGGAATTCCACAATATGTGATGATGGCCAGAAACATAAGATGCATTTTTGTAGGCAGGGGGGAAGAAGCAGAATCATGGAGAATGGGTATATTAATGAGTATTAGCCATGATACCTACATTGAACCTCCATGTACAACGGTGGTATACCTCTGAATACCAAACAGTGGAGACAGCCAACTGGGAAAGCCCACCGCTCTCATGCCCTGCTCATGAGTACCGCAGGCTGGCAATGGAAACAGAATGCCAGAGCACATGAGCATTGTCCTCCTGGTGGATCAAATCAATTCTTATGTTTTCAGGAAGCAAATTTATTTGCTGCTGACCTAGTGACTGACAGCAGTCACTGCACTGACCTTTTCAGTGCTCATTCATTAAGACTTTTTAATGAATTTGGTAACAACACGGATTTATATAGGAGAGGGCCAATGGCAGGGGGTTTCAGACTACGTAAACAAAATGGCCTGAGGTCCAGCTCCGAGGGCCTTCTGGCGGTTCCCTCACTGCAAGAAGTGACGTTACAGGGAGCAAGGCAGAGGGCCTTCTTGGTAGTGGCGCCCACCCTGTGGAACACCCTCACATCAGATGTCAAGGAAATAAACAACTATCCGACTTCTAGAAAATATCTGAAGGCAGGCCTATTTAGGGAAGTTTTTAATGTTTGATTCTATTTTTAATATTCTGTTGGGAGCTGCCCAGAATGGCTGGGGAAACCCAGTCAAATGGGCGGGGTATAAATACTATTATTATTATTATTATTATTATTATTATTATTATTATTAGATAGTTGCATTGTCTATATAAATTTGGTATAATTAGAGTTCTCTTGAAGCCCCAATCTGGAACAGCATTGTAATGTGTATTACCGCAGTTTAGAGAATATGTTTTATATTACTAATTTTATTCCCCCTTCCTGCATTCATACTGCAATACTGTACTACAAAATGTGGACCTAGTATTACTGGATTAAAGGGGAGGTTGGGGGTTCCTTCTTATTCTATACTCACTTTTTGTACTCGTCTTCATTTAAACCTTTAATAGATTAAATCAGAAAGGAAAAGATAGCAAGGGGAGTCTTTTCTTTCAACCTCCGCGAAACGCTGTTTCTCACCTCCAACACCAGACAGCAGTTGCTGAACAAGGCTTATATAGATCTGCACAGGGTTGCTTTCACCTCCCTTTGAGGAAGAGGATGTTATGACGTGTCCAGAGAGAAGGTTTCTAACGTAACGGCCAATAGCTGGAGCATGATCCTGCATTTCGGCTAAGGTCTGAGAGGTGCACACCACACCAGAACTGTGAGCGAGACACGTTCGGAGGTACAGGATGATCTAAGCAGCAGAAGAAAACAAGATAAAAGGTTAGGGAAACAGGCCACTTGGCATTGGGAACAACAATCACTATCGGTCAGAAGGCTTCATTCCCTCAACCAAGATTCCCAATTTAGTAATACTAGCTAGCATTCCTATAGAGCAGGGGTCTGCAACCTGCGGCTCCAGAGCCACACGTGGCTCTTTTACACCTTTGCCGCAGCTCCGGGGTGGATACTAGCGAGGGAAGAAGGCGCATTGTGCGCCCCGACGCTCCCCACTGTGGTGGGCGCTGTACTGGCTTTGACGGCGCATGGGGGCGGTGCGTGCGTTAGTCACGCACCGTCCCGACGTCACCTTCCCGTCCGCTACATTGTAAGGGGCATGTACGCTGGTCACTGCATTGAAAGGGGGCATGTACGCTGGTCACTGTTTTGAAGGGGAGTGAAGAACACACACACACACACAAAAAGGTAACTTGTTAATTTAACGTTTATTTCTATGAGGAGGGGTAATTCTGAGGGGTCAAACAAAGAAATAATAAAAAAGTGACAAAAAAGTTATTTTTATAATGACGAGTTTTGCGGCTCCCAGTTTTTTTTTTCTTCGGAAACGGGTCCAAGTGGCTCTTTTTGTCTTAAAGGTTGCAGACCCCTGCTATAGAGCTTCAGAAAGTTCAAAGCACCCCAAATATATTGCCTCAGCTTTGTAAGGTAGGTCAGTATAATTATCTCAGAGTTGCACATGGAGTCTGAGGCTGGCAGCGTGGCTTGCGTGAGGCCACTCAGTGAGTTCAAAGCTTGAGCTGAGATTCAAATGGTGACTTCCCAATTCTAATTAAGTCTCTTGGTTACTACACTATTCCAGCACTCAAATTCGGGCATTTCTTTCTTTCTTTTTTAAAGAAACAAATAAACAAAGTCAATATGTGCATTTCTGCAAGAACTGCAACTGTGAAAAACAACATTTTGTATAGTGCCTTGGCGCGAACGCCTGCAAAATTGGTTAAGCAGCCTGCAGCTCAAATGTTAGTCTAAGTATGATTCCAGAAGAGTGTTGTCCTCGTTGTTTCTATGGGAATGTGTTAAAATCAGCTGAACCATTCAGCTGAATCAATAGGACTTTAATTTGTTTAGCTTAGACTGCATCATGCGCAGGGCAATGTTCATGTCAGAACTCTATACAACCACACAGCTTGTCTTCTGAAGGATAAAGTTGGTGCCTCCCTCACCTGTTGGGCAACAGAGCTTCACAAAAGGAATGCCATCTCCCACCTAACAATCCAATGTGAAAAGCCAGAGGACATCAACGCAAATCTTAAATTTCAGGCAGGTTCATGTGGGAGAAAGGTATATGGTTAGAGCTATCAGAACGGACACAAAATTTTGCGAAAGTGATACACATACCTCTGCAAATGCAGCTGGGTTGAAAGGCATGACTGTAGTCCCTGTCATATATTTAGCAGGTGTTTTCATTCTGTGAGAAGCCTAAAGCAGGAGGGGAACAAAACATCTAACAGATGTCCAGGCAGCTTGTGCTCAACAACTCAACAACCATAACCTAATTCCTGTGCAATTAAAATGTATCGCCCAACAACATTTGAGCCTTGCAGGGAGGCAAAACAGAAGCACATACTTGACTAGTTTGTAACAAAATGAATTCTAGCCTAATCACATACAGAGAAGACACCCAATGAAGGACTTCCCCAGAAGACCTTAACAAATGAGGTGTGGCCGATAGGACTAATGCAAATTGCTCTTTTTATTATTAGTATCGGAACAGAGCTGGTATCCAAAAGGTAGCAGAGAAACACAATTATCTCAAAGTACCCTGTCCAGGAAGCACTAAGAAAGAGAAACAGCCGTCTTTCATTGGTATTTCTCAAGGTTCTGCTTAATATTTACTGGGCTGGTGTTTATTTATCACCCTTTCTTCAGAAAGGCTTGCCAGGTGTTCAGCCATCGAGGCAGCTTATGGCACCAGACTTGTTAAGATTAAGCATCAGTCTTCACACCATTCTCTTTTTTTGGTGTGGGCTGTGTATGTTGCATTATTATGACTAGATTCTGCACAGACATTACTAGTCAACAGGAGTTAAGTTGAAATTCTGTACCTTCTCTTGAATATACTGGACCATTTCTGGGAAGGAAGGCATCTGTATATCACCGCTCTCCTTTTCATTTTTGCCGAGAATCGTTCTCAGTGCGCGTTTTGCCTCTCCATGTACTTCTTCCCGTCTTTCAAAAATTAAGGGGGGAAAGCCAGTTTGTGCACACATACACACACATAGAGAGCGCGATGCAGAGCCTTTTCAGTGATGGCCACAAATCTGAGAAATTTTCCCACCAAAGAAAGCCAGTTCCCTAGCCAGCAAGCTCAGAGCTCAGGGATGATGGGAGTTGTAGTTCAACAACATCTGGGGACCCACAGGTTGAGAACTGCTGGGACCAATCAGTTTCAAATGCCCTTAAATGGAGATGAATTTATCAAGATGATGGTTTCCTTTTAGATTAGCTTTTATTGCCAATGTTTTTTATACACTGTACAGTATTTGAAAATGTTTGTTTACAAAGGTATGTGTAATGATTTTTTATATTTATAATCTGTTTCACTCTGCATTCTGTTATTGAAATTAGAGCATGTCTTAATGCAACAGGGCAAATGCAAGACCAATTCTCTAAGACCGTACCAACTGCAAATCTTTGGTTTAACCCCCTCATACCATCAAGCCACGGTGTGCAGCTACAATAAAGCTGTCCTCCCTTCTTGCCTTTGCCTGCAGGATGAAATGACAAACATTTTTACAGACTGACCAGCCTCTTATGCCTATGTCAGGGAACTGCCATCAGCTCAGTGGCGAGAGGTGGAAAGGCAGCTGGATTACAGAGAGCCCCTAAAGATCGTGGGAAGCAGCACTTCCTCAGCGGAGGCGGGAGGTCCCGCCTCTAGTGGGGAAGAGCTGCAGGGCTCGGAGGATGCAAGAAAGAGCCAGGACATCGTGCCTGAGCAAAGCGGGGGTGAGGCAGGTCCCCCTTTACCCAAGCCTTCCCTGCGCAGTAGGTTTTCGCGCAGAGAGGGGAGGCGTTGGGTGGGGGTCAAGAAACTACTCTGCTGGGGAAAGTTTAAGGACCGCCCACTCTCAGATTCTGCTAGTGACTGAGGAAGACATGGAGTTTAGGCGTTCTACACTGTAAATGCTTTGCACCAATAATAAAGCCTTTGAAAAGACCAGTGAGGGATCTGTGCACTCTTGAGCAACCACCCGATAGGCATAACAGCCTGCATCCCAATTGACAAACATTTTTACAGACTGACCAGCCTCTTATGCCTACATCCCAATACTAAACCGTGTCCTAGCAAAAGACAGAGAAGGTGGAAAATGATAGGGAAGAAGAAGAAAATGCAGTCTGGAGAAGAGAACAGTAGAATCCCCTTTAAGCAGAGATGCTCTTGGTAAAAGTTCTAGGACCAAATGGTAGGCTGATAATGGCACCGTATCTTTAAAGGAGGAGTGTATCAGTCCTAAGAGACCGCTGCACAGATTACAGCAGCCACTATCAGAGTGTCAGCCAGGGAAACTTCGAAGAGATCCGGAAACATGTAGAATTTTTGTGCCACTACAGTAGCCTTTTTACCCTGAAGGGGGGCTCCCCATTCCGTTTTAACTAAATCTTTGAAAGAAACAGACTTTCTTTTTTTAAAAAAAGTAATAACAATAAGAGACTAGTAGTTGAGGGTAAGTAGGAATAAGATTATAGAAAAATGCTGAAATGCAGGAACTAGAAAACTGACAGAAGAAGAGATAAAACAATTTCTCTGTTCCAAGGTGAGACAGGGAAGGAAGTTGATTGAAGACACATCAGTTGGCCAATCTATACAAACCTTTGTCATGTGATCATGCCTATCCTAGAAGGATGGGGAAAATTAACCCATTGTTTTCTGGATGCCTGCTGCATGCCAGCCACAGAAGACAATTACGCCCTTTAAGCGTACCACTTATTATAACAGTAAATCTCTCCTTACAGATCTGACATGCAGTGCAACATTAAACTTACGGGTCTCCTGCAGCTAAAAGAAGTAAGTATCTTGAAGGAATGTGATCTGAAGGGAACACTGTGCTGGCAAACTTTACGGCCACCTGACGTACTTGGACTTGAGGCTGAAAAAAGGAAATCATAGAATTGGAAGAGATCCCAAGGGTCATCTAACCCAACCCACTTCAATGCAGGAATCTCAACACGAGGTTCTCCCCCATCTAATTTGAAACCATACTTCACCCTGCTTAGCTTTGCAAATGTGCTAGCAGTTTTATCGCTGCACCTCTAGGAAGACTACACAAATCACATTCATGTTGTTTAAAAATGCAGGTGCTTATATGAAATAAACATGAAGCAGAAAGGCAGCTACTGGGGGGGGGGGTGGAAAACAGTGGAGCAGAGGCACTCCAGATATTAAAAAATGCTACAAGCTGCCATTTCTTCAGCACCTTTCCCCTTTTCGCCCAGTAAAATGTTTATAGAGGCCAGAAAGCAAAATAGCGCCAAAAGTGTTGGTATTAAAAAGTGTAACACAGTACAACATCAGGTGTCTAGCATAAAGACAGATACCATATGGTCTTGCAATAATGTTCAACCTTTTGGATCGTATTCCAATGTTCATATTTTCTATCCAATTACAGAATTTGCAATACATGAACTCTCTTGTAGAACTACAACCATACTGAATTTTCTCATAGTCGTATCTAAATAATTCAGCTTGTACAAGAAGGTTCTATGGGGTTTTTAAAAATAAATTCTAAATTTCTACTGTAATTGCTTATCGTTGTGTTCAATTTTGAAGCGACAGTGAATCAATATTTTTAAGGTCCTGCTAAAAGTAAAGGTAAACAGGATCATTAACAGGCAAACTTTGTGACTACTCTCTGCATTCTTCACCTGCTACAGAACTGGATTTGAATAATCTATCACAACAGAAACACTGGATATTTCTAAACACACTACTTTCAAGTCTTGAGGTTCAGTCATATTGCATCATATTATATCTCTACTCCTTTGTTGACATACCTTAATTAGGTTTGAGGCCACAAGGGCCTCCATAAGAGTACGCGGGGCTCCTTCTAGATTTGTGTAGGCCCCAACCATCATGGACAAAGCCTCTTGAATAGCAAGCCTGGTGTCGGGATCTTCCTGAAATGAGACACATCCTTTAGTACCCAGCCTTACAAACAAGGAGAATTTTCTAGACAACCTATGTCCGTGCACGCATGTTATTAAAGGAATTACTAACCTTAGAAAGAGCCTCAAAAAACTGTTGGACTAGTGCCAGGTCCTTGGTGAACAGCTGAGGTATTCGGCTGAAAGACAACGTCAGCATTTTAAAAGATCAGTTTTTGAGACTGAAGCGAAATATATACGCTTGCGGTTAACATCTCTATAAAATAGCGATATGTTGCCTGGTATTTGTGTACTGCTTTAGAAGGTTCAAACCACTCCACATGCAATTATTCGCAGAAATTCTTTTTTTTTTTTTAAACTTTATTCCAAAACCGAAAAAGAATTACAAACATCAAATTCAAAATCCATATTCATTTTGTAACATAAGCCTATTACATAGTGGACTAGATTAAAATATACCTAATTGCTATAGACTTCCGTTTGCTATATATAAATGCAACGCAATTAGAAATATTATATTAGGAATTTTTATAAATTTCCCTATACCCCCCACGCCCCTTCACCCATGTGTGATCTTTTTTTTTTTAACTTCTTCCATCTTGTTGTGTTGTTGTAGTTTAATAATTATTCAATTGATTGTTTATTGTTTCCTTGCTTACCCCTACACGTTTTACACATTATCTATTGATATTCCAGTTCCAGAACCATATTTTTTCATGTCTTCCTTCACTCCATCCCATTCTTTAATTATTCTCTGATTTGAATGGCCTCTAATGATTGCCATCAATTTTGCCATTTCCACAAACTCACAGAGCTTGCTTTGCCATTCTAATAATGATGGTAACGCAGAAATTCTTACAAACGATCTGTAAGGTAGCCCAGTATCACTGCCCTGTATAGCAAAAATGGGAGCCTGACAAGGTGCATCTTATGCACAGGTACTGAAAAAGCAAGTTATACTGTGTTCAGTATAACTTATTCCCTAGTAATTGTGTTTGAAATTGCACCCTAGGGCACTTACTGGCATAATGCATGTCAGAGGTAAGATTTCAACCAAAAATGCCTTGGTTCATACCTAAGTGTCTTAGCCACTAGGCAACACTAGCTGTTAAGCAGGGCAGGCAATTACTTTTATCAGTAATCACAGGCTAGATCTAAATTGCCTGCCTCTACTGGTAAAAGTTTATTTTATCTAATAACCACCAGAGATCATTTTAAAAAATCAAGAAGTTATAGAAATAGGAATTATTATTTTTAATTCAAAAAACATTTATTCAAAAGTTACAATACATTTTCAACCAATATATTCCCTCCACAGACACCTCTGTGGTAACGGTGGCATTAAAATATCCTGTTCTTCTTCAATAAAAGAGAAAAGGGGAGACCAGAGCATGTCAAAGGTATCTTTTTTGGAGATGTTTTTGGTTAGTCGCCGTTGGCATCTCTTCGGATCGTACAAATCTTTCCCCTTTCTAGAGGTAAATTTTGCTAGGGCTTTTGAAGGGTAATTTCTATACACAGAACTTATGAAGCATGCCATCACAGGCTTTGCTCCAAGACTACCTACCCAACATAGTTTTAAGCTATGTCAAGAACAGATAGATTTTCAACAATGCCCTTTTTTAAGAAAGTGGGTTATCCCAAGCATTCAATAACCACCCTCCACACCAATTTTACTGAACAGCTGCGGAGCAGTTAGAAGATCATTATCTATTCCACATTCTACACACCATTATGAGTTGCCATGTGATGTGGTAAACTAACTTGCTTGCCCGCTGTCAGAGCAACATATCGCTTTGCAAAAATCAACCAACATCTTACATGTTTCAGTGCATTTCTGTTACCTGGAAAGTTTTCCAACAGCTGAATAGGCCATTGACAACAATTTGGGGTCCTTGAATTATTTAAAAAAAAAAAAGTCAGTCAGCATAAAAGTGAGAGAAACAATACACAATCAGGTTTTCATTGCCCTTTATCCCCAACTATTACACTTGCATTTTACATCATCCTTCCCACTTTTTCTCTAACAAGAAAGGTTTCAGAGACACAAAAGTTCCAAAAATACAATAATCATCTACAGCGAGCCATTTCTGAGTGAAGGAACAGATGGGACTGTGTTCTTCAGGCAGAGATGAAAAATCACAACATATGGCAGTGAAACTACTTCTCGTTCCTTTAATTTTATTTGTCAAGAAGGACAAAGGAGCCTTGGCAAGTGGAAAATTGCAGATACAATAAGGCACCATGACAAGAGCTTGAAACAGCACGTAGGTTTGGGCAGTGCAAGCCAGGAATCACATGTATAATTTGGACTTACATATGACAGAAGAAACACTATTCAAATGATCCAAGGCAGCCCTGTTTAGGGAAGTTTTTAATGTTTGATGTTTTATCGTATTATTACTATTATTATTATGTGGGGAGCCATCCAGAGTGGCTGGGGAAACCCAGCCATATGGGCAGGGTATAAAAACATTATTATTATTATTATTATTATTATTATTATTATCACCACCACTACTACTACTACTACTACACTCACATGTGGATCTCTGGCAGTCTCAGAGATGGGAGCATCATACCCATGAAACAGGGCAGGTAGTTTATCCTATTATTCCCTAACCATGCATGAGAAGATTGGGCAGAGTACTTGAACACCCCCAGGCCTGCACACAGCCTGCAGATTGGTGGCTTAGAGATTCTGCATCTGCTCTGGCCAGCTGTCAAAACCTCCTGGACAGGAAATGACTTCTAAGTACCCCTTGGATCTGCTGGTGTTACACACGTGTGCTGCTGCAAGGAAGGAGGAGGGTCAGGCCACCAGAGCTGAACACACCCTGTGGAATTGTGGCTGCAGGTATCAAACATGGGCTATTTACATTAGTGTAAACCATGTTTATTTTTTTAGTGAAACTTGAGTGTGCCAAACCATACCCAGGAATGCAGACAGAGACGCCCTTGTCGGTCCATTTGTAAAATCCAGGACAGAACCCCAAACCTACTTTCACTAGGAAACCCAGGCAGTGGCAGCCAAACAAAATGGAGCCAAAATGGAAATAAACAATGAAAAATCAATAGCCCAATGAGGACAGAGTATGCTCAATAGCCATAGAAAGATGAACGAGCAAAAAACAGAAATGGGGAAGGGGACCAAATGCCGTTTTGAGAGAATGCATGGCTGGAACCCTAAACAGGAATATTCTTATTAGGGAGAACACACTGAATTGTTGCACTGCAGGCTCCCCCTCGTTCTCTTTCTTGGTTCTAGCTATAGCAAATATGAAGTAACTCCCCCAGATACAAAAAAGATGGGCATGTTGATGGACTCCTCGACTGAAGTCCCTCTTTATAAATAGCCTTTGAACTCACCTCTTTATACTCATTAATCAGTTTTGTCAATCCATTCAGGAGCATCGGGCCCAGTGGCTTTATCTTACCATCCGGGCAACTGAAATGCAACACATGGAAGATTAAAGGTTTTGATGTATTTTTAAATAAGACATCTGTCAGGTGCTGGTGGTGGTTGCTCGTGAGTAACTAGGCAGGACTCCGACCTGTCTTTTACAGGTTTTATTGGTGTAAACTATATACAGTGCAGAAACACAAAGTTCATGTCTGTCTTAGTCACTGGCAGATTCCTGGAGCGGCCTCTTCTGGTTTCTCCCCCAACATAAGAACTTAGACACCCCAAATCTCCGCCTTCCCTCCTTACGTTTCATCCCTATGCGTAAGCTGGGCAACGGAAACAGCATGTCTGCCTCCTGGCCAGCAGGGCTAGGTGAGGCGCTTGGGCTCTCAGTAGCATCTTCGAGCCCTCCCCTTGCTTGGCTCCCCGCTTCCTACTCTGCTCCACTGGAGGTGTGGCTTTCTCCATCGCTGGACAAGGCGCTGCTCCTCAGGAGCGCCAGAGGCTCTCTGTATCCCCCTGGCTTCCTCCCCTGCCCCTGACAACATCCTTATAGCCACGGGTTTTCCTTGATATAGAACAGGGATGACCAACTTCCAAGAGACTGCGATCTACTCACACAATTAAAAACTGGCAGTGATCTACCCCTTCTTTTGGGGTTCAGGTCAAAGTTGTTGAGGGTTTTTTAGGAATAACTTCCCGGTTTTTTGGGGGGGGGAGGGTTTCAGGTCAAAGTTGTTGAGCTTCTAGAGGGCGGGGCAAGGGGACTGGGGCCAGATGGAGGAGCCGGCGATCGAAAGTGATCTACCAAAACTTCCCAGGGATCGACCCATAGATAGCGATCAACCTGTTGGACATCCCTGATATAGAACAAGATCTTGTGCCACGCCCTCCCAAATGAAAGCTTGACTGGCCCCAGTCACTGCTCACTTTTCGGTATCCAATGAAAACCTAACTCTCCAAGGAAGCATTTAGGTGATAACACTGTACTAATGTGGCAGTTTTTACGTATCCTTCTGCCAATTTCATGTGTTTTTGTTATTTTAATATTCTACATTGCTTTGCTGTGTTTTAGTTTTCAGGTTGTATCCTACTAAACTTTACTCTCCACCTTAACATAGTTTTAATCCAACTAATATACTCTTTTATTTTTCTTATTTGTCAGGACTAAAAGCGCAGCGTATGAAATAAAATAGAATATTAAAATAATAGTAATACATCTCTCCTGGTGGCATAGTGCCGTATTGTTGCTCAAGAGGACAAAACCCTCAGAAACATAAATCTTCAGGCTTATCTCTATATTCCATTTCCCATTAATATGTTTCCGCATATGGCGGCATGACCAATATTAAAGTACTTACATTACACAAATATGATGCACAAATTGAAGAGACAGGGTTCTCAGTTTTGCATTGGTATTTGCACCAAAAAGTCCATCGTAGACCACCTAACAGAACAAAATAGCTCATTAGAAACAGTCGATATTATTTCCAGTTATTTTCTGAACCTATCTGTCCTATTTATGAAAGGAGGCATAATTAGGAACTGAATGTTTATGGAGTGACATTAAAAAAATCCTCTCAAAGTTTTCTGTGTCTCACTAAAGATCATATTCTATCATATTATTATTGTTTTTTTTTTAAAAAAATCAGTAGTAGTTCATGAAAAACAGTGTCTAACATAAATTGCTCTTAATAAAGGTATCTTGTATGCGACACTTCACTGCACCCAGTCTTGTTTAGCATAGACGTGCTCTCAGATCCAGTACCCAAAGAGCTTTATTGTATAGCATTAGTCCAAGTATCACACTCCTTGAGCTAGTGTCGTATAGTTCTTTGAAGGCTGGACTAGGACCTGGGAGACCAGGGTTCAAATCCCCACTCAGCCCCAAAGCTTGATGGGTGGCAACCTTAGGCCACTCCATGTCTCCCAGCCTAACCTCTCTCACGTGGCTGTTGTGTGGATGAAATAGGGAGGGGAAGAATCATGCATGCTGTCTTGGAGGAAAGGTGGAATATAAATGCATTAATAAATAAAATAAAAACAAAACAAAACGATCCGGTAACCGCCACTGCCCATGATGTAAGGTGACAGTTAAAGCCAGAGTGTTAAGGCCTGGATTCAAAGAGGCTGAGAATTATGAGGTGAAGACATTACCTGAATATTTGCAGGAAACGTTTCTGCAGCTTGCCTGGAGCGCAAAAGATGAGGGACTATCTTTAATTTTACCCGCGTGCTGACTGGATCACGTTTCAATTCTGGTTTCAGAACAGCTCCCTGTTATGAACAAATAAGGGGTTAAGGGTGACTTCGGGAAAGGCATAAAGCTAATGATCGTCAAGGCAATCCTAAGCATGTTTACTCAAAAGTTATTCCCACTGTAGGACTTCATTTGTAGTAAGCATGCTTAGCAAGGCAGCAAAATGCTTCCATGAATTTCTATTCACAACAGTTTTAAGCGATTGTAAATCTCCATACTAGAGGCTGGTGTGAAAAGTTCGACTCATTTACTTATTAATCTTGTGAACACACCAGCGGCCATGACTTAGGCCCAGAGAAGAGCACAAGAAGTATGTGAAAATAACAGCCCTTCCCCAGAGTCACTCTGAACTTGGCACTTCTCTTATGGCCAACAGCTGCCGCTACTTATTAATTTGTCAAATTCTCTTTCAAAGCCATTTAAATTAAGAGTGGCCCTGAATTCCATAAAATCAATTGTGCCTTGTGTGAAGACGTAATTTCTATTTCTTGTGTACTGTGTATCAAATCCGTTTAAACTGCAAAATGATCTCATGAGTTCTGACCTTTCCTTAATACTCATGGGGACGTGACAAATTCTTATCTTTTTTTTTTTAAGGATTAACTTTCTTTTTGAGGCAACGGATGAGGCTTTACATAGCGCTTTATTTGCATCTGGTTCTTTGCACACATGCATAACAACCTCCATTCAAAGAAGTCTTAATATGGAACAGCAATGTCTTTAATGGCTTGCTTTTTGTATCTAGATGGAAATGTCTAGTTCACATGAATCAAAAAAGGAACATGGAAAGCAAGTCTTACCTCCTTGGTTTTTAGTGGTATGTCCCCAAGGTACACTTTATACATCCTGTTGATGATGGCTGGATTGTTCCAGTCAATCAAACTAAAGAATGTTTAAAAAAGGATAAATATTTGGTAAGGTCATAGGATTAATGATGATTACATAGCATTTACTTTTAATTCCTCCTTCCTCCATTCCTTCCAGAAGCAGACTTAAATATCACACTTACTGAGTCTAAAATTGCTGTGAGCTCCCTCTCCTACGTCAAATGAGTTCTAAAGGAGACCTGACTTAGTGGGGTAGGCAAAGCCATTTTTTATTTATTTAGATAGGCCTTTGGCTTACAAGCTGACATGTAAATGTGTAGCAACTGGCTCTTTTTTTTAGTGATGTCTTAAATGCCTTCTTTTCAACACTACATTTGATTTTAATTTAATTATTATTGCTTTTAGCTGCCTTTAGCAACCTTAAGTGGAAATGATAGATACAAGTTTAACAAGTAACAATATTTGGAAGAAACTCTCAACAGTCATATGCCTGTAATTTGTCCAGCCTTATTTTCTTCAGAAAGTTTAAAACTACCCAGCTAAAAAAAAAGGGAGGGTCCTACAGTACAACAGCATCAAAAACTTAGTAAATGCTATTTGTCAATGAATGCCATGGTAATAAGCACAACCTTGCAATCGGTGAAAAGAAGAGTGCCTAATATTTAAGCTTCAGTTCCTATTTTTAAAAGAAAAATTCCAAGCCATTACCTTTGCTTGCTTTTGAGTTCAAGGTCTGCTGCAGTGGCTACACTGTGCCTTGTGTCACTGGAGGCAATGACCAGGTGTATGATAGCTTCAAGTTCAGGCACCTGCTCAGCTTCGATGAACTTCACAATGCCCAGTTTACACTGCCAGGCAATGCAAAGGGAGGGGGAAAGGAGGGAAATCCGTTAGTCTATTCAGGAACACAATCTTCAAATTGCAATAACGAGGACTGAGATTCTTTTATGTGTTTAATTGCAGGATGGTAGAGCCAGATAAGGGCGGATGGTCAGTTTATCATAGGCTATGCTATGAGAGTGTTAATGGGGTAAACCATAAAATACCCCCAGTGACGGTAAAATACTATTATTAGCGCTAGCAAGGTGGTTTGGGCTAGATTTGCAGCTACCAGATAAGCAGGAAGGCTTTCTGAACATTCTCTCTCATAATAAGGTTTAAAATAAAAAAGGTAAAGGACCCCTGGACAGTTAAATCCAGTCAAAGGCGACTATGGGGTGCAGCGCTCATCTCGCTTTCAGGCCAAGGGAGCCGGCATTTGTCCACAGACAGCTTTCTGGGTCATGACTAAACCACTTCTGGCACAACGGGACACTGTGACGGAAACCAGAGTGCACAGAAACACCGTTTACCTTCCGGCCACAGCTGTACCTATTTATCTACTTGCACTGGCATGCTTTCAAACTGCTAGATTGGCAGGAGCTGGGACAGAGCAACGGGAGCTCATCCCATCACACGGATTCAAACCGCCGACCTTCTGATTGGCAAGCCCAAGAGGCTCGGTGGTTTAGACCACAGCGCCACCCGCATGCATGCACTATTGTTTCTTTGTCCCTCTGATATTTTGGGTTGTACCAAACTAAGCCCCGTGAAATTAATGGGCCTGAGAGTTAGTTGTGTTCACCCATTTTAATAGGTCTGTGCTAGGTAGAGCTAACATTGGAGACAACCTTTTGTATTTTATATGGTCACCTTTGTAACTAGATCACGAGTGAGCCAGGCTTCAATTGGCTTCAAATTCCCCCTACCATTAGATCTCACATGAGTGAATGCGAAGCCGGGTTCAGGGGAAGAGAATGCAATCAAATATCAGGCTCCCAAGTTTGCATGCATGCATTTGGCGATATTTGCACCAATTTCAGACACAGACTTGCACTGCGATGCATTTGCTTTACCTGTTCCAGCTGTTCCGGCGTCCATGGGCTGTCCCCGATTACCCGCTTGGCCGCGTAAAAGCTCATTCCTGGAGGAGGCTGAGGGATCCCAGAACCTCCAGAACCACTTGATGAAGAAGAGCCCTGTCCAGCTGGGACACTTTGGCGACTCTGGGATTCATTCAACACGTATCTAGAGGAAGAAGGAAAACATGTGAGGACGTTATTCGGGGAATTCGGATTCCCAGGTCAGGGCTGGTGAGCCAGTGAACGGGCACAGGCTGTGCCAGTAACAAGTTGCTCAGATGGAAAAACTTCGCCAGAGTAGGCAACTTCAGAAGACTCTTTGTGTCACATGACCACCGAACTGCAATCCCCTCTCTGGTCACATGCAGTGGTGGCACTGCAGCCCAGCAGGGGACAGGCCAGCAGTCCCATCCTCCGGCAAACTCCAAGGAACTTATTCCATGTTCCTTTGGGAAGAAAGTATCACTTAAACACATCTTGCGAGCCTACTTTTT
Source organism: Podarcis pityusensis (assembly GCF_964106645.2). Classification (NCBI taxonomy): domain Eukaryota; kingdom Metazoa; phylum Chordata; class Lepidosauria; order Squamata; family Lacertidae; genus Podarcis; species Podarcis pityusensis. Next base: position 26,202,090 of record NC_138042.1, read on the forward strand.
TGTCTAATGAATGAAAATGCAAACAAGGAAAGAGACTTACATATACCAAGTGTTACCATAAAACCCTACTACAAAGTAATTAAACAGCTCAGAAACAAGTACAATGTATACAAAAAGGCAACAATTCTTCCAAAATATTAATATCATTGCTATAAATAAAGAAACCTAAAAGTTATCAGGCATCGGTTTTATTTCAAAGAAGTGAAGTTTTATGGAGCATTTATTGTTGAGAACAGTAGTTAATCAACAAGAAACTGGAAAACTCTTGTTATGCGATAGTCTCTTCAACTACTATATAGTCTTTAACCATACACTGCGAAGGAAAGCATTTTAAATATGAGAGTTTTCAAACCCCAGCCCATTTTGTGATTTTGGCAATACTGGCCATACACTTGTATGAGAACAGAAACAGCAAAGACTGAACTGCACCATTACTTACCCATAAGGCATAAGGAGGACATCTAACATAAAATCCAAGAGCAGCTGCACAGTCTTTGGTTTCTCGGCAAGATTAAACGGAGAAGCTGCTTTCAGAGGTTCAACAGGGTATTTCATGTGAAAAAGGGTTGGTATTAGAAGGTGCATTAGGCTGAAAAACAATTATATTTACTGCCACTGTGAAACATGCCTTCATGATCTATTAGTTTTCACTTGATACCTATCACAACGAACACTGAGAGTGAAAGCAAATTAAAAAAACATTCTTAGTTTGGTTTATGTGCATTTTCTAAATCTAGAATCAGGAGCTTCAAGCAATATAGTCCACATAAAAATTACGCTTCTCTTTCTACAGAACAACTAATCCCAATGGAACTGCATTTTCAAAACTCCACTGAAATTAACTCAATCCAATGGCCATTTGTAGCTCAAAAGATCATAACCAAGATTATAATTAATCCATATACGTAGAAATGTTACTTAACAAATGTAGCAATATCAGTTCTAATGTCCACATTTCCAGAAGTGCCTATTATGCAGAAGTTGAGTATGCCTCTTGAAAAAAACAACAACAACCACAAAAATTCCCTGTCTGAGAAAAAGAAGGAGATAATTCTAGATTAAACTCTGAATCGAACAACAAAGTTGTGCTACTGGGAGACAGCATATTGAGTCCCACTAGTTCAATAGGTCTTCCCCGCCCCCTCAAGTTCTCCACAAAACAGTTCTGTGGGGGTTGGGCGAACAGCATATGGAGACAGGAGAGGGGAGACCTTTCCATTAGACAAGCAGAAACAACGGAATGATCTCCATAGTGCTATTCTGATTTCTATCCTTAGCCTGCCTCCTATTAGTTTTCTGCACACAAGAGATATTTCCACATTGGGAAACAACCAAACCATGCAACACCCTCTCCTCCAATGTCTAAAATGCAGTCAGACCCATTAAAGGACATCGAAGATTATTTGGGGGGGGGCGGCAATTAAAATTAAGACAATACAAAAGAAGTTGTATGCTTAGAACATCATACCTGTCTTGTTGGGGTTGAGGTTTTCCTTCCATTGCAGTAAGGAGAGTGGGAGCAAGCTCACATTGCTTTTCCACAGGCAAACGAGGGTAACCCATCTTAACGTATATTATGGTGAAATTCTGCAGAAGTACAAGATAAATCTACATAGAACCACTTCAAAGCAACAGCGACATGCAATGTCTCCACAAAAGTTTAAGAAACCTGTGCAGAATAATCCTCTTATTGACAAACGCCATCGCAATCCCCATACAGTCATACCTTGGTTCTCGGACGTAATCCGTTCTGCAATTCCGTTCGACTTCCAAAAACATTCAAAAACCAAGGCACTACTTCTGATTGGCTGCAGGAGCTTCCTGCACTCAATCACAAGCTGCGGAAGCCGCGTCGGACGTTTAGGTTCCAAAGAACGTTCGAAAACCGGAACACTTACTTCCAGGTTTTTGGCATTCGGGAGCCAAAACGTACAAGTACCAAGGCATTCGAGAACCAAGGTACGGCTGTATTTGCCAGTCAACCAGTCTAGTTCTTCAGAAGTACTATAACCTCATTCGCCTTGAGCAACATTGGTGTGCTCTTAATGGGGCTGATTGCAGAAGCCCATTTCCTAACAGACGTAGGTTGCTAGGAGCACTTTACATCAACACTCCAGGCAAAATTCAAGGTTGTAGCTTTGACTGCTAAAGCCCTTAATGAAAAGTGCCCATTAAAACCTAAGAGATTGCGTCCACCTCTGTGTCCTGCCACAATCAACTAGAAGAAGCCCTCCAAACCATCTTTGAGCTTTTACACAGACATCTGGGTGGCTGTGTAACCAACGTCAATCAACTACTGCACTGACATGCCAAAGTTTCACCCTCACCCTGAAATTTGTTTTTTTAAATCTGAGAATAATTTTGGCAAAGGAACGGGGCAGGCAGTCAAAAGAAACAAATACAGGCAATCATCAGCACTCAAGATTCTGACAAAAGATCCAGGAAGTCTATGAATCTATTTATCTATCTTTAGTATTTAATGTTTAAAAGTTTGGGTTATCAAGCTCTTAACTAGATGTCTGTATATCTTCTATGTCAACGGGACAGGCTGTAGCTCAGGGATGGAGAATGTGAATGCAGAACGCCCCAAATTCAATCCCTGGCATCTCTAGGTAGGGTTGGAAAACACTCCCAACTGAATCCCTGAGAGAACCACAGCTAGTCAGAATAGACAAGACTGGGCAAGACCAACCAGTGGCTTCCTAAGAAGCCTGGGTCTTATTTGAATGTTAAAGGTCATGCATGAGAATCTACTGATGTTACTAATTCAATGCATGTCTCCTCCATCCATTTTCAGTGGCATAACTATCTGAGTTTTTGAAATGACAGAATAGTTAAGACAACTGGATGAAGTTTCTAACTATAATAAGCCCTCATATTTCACCAGCCGACAACTTTTGAAAGAAGTCACTTACTGTAACAAAGGACACCGCGGAAGGATCCTGGTACTGGACCAGCAAAGTCTCCACCGGCAGCTGGATTTTGGGGCGACTTTTGATACGTTTGTTCAGGTGAACAAGCAATTCCATAACCTGAAAGAGAGCAAATAATCATCTTGGATCTGACTGATTTGGGTTCCGCAATTGACAAAGTCCAAGATATAATGAGAATACCAAAGGATAATGATTGCAATACCCATATGGTATCTCATGTAACCATTTTTTTAAAAGAATGAGTCCAATGAGCTTTTTGCCCGCATGCACTATTGAGCCAGAGAGACAATCTGAACCCGAACCCCAAAAAATGAACCAAACATTTAGATTTTTTTGACCCAGAACACATCTCTGAATAATATTCAGGCTGCCAGCCCAAAATAAAAGTTTGACTTTAAAAACAAATCTGATGATACACTAGCAGGCTCCAAGCAGAATAAATTATATGCATCTAAAACTAACATATGGGAGGATTTTTAATCATTGTCTTTATATGTACTTCTGTGCCCAGGGAGTCTATACATACCTTCTTACGTACTCCTTCCTGTGTACTGGAAAGCTTCAGAAGAACAGGCGGTAGGAATTTGGATATAATATTCTGCAACTGCTCATCCGTTTCTGCATGGCCAAGACGTAAAAAGACACGCTCAAGCTGATCTATGAAAAAGAAAGGGGGAAGACGAATTAAAAACTAGCAAAATCTATGACAAACAGCAAAACGGACACAACCCAATATTACTTTATTCACCACTAAAATAAAATGGGCCAACTGCATCATAGTACTGTTTAACCAAAGCTCTTTGGCTGTCAAGAATGGATTTAGTTCATTATGCCAGTGCAAGAATGCCAGCAAAATATCTCATACAAACTGGGGGCAGATATCAGTAACCAGTGTTTCCACTGCACAGACAATTTTACAGCTCACACTACCACATAAGAATATTTGTGTCAGCAACAAGGTCACCAATGGCCATTTTGATTTATTTGATTTACTTTGTAGCCAGCCAGATCTCAATAAAAAAAGTGTAAAAAAGATCTCAATAAAAAAAATCATGATTCTATGATTCTATGTGTGGATTAATTGTATATATACACACAAACACAACCTCCACCTACACGCATATGGGTCTAGCCATACCTAACAGTAGACACCAAAAGCTCCCATGAAGAAAAGCATCTTTCACTGTTTCCAAAAAACAGGCTTTTGGAATGGCTTATTTACAGGTGGGTCAGGCATCTAGAACACTAGCTTCCTAGAAAATATTGTTAAACTGCTTTTACATCATATGCTAGCTTTCATTTTTTGCCCAAATGACGGCCTATTCCAACAACTGCAATAAGAGTTTTAATGGATGTCAATGAACTAAAGCATTTGTTGATTAACAATTTTAATCAACAGATTGTCTTTAATCAGCTAGGCCATAAATTAATGACACACTTCTTTATTTTTTTAAAGTACTGGTGTACTGATCATCCAACACAACAAGACAAAAAAAAGGTAGCATTTTTATTAAAGTTTAAGTTATCTCTGAAGGCCTTTATGATTTAATTGGTTAACAGGTGATTCATTAATTAATCACTGTCATACTTATTTCTTATCACATTCCTTATCATCATACTGCTTTGCAGTACACTATTTGTTTCTCTGCGACAGTGAAGTGAAAATTACTCTCATCTAAGTTTCTCATTCTACAAATAGGTGTATAAGAGAAGTATGGTTCAAGACAAGAAGTGAAATATTATTATCTACACCCCTTGCTCTTCAAACGTTAAGCCATCCAAATAATATTTCCTATCTTCTTATAGGTTTTTTCCTATACTATTGCACACAGTAATATGTAGTTGTACATATATTCCTTATGTTAAGACATCTCTACATTTTTCTGGTCCTGTGTGTTATGTTACACTGAACACAATGCTAGCACTTCCATCAACTTCTTTTTTCAGGTTCTATATGTAAGTTGCTAATCCCGGGTTGTCATAAAATGGCAAAACAAATAATACAAATCATCCAACAAGAAGGGATGAGCTAAAATCCTGCTGTAATGAAGTGCTTCTGCTATGAACGAGCTGCTTGCTCAACGGCTCCAAACACAGCAAATGTGATTTTAGGGGTCTGGAGAAACAAGACAAGGACCAGTCTGGAAAAAAAGGGAATCCATATTCCATATCCCTTGAGTGGATTATATTTGTGTAAAAATTTGGAAGAAATCCCAAATAAGAAATCCTACTTTATTAGAATGTAGCACCTGTTTCACACGATAACTTTTGGCTCCTTGAACTTCTGTGACTTCGCCTCCTTCAATACTTTAAAATGAATGCCCTGTAGCAGGCTAGCCATACAATACTAGCACAGGTTCAGCTTTTGACAGTGACACCGAAAACTGATACACACAGCACTTTAAAAAAAAACCAACGGAGTGAAATAATTACCCTATTGATTTTCTAAAACTGTAACTTCCTCTTTTCAGATATGAACCCCAATTTCAAACTTATTCTTTTTTCATGGTAGCTTCTTCCATTTAGTAAACATGTGCACAGATGTCTTGCTTGTATCACTTTCTCAAAGTACGGGTAAGAAAGGGGTACCCAAACAGTGAAAGTAATGGCATATAAATACCCCTTAGGTAAGATTTTCATAGTACCACATCCAGATACTTTCACTACATCATGTTGATACACTGACTACAGAATGGAGGCAGCAGTGTGTCAGGGGTTGCCAAAATAAATGCATTTCAGGGTAAGTCTAGTCAGCACAATATTATCTGTGGAATGTTGCCACAAAGAACAGGCCTTTTACACGACAGAATTTTCAACTACAGGGCTTGCAACAGTAATGTTCTGCAAGGTGGTTTGGGATAATGACTTGCATCCAATTTCAAAGTGAGGACATCAATTTGCAAGGGCACTGCAAACTTTAAACACTGTAATCATAGTTGAGAATCCAGCTTTTAAAGGCAGTATAATTTAAAACGCTTCAAAGGAGCAAGGTGTACTGATTTCTCCCCAAAACCTTGTTAGAAGAGCACATTTGCCAGGAAGAAAGAGGTGAATTTGGTAATCCTTGTTCGTATTATTATCATCATCATCATCATTTCTACCCATCTTCTATGTTTAAAAACACACTTATTTTACCATGAAAGGTGGAGGGAGGGATGGAGTACGATGGGCATCAATAGCGAATGAACTTTCCTGATACAAATGGACCTCCAAAGGTTGTTTTAGTACAACACAATATTTCTGCGCTCCTGGACCAATGTGAGAAGCCCCAGGACACATGATTTGACCCCATGGGGTAGCTCCTTCCTACAACAGTGTTGTACCATTTTCCAGAAGCAGCTACACAGGCACAGGAAGGCACTGAAGGATGCTCTATTTACATATGCCTCTTCATGCTACCCAGGCAGCACAGGAACATGAGAACACAAGAAGAGCCTGCTGAATCAGACCAATGGCCCATCTATTCCAATCTCCTGTTCTCACAATGGCCAACCTGTTACCAACTAGAAGGCCACAATCAAGACCTGAGCACAACAGCACCCCCTCCTCACCTGCCGTTTCCGGCAACTAGTACTCAGGGAGTAAGGTAAAGGTAAAGGGACCCCTGGATGGTTAAGTCCAGTCAAAGGCGACTATGGGGTTGCAGCGCTCATCTTGCTTTCAGGTCAAGGGAGCTGGCGTTTGTCCATGGACAGCTTTCCAGGTCATGTGGCCAGCATGACTAAACCGCTTCTGGTGCAACGGACACCGCGAGAAGTGCCAGAGCGCACGGAAATGCTGTTTACCTTCCAGCTACAGCAGTACCTATTTATCTACTTGCACTGGTGTGCTTTCGAACTGCTAGGTTGGCAGGAGCTGGGACAGAGCAACGGGAACTCACTCCATTGTGCAGATTCAAATCGCTGACCTTCCGATCGGCAAGTCCAAGAGGCTCAGTGGTTTAGACCACAGCGCCACCCAGTATACTCAACTCAGGGCGTATACTGCCTCCAACCATGGAAGCAAAGTGCAGCCATTCGGCACTTGAGATGTGTGTTTTCAGGACCCACCCTATACTTGTGAATGCAATATGTTTTAACTGTTTTAAATTGTTATAAACTGCCCTAAGACCTGCTTGTGAAGGGCAGGAAATAAATGTAATCACAATAATAATAGTAACCACTGATAGCCTTAGGAAGAAATTGTGCTGCAAACCTTCCTGAACTGCAGACTTAGCAGTGATAATTAAATTACAGGGCACCCTAGGAAAGAGAAGTATTGCTGGTATTTATTTATTTTATTATCATTTATAAACTGCTTAATATTTCAACAGCTTAACAGTCGGCACTATTTCATGAAGGAATTTTAAAAATTAATAAAAATCATGAGGTGGCGTGTCAAAAGATGTTGTGTCACCTTTCATCAGAGATGTCAAGAGTACTGACCAAATGGTGCCAGTGACGCACACTTTCCAAATCTCGCATGCGATAGGTGCATGCCACTCAAGTGCTGGCACGATTCCTCATTTCAAACTTAGGATCATCATGGATTTTCACAAAACAATTGCAACAATCGTGCAGCATCTGTTGTTTTTGAAACCTCTGTCATAGATTCATAGGGACTACAAGTCTAAGCACACTCACCAGAATGTACGGTAATTTCTACAGAACTTAGTGGGTCTCACTTCCCAGTAAAGGTGCTTCTGAATGCATTGCATGTGGCATTAAGCAATGCATCCCCTCTCGGACTAAGCCAAACCAAAACTAAGTGTGAACAAGCAAGCAGGCAGGTATTAATAAATAAAACTGCTGCCACTTCACTCCCGTCCCAGTCCTGCTACTGTTGCATTACCCAGAAATAAGACAAGGAGGTTTAGGTATGTGCAAATCCACACACACAGTTTGTCTCCCCGCAAACAAACCATGAGTACAATACTGGTCATGAACAAACCTTAGCTACAACTTGCAGCTTGTTTGAAGTGAGGCAAACCATGGGTCCAATTTCACTTATCACACCGAGCAAAATTATGGCTTAGCTTCCAGTTGGAGAAAGACCCGGAGAGGAGCAAAATGGTTCAGATTTTTGTTCCGTGTACCCACAGTGTTTCTCTTTCACACTTAGCTATGATTTGGCTTAATGTAACATGCTAAGTGGACCTGTTAAGTTAGGTGACAACCAGGCCACAGATGGGAACTGCATGTATGTGGGTTGCTTTACACGTTTGAAATGTACAAATAATTTTTGTTACACTTAAGTCTCCAAAATCAAGTATTAGCTAAGACTGCTTTTAAAAATACTTGCTGAAGGTAAATTAGGCAGAAGGCAGAGAAAGTTTACTTATGCTTTAAGTCAGCCGTTCTGATGAGGAGCATAGCAGAAATGGAGTACTTCACGAGCTAAGCATTTCTAAGTACTGTATCATTTCACCTCCCAACATTTTGGAACAAGTACAGAGACAAATCATGTCATTTCAAACCCAAGAAAACCAAAGGATTGGGGCACGGAGAAGGCTTACTCAAGATCAGACATATCCTGAAGGAGGAAACGGAGATCAGAAGGTTTTATTAAGGGAATGTTCCACCCAAGCACCACAGAAATCACAATTACAGCCCCAGCCTCTGCATCTTTGCTCAAAATAAATATTACATTGCACAACGTGACTTTCTACCAAGTCCCATCACTGTTCCTCTAGGATCTCTTCTGCAGGGACGAAGCAGGAACATGCGGAGATTGTGAAAGAACCATTTTCAATGAGACAAAAAAGAAAAATACATTTCCCAGCTTGCCTCGGTGCCATACACTGCAGGCATTTCCTGTCACAAAGAATTACTTCCACGCCCCAGCAGAGCAAGGCTAGGGTCCCTTTAACATGGGGGGGGGGGTGAAAGAGAGAGAGAGAGAGAGAAGCACTAAATTTGGAAGGCAATGGGGGGTGGGGGTGGAGGAGACTTGCACCAGGCAAGACACGTTGGGAAATCAAAAGCTTCTCGCATGCTGGCAACATGCTCTTCCCTTCCCCAACATCTGCACGTCTGAAAGACAGGGTGTGTGTGAAAGGAAGGTGACCCTTAACAGGATCCCCCCCACCCCCCAAAAAACCATCCCAATTCCAGGTGGATCCAAGAGACTTCCTAGAGCCGGATGCTAACCCGGAAAAGCAAAGTCATTATTGCCGCCTGGCCTGCACTTTTCAGTGTGATAGGACAGGAAGAATCAAATCAACCGGGGGTTATGGGGGGGGGGCGCTTTGGATTTACTGCCCCAGAAGAATATAAGGGGGGGAGGGCGGCTTTGGATTCGTCAAATCCCCAACGGGAGCATATCTATGGCAAGCATGCCTCGCTTCCATCGAGAATAACGAAGCGCACGTACACACGATTCTTCAAAAACAGGGATTATATATAAAAAACCAGGGTGGGAAGAAGAAGGGTGTTAGGGCACCGATATAGATAGATAGATACAGTATATTGCGCGCCCGCTCCCCAACCCTCCTCCGCCCCGATGCTTTACTTTCAATTTCCTAATATGACTTTGCACAACAGAGGCCTAGGCGCCCGGCTTCCTCCTCCTCCTCCTCCCTCCTTCCCTTCCTCTCCCCCATCCTTTCGGGGCAAAACCCCCTCCTCCTGCCCCTCTGCCGGCTCTACATTTGCTCCCCCCCCCGTGCGAAACAAGGATCTCCAAAGCGAGCGGGGTGCAGGACCCTCCTCCGGCGCCCACCCTATAAAGAAGGGCCCGGCCACTCCCCTGCTGCAAGGAGCCCCACAAAAAAAGAGGGAGCCACTAGAAGACTATGGGGAGGGGGAATTAAAACTTGTCAGCTCACCTCTCCCCCCCACACCAAAAAAAAAATCCCCCTCCCCCAACTCCTCTCTGTGCCAGAGCCCCCCACTTACTCAGCTCGTCCTGGGCAGCGTTAGCGGCCGCAGCCATGTTGTCAGCTGGGGGGGGGGGTGGAAAAAAGAAGGGAGGAGAAGAAGGGAGGCTTAGCCGGTCGCCCTCCGGGCTCCGCACCCGTCGCCCCCTTTCCTTCTCCCCGACGTCACCCCGCTTTCCCCCCCTGTATGAGCTTCTCTTGCTGAGAGTTGAGCCCGCGGAGGGAAAGAGAAAGAGAGGCAGAGAAAAGGGCTGCTTTCCTTCTTCTTCTCCTTCTCCTCCTCCTCCCTCTCGTGTGACTCTCCCCTGAAACGCCAACCACCGTCGAGGCGACGGCGGGGCTCGATGCCCTGCGACTCTCCCCTCCGCGTGTGCATGTGCCTCGCACGCTTGCCTTGCACACCCTTCCCCACCCTGCTCGGGTTTTATATTTAGAAAAGGCTGTGTAAGTCGCTCAGCCCGCCAGCTTGCTCTCTTTATTTTATTTTATTTGCCGCCCCACGTTTTCCTCCTCCAAGGCGCTCTCTTCCCTGGCCCAGGGAAGAAGCCCCAGTTGCTGCACGCGCAGATGAACTCAAGGTTACGATAAGTCTTAGGTGAGGACACCCTGTTGTGGTGGTTGTTCCTCTCCCTGCGAAATCTGGTTTTTTTGTGGGGTGGGAACCCCCATGTGCATTCTCATCACAAGACGGGAAAGGAAAACTGACCTGCTTCCATGCTGACTTCCATGGCTTAGTGATGTTCTATCTACTCTTGTCCTCGCTGACCCGCCGCCCCGTCTAAAATGAGGTGGTGGTGGTGGAAAAACAAAAAGCAAAAGCACTTAACAAATAAAAAGGAAAGGAGAGTTTCTCCCCCTATCTGCGGAAGGTGATTGTAGCAGTCGGGATTGTTTCTGCCTCGAAAGGTCTTTGAGCGACGTGGCTCATTGTTTTAGAAATTCTCAGATGTAGACTTAAGTAAACCTGTAAATCCTAGACCCCCCCCCAAGTGTCCCTATTTTCCAGGGACAGACCTGGATTTACAGAAGCCGTCCTGATTTGATGCCGGATTGTCCCACTTTTCCTTAGGGCATCCCTATTTTCATCAGAGAAATGTTGGAAGGTTATGTGACACTCAAGCAGAGGAGATAAGTAAACATACAGTACAAGCTTTAGAAGACATCTGAAGGCGGCCCTGTATTAGGGAAGTTCTTTAATGTTTAATGTTTTATTATGGTTTTTATATATGTTGGAAGCCTCCCAGAGTGGCTGGGGCAACCCAGTCAGATGGGTGGGGTATAAATATTATTATTATATGCCTCTATTTTCATTGGAGAAATGTTGGAGGGCATGATGCTGTCAGGGTGGTGAAAGATGGCATTTTTAACCAACATTTTCAAGACACTTGAATGAAGGAAATGGGCTGTGAATGTGAAACCAGGGTGTGCAAATTATTCCATACTGCCAAAATGCCCATAATTATTATTATCTCTCTCTCTCTCTCTCTCTCTCTCTCTCTCTATCTGTGTGTGTGCATAGGAAGGTCTTGCCTATTTCAAGAGACTCCTGGCTAGAGCACAGTGTAACTCCATGCGCTCTGCACACTAAAACATACTGTGCAATGCATGCACGCACCTGCATGATCTCACTCAGTAGGGCCAGGCTACTCAACAGGCTACTCAACAGGAATACAGATTAGCTTTTTCTGCCACTGTTTCATGGTTTTTCTCCATAGGAATAAATGCAGAGGTGGTAAAAGTGGTGGTCCAAAACATGGTGCTGCAGTGGTACTTGGCCATGACTGTGCATATTGCTTGGCAGGACCCTCTGTGGCCAGATTAGGAGGGCTGGTTTGTGGGTGATGCTGAGTGTGCCATGGAGCTCTTCAGACCATGATGCTGCCCACACCAATGTGCCTCTGTTGCTTCTCCCCATGCCTATATCCCCCCTTCCATGTCCCTGAGCTTCACACATGTTGCCTTCAGCTGGCCCCCATCCCACCACCCAGGTACTCAATGTTGCCATGGTTTTCTGCTGTTGCTCTACACTCCCTTCACATCCATCTGTGCCACTCTTGCAGTGCTGAGAGCCCCCCTGGCGCCCACGGCCATGCACAGCCTGCACACGTTACTACCACCCTTGGTGTTGGGCTTCCACCTGACCTGTACCATGTGTTTGGTGGCCCTCCAGGTTGGGCTACTCTCCCAGCCCCATGCATGGTGAAACATGAGAGGTGCTGGAACCAACTGTTTTTGAGCTTTTGCGGGGATCACTCAAAATGCATTTTGGGGGAAGAGAGCTTTTGGGGGGAATTTGCCCCCCAAAGGGTGATATTCCAAATCCAATTTGATACTCCAAATCCAAATAACTTTATTAAGCTAGCCATTGGTCATGACAAATCTGAATAAAAAATAAATACAAGCAAAAGGGGTGCTGCACCACAAAGAATAGATGCTCAAACATATACTTCCTGATTCTGTTGGCAAAACCCTGGGCATTTTACCAATTTTTTAAAATTCCCCCCAAACGCTAATTTCACCATTTGGATCCGAGGCATGTCCAGGAAATTCTGGACACACGGCAACCCTAACCTGCCTCTCTGCCCTCCTGGGGGGCTTCCTGTCCTCTGCAGACAATGGCAGTTTGTCTCTATCTCTGCCTAGGCTGTATTTTCCATCCTACTGGGTTCTCTGTTCACACAGCAAGCATTGTTGGGAGTTGTGTTCCAGCCGAGTCTTGAAAAAAGTGTCTTCTCTTACTCATCCTCAAGCCTTTTTAACACTGACCTGTGCAAGTTAAACTACAATTCCCAGCATTGTTGGGTGGGGCAGCTTTAAATATAGTGTGTAACAAGTACAATGGTGGAGAGAGTGTGTGAAACTTTTAAAATATATTTTGGTGTTTTTATATTGTAAACCGCCCTGTGATCCTTGGGTGAAGGGTGGTATAGAAATAATAATAATAATAATAATAATAATAATAGTTGTTGTTATTTGGACCAGAGGCCATCAAGCAACCACGTCAGTATCCAGAGTGATAGGAAGAGCCGTTTTATTGCGAATTAATTGACTGAGAGTGACCTAAAGTCACATGCATCGCCTATTAAGAAATTAGAAACCCTAACTATGCTGAACCAGCAAAGTTAACAGCTAAAATAAGAGAACCTAATGATTGTTTTATGGGAGCCTTTTTTGGACTATATAAAGAAATATTATAGTATGATGCATTGACCAGCAAGATTTGAATTATGAGCAACAGAAGGAATTAGTGATTATTACATTATTGCCATAAGAGAGCGGTGCTTTTTTCAGAGGGTACTCCAGGGTACACAGAACCTGCACCTCTTTTTTGTGTTAAAAAGTGTTGCACTTACTGTAACTTTATGGTCAGCAGCTACACCTATTTTTCTATTTTTAAAAAAGCACTGTAAGAGAGAGAAGATAGCGTGCAGAAAGGGGGAGGGGGAACCCCTGGAAAATGGGTTGGGAAGTCGACAAAACAAAATTCAATTATATATTGGGATGTATATGTGAAATGTGTGGAAATTTAATAAAATATAAAGGGCGGAGAAATGAGAAACCCGCAGCCGTGTCGCTTAGAATACACGTCCTCGGTCCCCCCCCCCCACTTCATACTCCTCCCTCCCCTTTTTGGTGTTTCCCCTCAAGCCCCGCCCACCCTCTCTCTCATTGGCCCTTCCCGTCGCAACGTCTACGTCGTCGTGCACGTCCCTTATTTCGACGTCTCCCCCTCCACTTTGCGTGCCGCGCCACGTCTCGGCCTTCCGGCCTCCCTATCCCCCCGCCTCCTTTGGATTGGCCCGCTCCCTTTCCAATCCCGACCGCTGCTGTCCCTCCCCTCTCTTCCTGACTGACGTGAAGAGAAAAGCCTCCCGCCTCCCCGTTCCCCACCCCTATGCTCGCTTTGATTGGCCGCTCCCTTTCCAATGTACAATGACTGACGTGAACAGAAAACCCTCCCGCCTCCCTATTCTCGCCCCTCCCCAAGCTCCTTTTGATTGGCCGCTCCTCTTCCAATCCGGACCTCTCCTCCCGTTCTCTCTCTGAGCCTGACGTTAGACGGCAGGGTAACGTATGGTGCCCGCCTTGCTCCTCCTGCTTGAGCGGCCCACCCAGTCAGCGCCCTCGCTTTCCGTCCACGCGTCCATGTGTTCTAGCCCCGCCCCTCCCGCGGCCGAGAGCGGCGCGAGGGAGCTCGCGAGGCGGCGGCGTAAGCGTCGTCGTCGTGGCGGCGTTTCGCACGAGGCCCCTCCCGCTCGCGGTCGCCCTTGGCTACGGGCATGGCGTGGGCGCGGCCGGCTCCGGGGGTTCCGGAGGGGCTGCGGCCTCCGTTGCCGCCGCCGCCGCTCCTCCTCCTCCTCGTGTGGGTCTCCGCCCTGTGCCTTTTCCCCCGGCCGGCGGAGGCCCTGGTGGAAGGTCTCTACTGCGGGAAGCTGGTCTGCTACGACGTGCTGGGCGTGAGCCGGGATGCCAGCAAGGCTGAAGTGGCCCGGGCTTACCGGCAGCTGGCCCTCCGCTACCACCCGGACCGCCGACCGCGGGAACCCGACCCGGACGGCAAAGGAGCAGAGGCCGCCCAGGAGAAGTTCCTGCTCATCGCCACCGCCTACGAGACCCTCAAGGTGAGAGAGCGGGGCCGGGGCCGCCCCCTCCCTCCGCCCGCCCCGGCCGGACCCCTCCGGTAAGACACGCGCCGTCCGCACCCTCCTCCTCCCCCCCCCCCACGCACCCAGGCTCAGTTTCTCCCAACAGCACCCACCTCCCTGGCTCCCTTGAGGAGAAGGAGCAGCTGCGGGGAGGAGGGTGGCAGGAGCGGCAGGCGCCGGGAGGGCTCTCAACAAGGGGCCCCCCTTCGCATCCCCCTCTCAGCGTTTCTCTGCCATGCAAAGAGGGGTGACCTCCTATTCCATATACAGTATATATGGCATATTCCTATTCCAACATACTGTACAGTATATAGAAACATAATAAAACATTGAAAATATTTCCCCATACAGGGCTGCCTTCAAAGCATAATATATAAACATAATGAAACATTAAACATGGAAGAAAACTTCCCCATACAGGGCTGCTTTCAGTCTTGTATATAAAAACATAATCTAAAAACATAATGAAACATTAAACGCTGATAAAACTTCCCCATACAGGGCTGCTTTCAGTTCTGTATATGAAAACATAATATTAAAACATAATGAAACAATAAGCATGGAATAAAACTTCCCCATACAGGGCTGCCTTCAACTCTGTATATAAAAACATAATATTAAAACAACATGAAACATTAAGCATTGAAGAAAACTTCCCCATACAGGGCTGCCTTCAGAAGGCTCTGGATCTGTTAACGCCACAACCTCCAACATTTCTGCAATGGAAATAAGGGACATTGTCCTATTCCATCATACTTCTTTTAGTATTCATATCCCTGTCCATCTGACTGGGTTGCCCCAGACACTCTGGGCGGCCTCCAATATATATATATAGAAACATAATGGAACATTAAAAAACTTCCCTATATAGGGCTGCCTTCAGAGGTCTTCTAAAAGTTGTATACAAGTAGTTGCTTATCTCATTGGCTCAGGGGTTGCATTACTCCATACACTCCAGCATTTCTCTGATGAAAAGAG